>NC_141161.1:38155383-38755383 GCF_053477565.2 Lygodium microphyllum
ATCAATTTAAACTATACAAAGCACAGTAATATAAATCATTTTAAAAAAATTCCTCTTAAAATGCATATCTTATGTACCTTTATAAGAAATCTAAACAATGAATTGAGTAATATAATTCTCCAAGAATGAAGTATCCTATGGTCCCATGTTAATCTCCTGACACAACTTTGCATACACTGGAAGGTCGATAGATATGGCACCACAAAATAATGAGTCTGCCTCATTCTCAAAAAATTCTTGGACTCCTGTATTTTCATCATTGTTAGCCGATGCGGGCTCCAAGCTTGCGGCGGCCTCCACCCCTTGTAATATCGACCCCTCTATTTGCATATTATCTTCATCTATGCCCGGAACATCGCTTTGATCATATACTCTCGCACTTCGAGGAGTTGAAGGTATAACATACTACCATCGAGGTTGTCGAGGGTTTGGATAGAAGATTACCTATTCACAAACACGTACAAAGCGATTTCAAACCATTGTGACATAAACCATGTCGTATTACAATTAGCAAGCAAATGACTCTATGCACCTGTTCACAATGGGCCGGCAACACAAAGGTGTCGCGCAAATCTGTCCATTTTTTTTCGGAAACTATTTTGAGAAATCCAGATGGACCTCATCGAACTGTTGCTCCAGCTCCTCCAAGTACCACTTTGAACCACTGCACATCGAATAGTATCATGGAGAAGCTACGGTAATCCACCGTAATAATACTTTGCAAGTTCCCAAAATACTCCATCTCATCTACAACCATGTTCGGATCCGTTGCTCGTCACCAGCTCTCTTGCTCAAACCTTGCCATGACACCACAGTCCATTGTGGAGTGCATTTTGTCAATACGCTCCACGCGAAAATGTCATCTGCGCGACCATGCTGCACTATATATTTTGTACTGTACATTGAAACACTCAAATTAGATGTCGCATATAAAATTTAGATACGACATATTCTAAACCCCTCATCACCTTTGGACTATATCCCCTCGAGAATTCCCACTCCTCCATTGAGACCTCTGTCCTTCGCTGGATGCTGCGGTCAAGGCTCCATGCAACCATCGTGTTGACATAAACCACGGCATCTCCTCCATGCCTTTGGGATATCAAATCGGTCGATGATGCGTATTGCATCGGAATTCAGCTCGTGCTTCCTCTCGATCTTGCCTTGCAATCTGGTACTTGGCGAGCCACGTCTCCATGGAGGCATGGTGTAACATACAAAAGCGATTCACCTTCTCTTCCATTGAGGCATCCATTCTTTTTTCTACCCCATTTCCAACCACCACATCTCCAGTCAGTCTATCATTGTCCTTCAGCGTCCATAGCATTTCATTGTCTGGTTCCACCGTTGGTAGCCATTGTGAGATATGCACTAACGCCTCTGACACCAACCAACCTTCGATCATGCTACCTTCTGGCCGAGCTCGTTGTCGCACAAAGCCTTTCAGGGTTTTCATAAAGTGCTCCAGGAAGAACATCCATCGCGTATGGACAGGTCCAGCAATCTCCACTTCGTCCACAAGATGCACAAGAAGGTGGACTTGTATCGTAAGCATGCTAGTGGGCAGGTATTTCTCAAAGAGACAGACCGTCTCCACTGCTCCCCGCCTCGCGGATTCAATAGAGGACGTCTTAATCTCTTTCTGTAAGATCCATTGCACCAAAGTCGACAACTTGTAAATGGCCCCGCGAATTTTTGGAGTAAGTCATCCTGCGATCGCGATCGGTAGGACAAAATGCCACAAATGAGAAAGAATTATGAATAATGACCACTTTTCAAATTGCAAAATGCCCACGCTAATTACAATCCATTCTATTCACAAACCTGACATATCTTATGCCAATCATGGGATTTTAGCCCCGACAATTGGTCATCTTTAGAAAATGCGGACCTGAGAGAACACATCATACCCGTCCGAGTGCGGATAGACTTGATTACTTGCTTCACAATGCGCTCTTCTTTGGTGGACAAAACCCAAGGAGCACGAGGAAGCTGCACTCCACCATCAGCACTCGACTGCGGCCAAAGCGCCTCCATCTTACCTACCTCCTTCAAATCCATTCGTGGCCCTATAGTGTCTCTCTTTCTTGTGATGTAATCCCATAGCAAGCTGCCCACATTCTTGAAAATATGCATGGGATCCAACAAGTGGTTGACCTGTAAGTGGATCCAATATGGCAACTCGTAGAAAATAGAGAACCGTCGCATTCCATTTGGATGTAATTCTGGGTTTACCATTTTCAACTCGTACTAGCTTGCGGCGTTCATACGTGTTGGAGATCGTCCAAGAAAACCTTCCTTGAGTTCATGATCCTCCGGCAAGAAAGCGGCGTGTCCTTGATATACCATCTTCTTCATGGTTCGTGACCTTCGGGAGTCTAACTGTGGCCCACACAATGGACATGCATGATAACCTGAGGTAACAAGACCTGTAAGGCGAGCCACGACCTAGTGAATACTTGATTGAATGAGATAAAATATAGATATTACCAGCGAGAACGGAGGTCTGCTCACTTGAGCACTCTCCCAATCCCAGAAAGTCATGCATCGTCCACATGAGAATGGCTCGAATGTTGGCTGACCGCCGACCAACGCGCCTGCTCATATCTTGCACAGTCACCCCCTCCTCCCACAAAATCTTAAGCTCATCGACTAATGGACAAAGATACACGTCCATATTTTTTACTTTGTAGTGGCCTGGGACAAGCAAGCTAAGGATGAGATGTCCTTTCTTCGTAGAAAGCCATGGAGGGATGTTGTAATTGACAAGCACTATAGGCCACACACTGTAAGAAGTTGAGCGCAGACCGAATGGGTTCACACCATCCATTGCGAGACCGAGCCGAAGATTCCTTGGCTCTCGCACAAAGCTTGGGAAGGTAGAGTCAATGTGGCTCCATGCGCGCAAATCCGCGGATATTCGTTGAACTCCATCCACGGACCTATCCTCACATGCCACGTTGTCAAGCTTGCCATGCCGGACGTGCGAAACATGTGGTTTATGCGGGGGATGAGCGGAAAGTGTCTGAGAACTTTTTGAGGGATGATTTGCCCTTGCAAGTCCTGTCGATACCTGTGAGTACCACACTTTGGACATGTCTCCATAGTCTCGTATTCATCTCGAAACAGTATGCAGTCGTTGATAGATGCATGGATGTTATTGTAGTCCATGCCAAGCTTTCGTAAAACATGTCGTGCATCATCACGAGACTCAGGCATAGTATTTGCAGGTGGTAATATATGATATTTCAATAACCTGAAAAAAATCATAAAACACCTTGAAAAAGCACAAATGTTTGTAATAATAGTGTCAAAAAAATAAATCAATGAAGCCTATGTGCAAGGTACCTGAATAACTCGGTCACACTCGTATCGCTCCACCCGTATTTTGCTTGCACACTTAAGAGTGCAAGCAATGTCTTCAATCGAGATACTCAGCACCCATTATATAATGGTATGGATGCTTCCTCTCTAAGTGGATCAGATGTCTCGACATCCATGGGAATCAATGCATCGATCATTGCCTCCATCTCAGACTCCAAGATTGTAGGTAGGTCTGGAAGGTTGTCTGTCTCCTCTGGCATTGATGGTATAGATTGGCCTTTGCGAGTGGTGGATTGGCTCCTGCATTCCATCCATCGCACATCCACGAACTCTTCTAATTGGCCGCAAAGGGTGCACTCCCCCTTGGGTCGAGACATCACCCCCCTGGATAGAAAATTTGCCAACAAGACCTAATCTTATTGTGTATGGTTTTCAATTAGCTTGCGAGTACAATGCATGATTAATATTAACTTCAAATTACCGTTTGCTGAAAATCCGCAATCGCCTGATCAATGATCTCAGATTGAAACTCGCCAAATCGTCGTACGTGTTCTATAGACAATCGGCGTTTTCGTCTAATTGCCAACTTGCATTGAGAGCAAGGACATGGGACACGCTGATTAAGATACGTCTCGCGATCTTGAACAATAAGATCTTCTTCGTTTTCCATCTTATCTACATTACAGCAAACGAGGCTTAAATGGATAGCTTTATGGAGATGTATGTCAAGTTGCAAGTTGACCATAAATCTTGCATTGTACATAGTAGTTGAGAGATTTATTGATGTTATATCTCGGCCCTATATCATGCTCAAGGATTTGTTTGTCCCGGTAGATAATTATTCGTTATTGTAAAAAACTGCACTAGAGGGCTTTGAGTATAAGTAATCCATTTATGAGCATCATTGAGGATCTCTTAGTCTAATAATAAATCAGTCTCAACAAAAAGCATATTAGAAATGTGGTTTTTTTGTCCTAGGATCGCGTATTAAAATTAGTGCCATCTATGAAATTTATCAACTATAGTAATAAAATTTATTTCAATCAATTCTACTCATAGTCATAAGACCTGAGAGAAAATATCCTATACTCAATTTAAGAGATTCTTCTTCTATAACAATAATTTTGGGTTCATTTTGATGAAGTACCGTAATGACCATTAGCTAGGGTATCATTTTCTTTTTAGTCCTTCTGTTGACTAGTTGGCATGATTTCTAATTTGTTATGCCTATAAAGTTAATACAAAAACAATGAATTATGCATATCACAATTAGATCCCCTACTTGGACATTATGAAGGACATGACCAATTTTAAGCCATCTTAAAGAGTCACGAATGTACGTGGCCCATGGCAAAGCACATTGCATACCATTATCGATAAGTCTATTATCGTGCATATTAAATATCCTAATTAGACTTTATAAAGTGTATGACTAATTTTTAGCCCTCTTAAGGAGTCGATGTAATGGTACCCATAAAAAAAGCAAAGTGGATACCATTACCATAATCATGGATATGCTATCATTCCAATATATGTTATCTTTCTATTTCTCTCCCTCTCCCTCCCTCTCTTTCTCTTTCTCTCGCATTTCCTCTCCCTCTCACAATATATTTTAACACTCTCCAAAAGCAAAAGGGAGAGGGAGAGAGATAATGCACTCTCCCTCCATCTCCCTCTCCCTCTCTTTCTCTTTCTCTCCCTCTCTCATTTCCTCCCTCTCCCTCTCCCTCTCCCTCTCCCTCTCTTTCTCTCTCTCGCCCTCTCTCTCCCTCTCCCTCTCCCTCTCCCTCTCTTTCTCTCCTTCTCTCTCATTTCCTCTCCTAAACAAGCAAAAAAGAAAGTGATTTAAACCTTTAATAAGCAAAAAGGAGAGGGAGAGAGAGAATGCACTCTCCCTCCCTCTCCCTCTCGCTCTCTTTCTCTTTCTCTCCCTCTCTCATTTCCTTCCCCTCCCTCTCCCTCTCCCTCTCTTTCTCTCCCTCTCTCTCCCTCTCCCTCTCCCTCTCCCTCTCTTTCTCTCTTTCTCTCTTTCTCTCTCCTAAACAAGCAAAAAAGAAAGTGATTTAAACATCAAACAAGAAAAAGGGAGAGGGAGAGAGAGAATGCACTCTCCCTCCCTCTCCCTCTCCCTCTTCCTCTCCCTCTCCCTCTCTTTCTCTTTCTCTCCCTCTCTCATTTCCTTCCCCTCCCTCTCCCTCTCCCTCTCTTTCTCTCCCTCTCTCTCAGTCTCCCTCTCTTTCTCTCTTTCTCTCTCGTTTCCTCTCCTAAACAAGAAAAAAAGAAAGTGATTTAAACATTAAACAAGAAAAAGGGAGAGGCAGAGAGAGAATCCACTCTCCCTCCCTCTCCCTCTCCCTCTCTTTCTCTTTATCTCCCTCTCCCTCTCTTTCTCTCTTTCTCTCTTTCTCTCACATTTCCTCTTCTAAACAAGCAAAAAAGAAAGTGATTTAAACATTAAACAAGCAAAAGGGAGAGGGAGAGAGAGAATGCACTCTCCCTCCCTCTTCCTCTCCCTCTCCCTCTCCCTCTCCCTCTCTTTCTCTCCCTCTCCCTCTCTTTCTCTCTTATTTCCTCTCCTAAACAAGCAAAAGAGAAAGTGATTTAAACCTTAAACAAGCAAAAGAAAGAGAGAGGGAGACTCACCGATGAGATATGGCGAGTGTGGGGCGGCTCCTCTTTGCCATGAAGGCTCCTCCTCTCCTTTGCGAACAACGGCGGCGGCAGTGGTGACAAGTCATTTTCCTCTCCTTCTCTCACGACGGTCACTCTCTCCCTCGCTCTCACTCTCAAAATACACAAGCCGCAAACGTGAAATGAAACCATGCTCGGTTTCGGCTCGCTTTTTTTCATTGTGGAGCGTCGCCATTAGCGTCGCAAATGCAACGCAAATAGAGACGCTAGTAGCGATGCCAATAGCGATGCCAATAGTGACGCCAATAGCGACGCCGCTACCCACCGTCGCTAATCGGCGTCGCTACTAGCTCAAATCCTTGTAGTGAATAAACTCATAATGACCTACCTTGTATATTAAAAGCAGTTTTAGGGATATCTTCCTCCCTAATTCTTATTTGATAATAGCTTGACTTGAGATCAATATTTCAAAAGTCCTTTGCTCCGTGGATTCGGTCAAGCAACTCATCTATCTTGGGGAATTGATATTTGTTTTTCATTGTCACCTAGTTTAATCCACGGTAATTGATACAAAGGTAGAGTGTTCTGTCCTTCTTTTTTTGAAATAGTACTGGGGCTCCCCATGGTGAAATACTTGGCTAGATGTATCCTTAGGCTAATAGTTGCTTGACTTGTACTTTTAGCTCAATGGCTTTAGGAATTGACATTCGGTAGGGCCATTTGGTGATGGGGACAATGCCTAGAATGAGTTGAATCTCATGATCTACTTTCCTTGTTGGTGGAAGCTCTATCGGGTCTTCTCAAAAAATATATGCATATTCTTTTAGCCAAGATGGTTGATCCTTGGCTTCATTATCCTAGTCAACCTTGTTGAGTTTAATTAGATAGACAAGTAATCCTTTCTTTAGTCATTCTACTATTCAAGAAGCTTTAACCAGCTAAACCTTAGGGTTCCCTAGTTCACCTTGAATAGTTACTTGTTCTCCCTTTGAGCTTTGAAATGTGATTTGGCCCTTTCCATAATGAATATGGTCATTATTTGAAATTAACCAATCCATACCTAGCAAACATTCATAAGCTCCAAGGTTCATAATTCAGAAGCTCATTTTGGAAGAATTGTCACCCAAGCTAAATTCTACTTTGCTAGTTTGTTGTGTTGATAGAACTTCTTTTCCATTTGCTAACTCCATAAGCAAACTAGGTGCAACAATAGTGTTTATGCCTAGCCTTTTTGCACATTTTGGTGATACGAAAGAGTGGGTACTTCCACAGTCAATTAAAATTCGAAAGGGTTTACCTTGATAATTTGCTAGTGTTTGAATTACTGAGAATTGGCAATTTGGACCCTTCTTATTGAGAGTGGTGTTTCTGTTTCATTTTTTTGCATTTCTTGGCCTTTGTGTCGTGAACTATTGGAGCTGCTCAAATTAATGCATCCTATAAATCTGATGGTCTCATTGACTCAAGGCGTGTATTCAGAGGCGAACTTAGACCATTGAAAAATTTGGATACTTGTTGTAAAATATCCATCATATGTGCATATTTTAGAAGTGTTAAGAATTTGGAGTAGTAAGCTTTTAGGCTTAGACTTAACTGCTTTAGGTTGAAAAACTCATTCATCTTCTAGGCTTGATATGTAGGTGGAAGGTATCTCCCATGCACAACGTTCTTAACCTTATCCCAAGTGATAGCACTTTCAGACATTCTCTGGTCCTTGCACCACTATTTTAGTTTGGCGATCATTGCTTGATTTGACAATGCAGCCCTTGCAACAGTGAAATAGTCTTTCATAGATTCTATCCATATTTCTACTTCAGTTGAAATATCCCTCCCCTTACCATCAAATTACGATGGCTTGTATTGCTTGAGAAGAAATTTCTTCTCTTGAGCTTCTATAATATTGAGATTCAATGTGACGTTCTAGGAAATTATGCAATTTTATGATCAATTTTCTCTTCAACCATATTCAAAAAAGATGTTTACTTACTTAACCTACCTCATTAATTTAGGAAGGAAATTGTGTACTACTTGGCCTTCTAATAATGATCAAGATTTACACTTCAAAAGAGAGCTTTAATTTTAATCAGAAAAAAATTTCATCGAACGAATAATATCTTCCCACTATTCTTGATTATCAAGGAGATAAATGGGTTGAAAAATAATAATTATTTATGTCAATAGGAAGGTAATACATTATTCGAGTAGTTCGAGAGCTCATATTATTCTTGGAAAATGTTTTTCTACCATAATCTAGGCATGGCATTGCAATATATCCATTACATAGTAATTAGGATTTTGGGAATGGATATCTAGAAATCTATATTTTAGGGAAAGTTTAAGTAATCCATCTTTCTTGTAGTTATGACAACTAGAGTATCCTACAACCATGACTCGATCAGCCAGTATAACCTTTGCAACCTCCTCATAAATGTACTAGTTTAATTTGACTTGTCATCCTCCAATGAACATATTTGAGTTTATTCTAGCCTCATAGAAGAGATAGATATTGGCAACCTTAAGGGTTTCCGTCCATTTTAGCCTCTTTAAATTATTTTGGAGGTAAGCAAGACAGTTTGTGTCAATGTAACAATACCCTCCACTTAACATCCATCATCTTTCATAATACAAGGGCGAATGATTATATATCTAATCGAATATTTGCATCATCTAGTTTCTCTAGCTAAAACTAGAGGAGTGCATTGCTGATATAAACATAAATTGGAAAATCAAGAATTGCTCCCAAGGTTTGTCTTTCTGTAGAAATCAATAACATATATTACAAGACAATATTTTTACCACTTAAGGGAAAGATATTTTATGTTGTAATTATAACTAGTTTTATTTACTTGTGTTGTATTCTATATCAACATGTGCTCTAATACCAACTATAACACGCCCGCACGAGAGCGGCTTCTTCCTGTGTGGTACATTCTTAGAAGCCCATCAAGAGATATCCTAGAGAACATCATCCAAGATTGATGAAAACCCTCGGAGTTTGCTAATTAGGCTTGCTTGAGGTAGTTTCAAGGCAAAATTATTAATATTAAGGCATCAAGAACAAATCTTTTCTTTCCAAAAATATTAATATTAATATTAAGTCTAGCACTATCAAGAACACTGCCTAAGTCGGTGTTCTCTGCTCATTGGAATACTGCCTCAGTTGGCGATTTGTACTACCTGATCATCCATCTTTTAGTTTGATGATTTAGGAAAGATTAGTATCTAACTTAAAGTCACAAACATCTTATTTTGAATGCATTGTACATAAACTTTTAACAAATTGATTTTCAAGACAAATCTTTTTTTTCCAAAAATATTAATATCAAGGCAAAACTTAGCGTAAGTGGCAGTATCTTCTAATAATCTTCTCGAATTTCCCCTTCCTTCAAAATCTAGTTAAGATTGAATCTAAACAAGAATTCTATTTTTGAGAACAACTTCGTTGATGGACTTTTCTCAATGGAGTTTCATGGGTCCTTGCCTGCGATTTAAAAAGATCTTGGTTAGTTTTATTACGAAAAGTATTCTTTTGACAATTTCATCTCAAGGTCTTTTATATACCGAGAATTAGTGTTTGTGTTTATCCATCAGAGGTTTTGTTAGATCAATACAAATAAAAAATATTAACTCTTTTTAGGAACACATTACCTTCCTTGTACTTCTCCTTGGTATATCTCGTACAAACCCCTATTACTCCTTGGAATTTGTGGTTAAGAATTCCTTTAAAGACTTTATGCAGGAAATAATTAAAATTCTATTTTATGAATGCAACATTTTGTTGCCAACTCACGAAATGATGGCCTGCTAGTAGCTGCATTTATTATCAAAATATAGTACCGGGGGATCCATGAGAGTTCTTGTTGATGATATTTGTAACTTTTTTTTGTAATCCCACCACTTGTCATTCCGTTTTTAGTGGTTGTGTTTGCAACATTATTGGCAGCTCTTGCCTCCGTGACCTTTATAACTTTCTTCTTGGAGGCCATGATCTTTAATCGTGAGATTGTAGAGGGGATTTTTGGCAAGAGAGCTTGGGGTTGTTGCAATTGGATTGATAGGAATTTGATTGATGGGAATTTGATTGATGGGGGTTGGCAATCACTAGAAATTTAGAAAAAAAAATCAAGTAGAGTCTTGATTCCACATAAGGAAGTGGGGATAGAAGGGATAGGGGATTCGATTCCAAGAGCTTGTGGAGTATCCTCCTTGTCTTCATGACAAGATTTCCCATCCTTGTGCTTCTCTTGCCCCACTTCCTCTTGCTCTATACTCTTAAGAAGAGCCTCTCCTCTCTTGCTCAAGATGCCCCCCCAACTACTCCTCATGTCTTGTATTTATAGTTAAATTGAAGAAGAAGGGTTGTGGCCAAGAAGAGGAGCTCTTTCTGGAGGGTATCTTGGTGATCCAATAATATCAAAGATTTCAAGATGCAATCTGATACTGGCGATTTGATCTTTAAGGTTCAAAGATGATTCCAGGAGGCATATTCCACGGTGGATTCCGTAAAATATATTACCAGGGCTCATACACAAGGTGGATTCTTTGTGCGAAAAGTCGATGGGGACGCCTATCCTTTTCAGGCGTTTTGTTAATTTAATGTGTAAGTGGGTGATTCCGTAGCGGGTGATTCCACAAAATACATATTTAAATTAATAAACGTTTATGAGTATAGAGTGCGCACTCGTAATAAATTAAGGTTAGGATTGAGTTCTAACCAATTTATTTTTGTATCTGAAGACTGCTGGGTATTCACTTTTGTCGGTTTAATTGTATTATTTTTCTAACAATTGTGAATGCTTCAATTGATGTGTAGAGCAAGCAGCGGTGGCATTGGGAAGCATTGGAGGATAGCGTGTATTTAAATTATCATCAATTTTTTATGGGCGCGTATCTTAAGCATGGCGCCCATATTTTGTCGCGCTTATTTACTAAAGCGCTTGATATTTATTTATTATTTTTGTATGCACATGGGCACATGATTTAAATATTTGTATTGGACATTGTATTTGGGTACCGAGCTTTAATTCTTTAGTGGCACAAAAGCAAACACAAAAGCTAAAGCGTGCTAATTGTAAATTGGGCTATTTTTTGAGCTTGAAGATGAATAATATATAAAATACATGCTTTGTAGAGCGCTCACACAAGGCATGGGGAAGATTGCACCCGATTAGTCTCTTGTTTCATGTCATGCAAGCTTTCTTCATTGTTTTTTGTGCAAAAAGTAGAGTTCTTTTGTTCTTGGGGACCTTCTGATGCTCACTATGCGCACATACAGCGTCTGATCTGTGCACCAATGGTATCAGAGCGAACTTGAGATCAAGAGCTTCCAATCACTTATCATCTCGCGCGAAGGCGGAGCTCCTGGAATGATCGAGCTCTACAATCACTCTCGTGGCAAACGGTCGATACCAGCATGTTCCTGGCAGTCAAGAACCCCCTGCTGTACACTCAGATCGCGAGAGACCGGTCTCTGCAGGCAGAGGACCACGCGAGAAGATCCTTCATGAAGTTGTTGGTTCTTTCTTCTCAGATAAGAAAATCTTTACCATAGCTTTACAAACTTTAAAAATAAGCTATAAGGCTTCAAAAGAAGCTTATTTAAAAGCTTCATAATCTCTTTTAACCCATCGGCGGCAGCAGCATGTACTGCCCGTCGCCGAATCGGGCAAGAAGATACTGAGGTCCTCTAAATCCACGCTTACTTAGAGAGACTAAAACTCTAAGTTACCCAAGTCACTTAGGTCATAAAAGTCATCTTCAACGACTACCATAGAGGCAGTTCATATTCAGCAACTCACGAATCAGTTTACTACCCTTTGGAAGCCCCTGTTCACACCTGTGAATTGATAGAAGCAAATTACAACAAACAATCATCAACACACAGTCTATACGCAAAACTATTTTCTTGGAAGATGGTTATGACATCAAATTTTGCAATCGTAAAGGAGAAATACTACAAAAGCCAAACCTATATATATACACACACACACACACACACACACACACACACACACACACACACACACACACACACACACACACACACACACACACACACACACACACACACACACACACACATATATACAAGCATTGTAAACCCGCCCTTGAGCTATGCTCATCCCGCTAACAAGGTTTTGAGTGTGTGAGGTCTTTTGGAATTTTGCAAGATGACTGATCAAACCATGGAAGATTTTATGGCTAAAGGTGATCTACCCGAACCAACAATGGAGCAAAAGTTGGATTTGATTATGATGCAGCTTCAAGAGGAACGAAGAGCACGACAAGCTTTGCAAGCTCAATTGGCCAATCTACCACCGACCAAGATGGATTGCAACCTAAAGATCTTATACGACGTACCATCGATGCAACACTTGAAGCCCAATCTATTCGGAAAGAAACAAAGATAAGTAAAAGAAACTTTGTATTTCGTACTTTCAATGGATCACGCGATGGAAAGACTGTCCTTGCTTTTATCAGTCAATTTGATGATTATTTCCATGAAGAAACATATGCTGAGAAAGAAAAAATTAAATGTGTCACTAACCATTTAGTTGACCGAGCATCTTTATGGTGGACTGTGGTCCGCAAAAGTGTTGATTATCCCACTACTTGGGAGACTTTCCAAAAGAAATTTTTGCAGAATTAACCTTCCTCCCCAATTCTACAAAAAAACAATCAAACAATGGGATCTTTTATAACAAAGGGATCGTGAACCTATTTCACAATATATTGAACGTTTTTGGAATGCTCTATTGCAACTACGAATGCTCGAAGATGTACCTGAAGCAACTCATAAATGCAAGTTCATGTCTGGTCTACTTGGACATTTTTATGCGCAGGTCAATATGTTCAAGCCAACAACCCTTGACGATGCAATTTCCTTGGCCCATGACACTGAAGACAAAATTCGCGGACGAGACAAGCGACCACAACAATTTCCAACTAATGGTAACTTTGGTTCCAAACAATTCAATTCAAGTTTTCAAAGATTCAATCAAAGTCGTTTTCTTCCATCTTCATTCCGTAAATCTTGGACACGACCACCTGCCTTGCCATCAAACACAAATCTGAATCCTAAGCCATCCCTACAGTCAAATCCCAACATTCCTAAATTTCATGCCATTACCAATAATGTATCCAAAGCAAAACCTATAGTTTGTTACAAATGTCATCAACTTGGACATCTAGCAGTCAATTGTCAATCTAAAAAGCCATCTGTTCATATCGATTATTTGGGAGCAATAGAAGATGAAGAACGTGAAGAGATGTCAGACTTTACGGAAGAAGATGACGACATTGGTACTACTTCTGATACTTTGCCAGGTATGCCAACTTCCCATTCCTTATTAACAATGAAATGTTTTGTGCATGGTAAAGAAAAGACTATTTTACATGATGATGGGAGCACAGATGACTTTATTTCTGTAAAATTGGTCAAAGAATTTAATTTACATACTGTTTCTACACATTATCGCATCAAGGCTGCATTCTTAGGTACGAGATATAATGGAACACAAGAGGTGCATAATTAAGAAATTAAAATTGGTGATTATACTAAACAAAGAAATTTCTTAGTTATACCTTTGTAGTCTAGTGACATTATCTTAGGAATGCCCTAGCGTCATCAATACAATCCTGATATAGATTACTCTACGCATTCAATTAAAATTTATTTTCAAGGAAAAAAATTACAGTGCATGGTATGCACGCTTCCAACAATTTTCCATTGCTTACTCATACTTAGGCTAAACGTGCATTACGTCAAAGTAACAAATCCTATTTAATATGGGCGAATGAAATTCAAGCTAAAGAAAACCAAATGCATCCTAGGCATGCACAATTTCTTTCCCAATTCCAAGATTGTTTTGCTGCTGATTTACCACCTGGATTACCACCTTCACGTCCTGAAGATCATAAGATAGATTTAATTCCTGGAACACAACCACCATGTAAAGCACCATATAGACATAACCAAATTAAACAGAAAGAAATTCAAAACGAAATAGACGAATTGCTTAACAGAGGATTAATTAGACATAGTAGTTCTCCATTTGGTGCACCTGTCTTATTAGTGAAAAAGAAAAATAATACCTATCGCATGTGCATTGATTATCGTGCCCTAAATAAAATTACTGTTAAGAATAGATACCTGATTCCTAGGGTAGATGATCTTATGGATAAGCTACAAGGATCTGCCATATTCAGTAAGATAGATATTAAATCTAGATATCATCAAGTAAGATTGGAAAAATCTGATATATTCAAAACTGCATTTAGAACACAATTTGGACACTATGAATTTCTAGTTATGCCTTTCGGTTTAACTAATGCACCAGCCACATTCAGTCATATGATGAATCACATATTTCTGAAACATCATCATTGTGTCATTGTTTTCTTTGATGATATATTAGTTGTTAGTAAAAATGAGAATGAGCATTATGAACATTTGTCTTTAGTTTTTAAGTTATTAAAAGACAATCAATTATATGCTAATCCAGAAAAGAGTGAATTCTTTCAAACAGAAATTGAATATCTAGGATATATTATTTCATTAGAAGGTATTAAAGTCGACCCTAAAAAGATAGAAGTAATTTTAAATTGGCCGATACCCAAAAATGTGCATGAATTACGTTCTTTTCTAGGCCTTGCTAGCTTTTACAAAAAATTTGTGAGGAATTTCTCATTACTTGCATTACATTTGACAAAACTTTTAAAGAAGGGAATCGTGTATAATTGTTCTGACTATCAACAAAAGTCCTTTGAATTATTGAAACATGCTTTAACTCATGCTCCTGTATTACAATTACCTGACTTCAATAGACCATTCTTTTTAGTAGTTACTAATGCTAGTGGATCTGGAATAGGAGCAGTCCTTATGCAAGATTCTCATCCCATAGCTTAGTCTAACTGCAAACTCAAACCATCTGAACTTAAATATTCTACCTATGACAAGGAATTGCTAGCCATAGTACAAGCCTTACGTCAATGGAAACATTATTTAATGGGATTTGAATTCATGATCAAAACTAACCAACAAAGCATTAGACATCTCCTTAGTCAACCACAAATATCTGACCGACACATTAAATGGGCTACTTTTATTCAAAGTTTTCATCCCCTTATACAATATCAACCTGGAAAAGAGAATGTTGTTGCTGATCCTTTGAGTAGAAGACCGACAATTCAAAATATTTCTGTGATATCATTTGATTCCCTTATTCCTATGAAAGATACTTATCACCAAGATCTTACTTTTCAAGCTGATTGGAATAAACTAGTTGCAAATAATTGGATTCCTATTGATTCATTGTCTTACACTAATGGATTTATGTTTTATGAAAAAAGATTATGTGTGACTGTTCCATTTCGATCATTTGTTTTGCATGAAATTCATTGTCCCCCATATCAAGGTCATAGAGGAATTATATCTACTTTGCGTACATTGATTGAAGATTTTTATTGGCCACATATGGACATTGATGTATCTAACTTTGTATCTGAATGCATAATTTGTCAACGAGTAAAAAGACACCATGGTAAACAATATGGTTTATTAATGCCATTATCCATTTTATCATGACCATGGGAACAGATTTCAATGGATTTTATCACTGGTCTACCTAACACTAAAGCTAATCATGATATGATTTGGACTGTTGTAGACAGGTTTAGCAAACAAGCATATTTTATTCCATGCAAGAAAACCTTAACTGCATCTCAAGCTACTCAATTGTTTTTGAAATCTGTTTTTACTAACCATGGTTTACCAAAAGTAATTATTTCTGATCATGATTCTAGATTCTGCAATAATTTTTGGATCACTTTGTTTGCTAACTTAGGAACAAAGATTGATTTTTCATCTACATTTCATCCTAAAAATAAATGGTCAAACAGAAGCTACTAATAGTACTATTTTAGATCTTTTGCGTGCTTACACCATTTCAAAACCACATACATGGGATACATATCTACATTTACTTCAGTTTGCATATAATAACACACCACATACAGCTACAAAGAAAGAACCATTTGAAATTATCTATGGATATCGATTGCCTATACCTGTTACATCATTATCAAACAAAATTCAGACTGCTGATGATATTGCTAACATGCATGCTACTATTTTTGATAAAGTTAAAGATATGATTGCCAAAGCTGAGCAATCATACACAAAACAAGCAAACAAGAAAAGAAAAGCTATGAGTTTTAAAGTTGATGATTATGTTTGGTTACGAATTGAAAAACGAAGATTACAAAGTGTAGATAAACACCCCATTGTCAAATTAGCACCTAGATTTTATGGACCATTCAAGATCATACACAAAATCAACGACAATGCATTTAAACTAGAATTACCACAACATTGGAAAATCCACAACACCTTCCATATCAGTTTATTACGACCCTTTAGAGGACAACTACCTGTACACCCTGTCTATGAAAACCCTTCTTTGCTAGATGATGAAACTAAAATCCTTGAGCCTGAAACTATTATAGATACTGACTTTATGACCACTAGATTTGGCCGTAGATATTCTAAATATTTGGTCAAGTTTAAAAATCATCCTGTTGAAGAAGCCCAATGGATACACGCTAGAGACCCAAGTGCTTTCCCCACATTGTTAGCTCCACATTGAGCTAATAGCAATTGAGGACAATTGCTATCCCACCCCGGGGGTATGATGCTAGGAGGCATATTCCACGGTGGATTCTGTAAGGTTTTGCTGTGGATTCCGTAAAATTTTATTACCGGGGCTCATACACAAGGTGGATTCTTTGTGCGAAAAGTCAATAGGGACGCCAATCCTTTTCGGGAGTTTTGTTAATTTAATGTATAAGTGGGTGATTCCATAGCGGGTGATTTTGCAAAATACATATTTAAATTAATAAACGTTTATGAGTTTAGAGTGCGCACTCGTAATAAATTAAGGTTAGGATTGAGTTCTAACCAATTTATTTTTGTAGCTGAAGACTGCTAGATATTCACTTTTGTCGGTTTAATTGTATTATTTTTCTAACAATTGCGAATGCTTCAGTTGATGTGTAGAGTAAGCAGCGATGGCATTGGGAAGCATTGGAGGATAGCGTGTATTCAAATTATCATCAATTTTTGATGGGCGTGTATCTTAGGCATGGCGCCCATATTTTGTCGCGCTTATTTACTAAAGCGTTTGATATTTATTTATTATTTTTGTATGCGCATGGGGGCACGATTTAAATATTTATATTGGACATTGTATTTGGGTACCGCCGCCTGACTCCTTGGGCGCCCAATAGCTTTAATTCTTTAGTGGTACAAAAGGAAACACAAAAGCTAAAGCGTGCTAATTGTAAATTGGACTATTTTTTGAGATTGAAGATGAATAATATATAAAATACATGCTTTGTGGAGCGCTCACACAAGGCATGGGGGGAGATTACACCCAATTAGTCTCTTGATTCATGTTGTGCAAGCTTTCTTCATTGTTTTTTGTGCAAAAAGTAGAGTTCTTTTGTTCTTGGGGACCTTCTGACGCTCACTACGCGTGCATACGGCATCCGATCTGTGCACCAAGAGAGGCTGCCAGAGATACCATGATTGATTCGCTAGCTCTCAGATGATCTTGCTTTAATCTAAGCCTCTCATCGAACTAAGAAGAGGGAGAGATTGCTAGAGTTTTTTACTATGATTGAGGAGGAGAATTCGGGCTTTCGCTCATGCTTTCAAGATCTCCAAATTTAGGGGAAATTATGCGCCATTTTTTAATCAAAAAAGGGGGGGGATGTTCATCGTCATATTCTTCTTTTGCCTTAAAGCTTTTAGCTTTAAAGCTTAAGGCTTTTAAACTTCCCTTATGTGCTAAGTTTTAAATGGGTTTAGTCAATTATGACTAACAGTCCATGACCTACGTTCATGTGGTGATTTTCATGAAGGATGGCTACATACGCTATCAACCTTGGAAAGTGTTGGGTTACGAATCTCTGACTATTTTATTCGAGATTTCCTCTATTTCAATGGTCTAGAATTCTCCAAATCTATTTGTTGCAAGAAGTTGAGAATATTGAAAAATAAATTCGAAATATCATAGATAGGGTTCATCTACTTCATAGGTAGAATGGAGAATACCCTTGGATCCAAGAATACTTTGTGGACCATGTAGTGGCTCTAGTGGTGGAGGCTATCAAGACTCACGCTTGGATTCATTTGCTTTTTCTTGGCATGGAGTGGTAGCTAACTGAGCTACAAGAGTAGTGAGTACTCTAGGGCTTGTTGAGTACTCGAGTTTGAGAGGGCCATTTTCTCAATTGCTTCATCAAATTTTGATATCATTTGGTGATGATTGGAGACCATGTCATTATGCCTCTCCATGTGACAAAGCTCATACTGATATAAAGTGTGATTGAGCAGGCTGTAGGGATCCATATTAGGTACTTTCTCATGCATATCACCATGATAATCTTGTGTTGAGATAGGCTCATTATTCATTGAGATCATGGAGTCCCTAATCTCCTTTTGGACCTATTCATGGGCCTTACTTTTAACTTTCTAGCTGATCATGTCGATGCAATCCATAGGACCCACAGTCAATAAATGGGATGTAACTTTTGATAGGAGACTCCGATCGGGGGAGATTTTTTATTCAAATCAAAGGGGTGGAATCCCATTTTGACATGAGTTATTAAGATTTGTGACAAAAAATGATCAAATAATTATACAATTGGATATCTATGTCTATCGTGGAGTGGTCTGCACCCTATTTGCACAGAGACCTCAATTCACAAAAAATGCTATAACTTCTAGATCGTACCTCCAATTGGGGAGATTTTTTATTCAAACTAGAGGGGGGGAAAGTCATCTTGGAGATGAGCTATAGGCAGCACTCATAGGTATAGTACATAATTTTTTGTAATTGGATCTTTGTGAGTGTCCGTGATTGACTATGACTAAAAAAATTGTTTGTCCCTTTATGCAAATGCACTATGTATAGATGTCTCATAGGCTGAGGGGTGTAAGCATAATCATAAATAGCATCTTAGACACACTAATCATAATTCCAAGTATATTCACATTTCTATCCACTCTATCATCACTACATAAAGTGGAGCTTAAAGCATACATCTCTTTTGACTGCGTACATGTCAGCAGGTGTCATACATAGTTACCATAACCATTGAAAGGGTGTCCAAAATAGGATATTTCATCGAGAGTGGTGGTGACCATGCGAGGTGTACCTGTACCTATATACAAGTATTGGGATCTAGATCATTGAGAGGTGGGAAAAGTTCCCCTCGGGCCGGTTGTGCACCCCTTCAGGGTTTTAATTTTTCCTCAGCTAAAGCATACATGCTAGACATTTTTATCAAGAAATCATCATGAGATGCATTAGAAAGGAAACATTGGACCATTTCATGATATGCAAGGATGAACAAGAGCTTGTTGGCAGTCTAGTGACTAATTGGCTGCTACTTACCTATTTTACAAAGGCTTATTACTAATTTGGGATTAATCCAAAGCATAAAAGGTCAAGAAAGAGTTAATGTCAGTAAAAGTAATTGATTTAGGATTAACCATGATGCATTGGGAAGAAAAATGGACATTGATTTTAGAAGGTAGATGCATAAAATGAAAGATTGAACTAATAGAGCACATGCAATCTTAGTCTCTCAAACAAAAGGAATTAAGCTTAGTAAAGTGGATTAAGATGAGACATTAAGATTATATTGACATACCTCTTCAGTGTTTGGGGAAGATAGATGAAGCATGATCCACCATGTTGCCAATTTCTTCATCAAGAAAGCTTTATTGATTAGAGCACTCAAATGGATGAAGCCTTTAAGCATTCGAATGCTTCCATTGATGATGAGGGCACCGATGTTTTTTCCTGATCTTGAACTTCAAGAATGGAAAGCTTCTGTAATATTTTTGCTGGAAAATATTACGTGCAAGCATGAGTTTCATGCAATGACGATGCCGACATTGAATATACGGATGGGGAAATTGTACAATCTCCATTGGCATGAACGAGACCAAAGTCAATGAAACCCGCTTAGGCTCGTGTGAACCCCCTCTTGGAAGGAGATCAAGATGAAATTGTTATATTAAAATTATGGAAAAAAAATTTATTTAATTATCCCTTCTTCCTCCATCTAAAGGTTGTGCTGGAGGAGAGGGGTATGGCAAGGATGATTAAGCTCCTTGCTGGAGCTCGCGAAAGAAATATGCCCATGCATCAATCCGCGTGGGGGTGGGGAGGTCCCCTTACTTCAACTATAAAAGAACCTATGGGAGGGGTGTAAGGAAAGGGAGGTCGGCACGCTGCCAGGTCAAGGCAGTGGTGGAGAGGCTAAAGGAGAGAGTCGTGTGCTGGGTCATGACGCTGCCGTAGAGCTACACCGTCTACAGCCTGAGCCGCCGCCAGAATTTGATGCCATCAACCCTCATCTAAGTCGTCTCCTTTTTCCTCCATGTGTAGAAGTCACGCCTACAGAAGCTTCAAGAAGCTTCTTGAAAAGCTTCTAAGAGGGCTTTCATAAGCCCCCCTTCATAGGCGGTCTTTTACACCCCCTTTTCCCCCCCTTTCTCAATCCACTAAGTCCATTTAGAACCCCCCCTTTCCCATGGGGTTCCATCCAAGCCCCCTTTAAAAGCCCATTTACCCCAAAAATTAAGCCCCTTTTTCCCCCTTGGGTTCCCCATAAGCTCCCATAAGCATAGGTTTCTAAATGCCTTCATGTGGCCCTTTCCTATTGCCCTCTCAAGTGGGTTTATATAAAACCCACCCCCCCCCCCCCCCCCCCTTTTTTCATTCCACAAAGCCCATGTAACCTCCCTTCCTTGGGCTTTCATAGGCCTTATCAAGCGAGTTTTACCCCCCGGGTTTTTAAGCATCCTTTTTCCCCTTGCATTCCCTTTTACATTTCCCACCATAGCCAGTTCTTTTCTTTTAAAAAACCCTTCCCAGACAAGCCTTTTAAAACCATTATATCCTTTTTCGTGAAACCCTATTATATCAGAGATTTCCAATTCCCCTTTCCCTTACATTCCCCAAAGTCATTTTTGACAGTTGTAAAGTCCCAATTGTGAAATCCCTACTTCGAGGAGGAAGCCTATAAAGCCTTCTAAAGCTCGATTCTGAAAGACCGTGGAATCGAACAAGGAAGCCGAATCACAAAGGGAGTTTCGTGTGCGAAGGAGACGGCCAAGATCATAAATCTGCGTCCAAGGCGAAAAGGCCGAATTCGCGATGGCCCCTAAGAAGGCACAAGGCGCAACCCCAGGAGAATCATCTCCTAACATTCATGTGGACATTTCACCGAATCCACAAGTCCAGGTTTTCTTCCTAATTTTGATTTACATCATAATATTTCAATTGTGCATGGATCATTTATGAAATTGGGATGCACTTTCTCGATTAAAATACTTTGGCTAAATTAAAGGAAATAACTTACGATCAAAGAATCGGTCATTTGTATTTTTCAAATAAACGAATGAAAGAAAGAGCATAAGATCTTTATGCATTCCTAGCAAGTGGTTTTTTAGGCATTGCAAAGTAACGAAATTAGATCAACTAATGATCATCTTTACAAAGTCAAGTTTATTGTTGTACACTTTGATTATGCATGGAAAGTATAAATTGCATGTCACATTGTTAGACATCTCTTCTTCGCAATGATTAGTTAAAGAAAGTTGCTAATAATCCATAGGAATTTGCAAGGCATGGAAATGGTTCTTGAGCTGCATGAAGTAGATTAAACTCTAGGCAATTCGCAAAAATCTCAATCAATTACGTAGGTAGTTACGAAAGGTTGTGTGATGCTCATTCAGCATATGAATAATTCATTCAGAAATGAAATTAGGAAAAGGCTGCATGGTTCATTTTAAACATAAGCCCTAAAAGCTTAGCAGCATAAATCGTGAATGCATCAATGGGAATTATGCCGTAACTCAACATATGCTTTGATCTTAACTAGAAAAAGTTAGGGTTTGTAAATCCACTCATATGTAGGCAATGAATCATGTTGTTACAAAAATGGTAGCATAATTATCTTCAAGAATAGACAAGTAAACTGGTTTAACCTAAACACCTAAACCACGAGGGACTCATTTAGGAATGGTTAAATCAATGCAACATATCCCAAGTGCTAACTAGGATCTAGCACGTTGAGGACGTGACCTAGTCGCTCTTATTGCCGAAGCTGAAACTCTTATACCCTAAAGACTTGCCCACATTCACGGAATGTATGGACAATAGGACATACTTGCGAGAGATGATCTAGGGTTTTTACCCTAAGGATTGCTCGCTAAAAGGATGAAACTCGATTTGAATTTGGAACCTTAGGACCAACAATGTCGGCCTTGTGCAATCAGGAACGGAGTGTTATGAAGACACCCTAACCCTGTTTCCTATCTAATCATGATTTTGTGATTAGAAGACACCATTTGATGGGTAAAATAGTCCCATGGATTAGATGCGACACTGGTGCAACATGTTGCAGAGTTGCATGATCTTGTGATTTGATCACAAGGGAATAGCCAAATCCTTGGAATAGGATTGGCAGATTCTTGCGCAAGTTTATCTTGCAAGAGGATGAGTAGTCATCCTGATATAGCACCTTTCTTGGGGAAAGTGACCAAGATAAGGGAATTAGATATTTGCTTGGAAGCAAAGGACCAATCAATAATTTGGAGCAATATACTTACTGTTAATAGAACTTAAGGTATTGGTTAAGTTGGGTTAACAGGGTACGGCCCTAACCCAAGGATGTAAGGGTTAACAAACAAACCCTTGGGAATCTTTCCGAGTCGCAATTGATCCCAGATCGAATGTTGGATGCATTCGGAGAGAAGGATACACCCCTTAGCAGTTGGCCAAATAAAGACCATTGAAAATGATTGTGCTTGTAACAGTTTAGAGAGCACTGTTTGCTTTGTTTACTCAAGGAATTAAAGGATGAAAAGATATCTAATGCTTCAGGTTGAAGGCATGAAGGATGAGGTAGCCTCAGTTACCCCCGACTGCCTACCTGACCCTAACCAAGGGGGTTGTTAACTGCGTCGGGAAGGTGGACCGAACCTGACGTGAGAGGTCTCTCCGTTGAGTGCTACTTGAAGTAGGAGGACGCTTGGATGCCAGGGGGCTTTGGCCGTAAATCCCTTGCCTTCCAGGCTCTGCACAAGAGGCCAACGTGACTCGGGATTGGATCTTGAGGCCCGCATACTAGTCTACGGGCGGAACCTTGGATTAGTAAACCTTGTGGATTTTTGGATAGCCTTCGGGCGGACTAAAGCCTACATGCTGGAATTTATGTATTTCAAAAATAAATATGATAACCTGTTGAAACGGAACTTGTTTGGCATTGCTTTTCTATGTCAAGTGCTATGATTACGTGAAGGAACCGATGCCTAACAGGCTAATTAAGGAAGCTGATTAATGCATGTCCAACTAAATGTGGTAGGTAATTAGATAACTAAAACAACCTAAGGAAAGTGCGGTGGATGTGGCCATGGGTCCATCCTACTATAGATGGGTGGTCCCGGTTGGCCGAGAACTTTTCTCAATCATGATGGACAGCAAGAAGATCGTTTCAAAGGACACGAACATCAAGGGCGTCGACCTAGAGTCTAAGTAATAATAATCCCGGTTACGCTATTTTAGGGGAAGGGAATGGGACTATGCCTTATGGTAGAGAGGTCGAGCCTTACATCCCTCTCGTTTCCCATTCTCCTTGAACCAAGTGTAGCGTGAATCCGCTTCGGCTCTGGCATTTCTGCGTAAAGTAGTTCGCTCGGGGTTCGACGCTAGTTGCCGTTTAGGAAATGACCATTGGGAAAAACCCTGATTCAGGTCGGTCCTAAGTGGGAAAGGCCAGAATACTTCTGCTATGTGGCAGACGCGGAAAGTCCTAGATCGCAAACCTCGTGACATTCCATGGGAGTGGCAGGCGGAGCTTTCTAGACGTCCTTTCCGATGGACTGCTAAGACGTGTCATGAAGAGAACAGGTGGACACGTTACAGCTTCAAATGGATCTTTCATGGTTGTCCATAAGAAATCCATGCATGCTAAGATCCATGTCTTAAATCCAGGTAAGAGAGGGGAAGAATGGCTGAAGGAGCTCCTCAGAGCTAAGATTTCAAAGGTGTGAAGGCTTGAGCTGGGGCTTTAATGGTTAAGATAGCTCTAGGTGAACAATCCATGGCTACCCAAACTGTCCATCTTCCAGGGTTTTCTCTAGGGCCAAGAGTACTAGAAAGAAGGGAAAGAAGAGAGTGTTAAAGGAGTGCCCAAGGAAGCCAAGAGCTCTAGTGAGCAATAGGAGGGCAATAGGAGAGTTGAGGCAAGATGATGTGCATATCGAATGCTGGATGCATATGTAGCGAGCATTGAAAGGTCCCCAAGAACAAAATAACTCTACTAAAGCTCATGAAACAAGAAGAGAGATTTGCATGACATGAAGAAAAGAGACAAATTGGGTATAATCTCCCCCCATGCCTTATGTGAGCACTTACAATGCATGTATTTATAAATTTATTCATCTCAAAGCTAAAAAATAGCCCAATTTTACAATTAGCATGCTTTGTCTTTTCTGTTTGCTTTTGTCCAAATAAAGAATAAAGCGGTTGGATAGCCCAAAAGTCGGACTGTGCCCAAATACAATGTCCAATAATGAAATATTTAAATGGAGCACCTATGCACATACAAAATAATAAATATTTGTCAAGCACTTCAATAAATAAGCACACTTAAATAAATATTAGCACCCTACCTTTAATGATAAGGCACGTGCCCATAAAAAATGATCATTTCTTCTAGGTAATTTGAATATACGCTATCGTCTGGTGCTTCCCAATGCCACCGCTACCTACTCTACACATCAACTGAAGCATTCGCAATTGTTAGAAAATAATTAAATTAAATCAAAAAATAAATAAATACCTAGCAATCTTCAGCTACAAAATAAATAAATAGGTTGGAACTCTATCCTAACCTTAATTTAATATGAGTGCACTCTAAACTCATAAACTTCCATTAATTTAAATATGTATTTTGCGAAATCACCCGTTGTGGAATCACCCACGTGCACATTAAATTAACATGATGCCCGAAAAGGACAGGCATCCCTGTCAACTTCTTGCACAAGAAATCCACCTTGTATACGAGCCCCTGAAAACAAACATAGTTTTACAAAATTCACCGCAAAACCTCACGGAATCCAATATGGAATATACCTCCTGGCATCATACCCCCGGATATCTATTCTTAATAGTGATCTTGTTTAGGGCACGATAGTCAATGCACATCCTATAGGTATTATTTTTCTTCTTAACTAATAGGACATGTGCACCAAAAGGAGAACTATTGGGCCTAATGAGTCCTCAGGTTAACAATTCTTCAACTTGGGCTTGGATTTCTTTCTATTCAATTTGATTGTGTCTATAAGATGCTTTACATGGTGGTTGAGAACCAGGGATTAAATCTATTTTATGATCTTCGGGTTGTGTAGGTGGTAAACCCAGGGGGTAAATCAGCAGCAAAACAATCTTTAAATTGTGAAAGAAATTAGGCGTTCCTAGGATGCATCTGATTTTCCTTAGCTTCAATTTCATTCACCCATATTAAGTATGATTTGCTACATTTTCTGAATGCACATTTAGCATGTGCATGTGACTAAGCAAGGGAAAATTATCTAAGGTGTGGGTACCATGTAATGTAATTTGTTTTCTATTAGAATGAATTTCCATTGAATGTGTGGAATAATCTATATCGGGATTTTATTTGTGACACCAAGGCATTCCTAAAATAATATCACTATCTTGCAAAGGCACAACTAAGAATTTTTTGCGCTCAACATAATCGCCAATTTTAGTTTCTAAATCATGAACTTCTTGTGTACCATTATATCTAGTGCCTAAGAATGCAGCTTTTATGTGATAATGAGTTGGAACATTTTGTAAATTCAATTCTTTTACCAATTTTGTAGAAATAAAATCATGTATAATCCCATCATCATGTAAAACAATCTTTTCTTTACCATGCACAAGACATTGCATTGTTAATAATGAATGAGGATTTGACATACCTCGTAAAATATCTAAAGAAGTACTGATATCATCATTATTTTTCGTAAAATCTGGTATTTCTTCATGGTCTTCGTCTTCAATCACTCCCAAGTAATTGATGTGAACAGTTGGCTTTTTGGATTGACAATTCACCACTAGGTGTCCAGGTTGGTGGCACTTTTAGCAAACTATAGGGCTTGGCTTTGAAAACAATATTGGTAATGGCTGGGAGTTTAGGTATGTTGGGATTTGGCTGAAGAGAAGGCTTAGGGTTTGGATTTGTGTCTCATGGTAAAGGAAGAGGTCGTGTCCAGGGTTTAAGGAAAGAAGAAGAAACAAAGTGATTTTGATTGAATCTTCGAAAGTTAGAATTGAATTGCTTTGTACCAAAGTTACTGTTAGTTGGAAATTGTTGTGGTCACTTCTCTCGTCCACAAATTTGTCTTTAGCATCATGGGCTAAAGAAATCATATCCTCTGGAGTCCTTGGCATCAATTCATGGGCCAAAGGTCGAGTGGTGAAAAGGCCAACCACAGGAATGATGTTTCACTCCTAGACAGCTTGCGGGTCAGGTGGAGCTCTAAATACCCCTTGCTAGGTCTAGAATGGAGTTGAAGACCTCCGTGGCCCCCAATGTCTGGGCATGTTGGGAGATCCTATTCTAGATAAAGTATAGAAATTTGTGGTGCCATGTGATTTGGACCAGTTACTTCTATTGGAAAGAACTAGTACATAATTTCTCCTGTATGGGTAGGAGACAAAGATTAACTTGAAGATAAGTTAAGGAACTTGTTTGTCAATAGATTGCTTGCTTTGTATTCGAGTCTGTGTTGTAAATTACACGAACAAACCCTGTTCCCTAAAAGGCTTAATGACAAATGATTTTTTATGCCGAGAAATGCTTAAAAATAGCCAAAAAAAAACTGAATTTCATGGGAAAAATAGACTTCGTTAAAGGCGACAACTGCAATCAATACGATTTTAAGTGGCAAAGCCCCAAAAGTGCTTTAAAGACCCACAGAGCTATGGTTGGAGAATTTTCATAAATTTTTCAACTGTCAAATTGGGTTCGGGGAGATGCCAAGTAGTGGGGGACTTTGTGACCATCAAGCAAAAATTTTTAGACCTCGAATCCGACGCCGGACGTGGAAATGGGGGTGACTGGGAGGCCAAGGGCCAAAGGCCAAGTGTAAATGAGATTTAGGGGGCCCAAAGGGTGTGACTTTTGGGCCCCCCTTAATTTTTGATTTTGTGGGGGCAAGGGGGGTGATTTTTTTGGGCGCATGGAGGATAAAGGTGATGTTTTGTGCAGGCGACAAATTTTTTTCTGGAGGAGCCATGGAAGCTTCAAAGCAACCCCTCCCCCAGCAATGACATCAATGATCTTCGCCTTCTCTATGCTTCCTATCGCTGCCTTCGGCCTTTGAAATGGCTGTCTGGATATGTAGATAAAAAGCCAGTATTTCTCTCTCCTCCCTCTCTCTCCCCTTAAGAAGTAGTTCATGCCCATGAAGAAGAATGAAGAGGATGCTTGCCCGGCATGAACCGGATTGCTCCAAGAACAAGAGGAGGTTGAGAGGAGATGTTCAGCATTGAAGATTTGCTACTGGTCGGTCCATTGGCAGGTCCATTGGCAACCCGAAAAAATCAGTTACAAAACCCGCAACACGCAAATAAGCGGTATGCCTCATTTTTAAAAAGGAAAGTTGCTTCTTGTTGATGTTTGATGGTCTAAATGAAATTCATATGGAAAAAAATTTTGTTTGGATCTTGTTTATACTATGATTGAGGGTTGTGCATAAAAATATTTCAAACCCATTGTTACACGAGCGGTGATCGAGAGCAAGCCTCACTCACAACCCGATAACGAGACGTTAAGGAGTGCCGGTTGGGGTAATTGACTTTGTCGAATGCACAACACAACTTGAAAAATTCAAATATTTTGACAGACACCACATGAACCACACACGAAAAACAAAACAATAAACAACGCCTCTTATAGCTCAAAAATTTAAAACCCGTATGTGGGTAGAGCATCACACAACTACACAATGAAGATACCAATAATTCGAAAACAAACAAAGAGAAATATATTCTCGTACCTTAACAACCTTGAGCCGACACTCGGCGCTTTGACATTCAAAAGCTCCAACTTTCAAATTGGCATGACAAGAGCTCACTCTAGCATGCGACCCTCCACTCTCCTCTCTAACATAATACAATTGTAAGCAAGAGGAAAGGCCCTTAACTCTCCATTCTCATCTCCTTATATAGTTTTCTATCCACAATCACACACATTAGGCTTTTTGCTTTCAACTTTTGGCTTTTGCTTTTCTATTGCTTTTCACTATTTTCGTTTTTTCTGCTTTATGCTTGTTTGCAAACTTGTTTGGATCATAACTTCATCATTTGAACTCCGAATATAGTTGTTTGGGTACTCAAAACAGTTGGAACACATTTGGTGGACAAGGTTGCGCGGGCAGAATTACAAAAATCCATCAAAATCGGGCAAAAATACTAATTTTCGTAAATCGCATAATTTTTTCTCCATCTTTATCTCGGACGACTTATTCCCTTTCTTGGCCTGTTGTTCTTGTAATTGTATACACTTTCAGCACACATGTCCTCTTTTTCTTCAAGAAATATTCGCTGACGATGTAAAACGTACAATCTTTTCCTTTAATCCTTGAGTCTTCAAAATAAATATTCTCTGGATATGAACCTGTTTTTTTATGCAGTGTGCCCTAGCAGGAATATGCTATGAAAGAGAACTCTGTGCACAATCATACATGATTTGAAAAATATGCAATATCGGATCCATGATATGCAACCAAACAATCGATGCTACACACAAAAATAATGTATGCATTGAAAAAATTGTGCCTAGTCTATCTACATGTGATCATGCATCATGCGTCATGCAAACAAAATTTCTTGATTAATTTAAAATTCATTATCCTCACCTCTCAACTCTCATAAAAAAGATATGATATAATCCGCTCCACCTATCCAAAATCTCACAATCACTCTAGAAAATGATGGCCCTCAAGATGTTGACCAGATAAGAACAACCCATCTCCCAATTGGTGGCATCCTTCACGACCCTCTAAACTCACCCAACCTCCTTACACACTCAACCAGAGGTTCCTAACTTTGTGATGAGCATCCCAAATATCGTGCGTGTAAGAAATGTGCGTGCTCAATGACAGGTGCTCTCTCATGTGCGCGTGCATCTAAAATTTACTGAATATAGCTGCAGCAGACCTCATGCCGTGCAAGTGCTCAATGATGGTGCAAGCATGCATAATACCAACCCATGGCATGGAAGTATTTGATAGGAACATGAGACGACTCCCGAGTGCAGTGCATCAACAAGTGCAACGTGAAGTGCTTGTGAACCCATTATCACTGTGATGTGCAAGAGTCTCGATAAGAAAACATACCTTGTTCCACAATATTTGGTAGCTATTGACAAACTCCTACTTCAACCTGTCCAAAAAAATATCAAGCTCGACCAAGGCTATCAAGTTCCACACTTAACAAATTAAACAAAATGATAGAAGCAAATCCTAGGCTTAAACAAACACAAGAAATCCAACTACAAAACAACAAAACAAACTGTCACGGAAACAACTAAGCTAGCAAAAATCAAATCTAACTACAGTTTGACTAGGGCTTTTTAGTTTTCACAAAAACACTTGACACCATAATAATAAATAGTCGTAATAATTAAATTATGGCCCAAAAAATGCATTTTTAGTGTAAAAATGAAGGTTTTATTGGTTTTAGGTGGGAAAAAGAGATGCGCATGAGATAAAATTCTGAGACAAAACATCTTTAAGCTTTCATGATCAATCATTAATCATAAATCGGGAAGTAATCTTTTTTTATACACAAATAAATATAGAAAAATAGCTAAAATTGAAAAAAAATCAGATTTTTGCATTATAAAAATCTAGAAAATTATGATTCATGGTTGTGGCTATACAACAAATCTGAGGCATAAAGTTTGGCTTTAGTTCGGCTTCGTTCATATGTTATAGTTCATGGTTTTTTTTGTTTTATGCAAAAAATACACACAAAATAATACCCTACACTGCAGCATAACCTAAATGTTAGAGGGAAAGGGTGATATTAAGAGATTAAGAGGGCTGAGAGGGTTTGAATTTTTGAAATATTTCATTGTGCATTTGATTTAGAATTTCGATAATTCAATTTAAGGGGCTAGTAGCACGAGAAATCGGTGCTAGTCTCCATACATCAAAGCATGCGTTTAGTGAAAATCATGAAAGAGTTGTTTTCCCCATATCACAAAATACTAATTTGATCAATATTATTTGTGCACGAGGATCATATGCACTATGCATTATTCATGACATGGTATCAGTCCTGGATTGCATAGCAATTGTCTTCCTAGGACATGACTTATATATTGAGTGGAAAGGAGCCTTTGTTGTAGGTCAGTTGTACACTTTCCTTGGGACTATTTGTTGAGGATCTATATATTCCTGGATCGTACAAAATAAGAAAAGAGTGGAGTTTGTGCATTATGTCTTATATGTTGGAGCGACGCATCTTGGGGCCAATCCCCGAGGTATAGGAGAGTCGCAGTGGAGCCACGGCAATCAGCCCCGAGAGGAGATTCCTGATGTTTGTGTGACGAGGTACTATGCCTACATGTTATGGGATCTCCCTCTGAGGAAAAGGGAAGGTAAATGTTGGACTATATATTAGCTACAAATGCATAATTAGGTCTATCTAGTGTTTATCGGTGTATTACAAATGCTCCTGGCCCATAAGGTCATGTGGTGGGGTTGTCTGTCTTGCGCATGAGGTCTGGCTAGTGCCATAGCCAATCCTGGCCCATAAGGCCATCTGGTGGGGTTGTCTGTCTTGTGCATGAGGTCCGGCTAGTGCCATAGCCAATGCCAGCCCATTTTAGGTCCCATTAGTGATGCATCTACCGGGAGCCACCAGCAAGTGGTGGTTCCAAATCTAGGGTTTCTAGGAACCAAATAGTTGGTTTATGTCCTCTGTGACAAGAATCTTCAAGCCGAAATACAAAAAGCGGAACGTGTTAAGAGGGCTAAATGGCGGTTGGAGATTGTAAGGGGTTATTCCCCTCAAAGAAGCAACCCACTACACATAAGCGGCAGTGGTTCTAATAACCTAAGTGTCATAAGTAGCCCTTTGAGTGTAAGTGGAAGTCTTAGTACTTTCCCTCTTCCAGTTAATCAACCCACTTCAAGTGGGGGTCTAGTTTTATCTACACAAACTCCTGCTATCAATACGGTTGTAGCTATGGCACAACCCATCGCAATTCCAACAGTAGGTACACTAGATTTACCGACATTAGGAGCACCTTTGCCCATCTTCCATGGGTTTCCAGAAGAAGATGGAGAACTCCATATTAAGGAGTTTCAAACACTCATGTTCAACTATCGAATCCAAGACGAAGGACACATAATGACGTTCTTCAACATGACATTAAAAGGAAGGGTAGCAGTATGGTATTAGATTCTAGAGGCCGGAACCATAACTAGCACTGACGAATTCTTCATGGCCTTCCGTGTGTAGAGAGTTTGCTCCTGAGAGAGGTGGACAGTATTGGTTGCGTGTCTTGAATGTAACATGGCAAGAGCCAAATGAGAATGTCCATGCCTATTCCAAGAAGCTAAAGTAAGTTCTTTGCAAACTAAATACTTATATCCCCATTCCACTGACTGCATAGTTGCAATACTTTCTACATGGATTGGATTTCAATATCCCGGTGCAACTCAGTAGTGTCGCCTTGGCTGACATTGACATTGCTATCACAGAAGCAAAAGGAGTGGAGTCACGCTTGCAAGTGGCTTTTGCAGCAAGGATAAATTGGAATAGTAATAATTTGTCATTGACCAACGGGAGTCAAGGGGACCCCATGTCAAATGTGAATGGAAGAGGGAGTATCATGCTGAATTTTCCTATGTTACCAGCTCCTCCCAATAGTATGACTATGCCTATGGCTAGTCAGATGGGCCCACTACATGGTGGAGGCCAAATAATGAATCCTAATGTTGTCCCAGTAGGTCCACGGCCAATTCCTAATCAAGTGGTTAGGCCGATGGGACGACAGACAAGACGATCCAGGCTATGAGTCGAGTGCCTCTAATGTCCTTGGTGAAGTTAAGGACATGATGAAGCACTATGATGATATGATTTCTATACAATATAGACAAATAGCTGTGGATGTCAATTTTCTTAAGAAGCAACAAAATTTGATAGGGAGCTGACACCTTGAAGAGGGTGCCCCCTCAAGATTCAACAATAAGTGGTGTGGTAGCCATCATTTTCCTAGGAATTGTCGAAATTTCAAATGCGATATTCGCGGAAAGTTTGGCCACTTAGTTGCTACTTGTTGGAGTAAGATTAGTTCTCTCCAGCAAGAGAGTAAACTGTCAGGTCCAGTTAACCATCGTGTAAAAGGAAATAATCTCCAACAAGATGACAAACCAAGATAAATATTGCAATGCCACAGGGTGGAGTCAAGCCATGTGATGGTAGTAGTCAAGTAAAGATCCATTTCCCATACTTTAACACAACTCTATTTTCTTTCCTCTCTTTAATCTCTTTCTGCACAAAAGGATACTCAATCCTATCTCTTTTTCTCTCATATTGAAGCTCTAAGTATCGTAAAAACATGTGCACATTCACATGTAATGTTATTGTAGAGGAGTTGCCTCATGGCAGTGGAGTCAACCTTATTGAGGTTGTATGTATCAATGACGCTGAAACTTCTAATCTACGAGCCATAACAAGAGGTCAAAAGATTAAAGAGGGTGACAAAGAAATTGTAAAACCTGTCGAGGAAAACCCTAAGCAAGAGGCTAGGGGAAAGCAAGTTCTAAATCCTAATATGGAAGCTAGACCTTTAAGGCCTATTGATAGTAAAGTTGATCTCAAGAAGGATAAGGGATTACCGAAAAAGAAGGTAAAAGTTAAAAAAGAGGCACTAAAGCCAATCCAAAGACCAAAGGAGAGAATGGTTTGGCACAAGAAGAGAACTTTGGCTAACTACCACAACTTTGATCTAGCAAGTTCCCTTTGCGAAGTTAAACCAGACGTGAACCTCTTGCAGTTGATTAAACATTCTCCAAGAGTATGCAAGGATTTCAAGAAAATCATGTGTATTGGGTATATCGTAGAACCTTTGGGCATAGCTAGAGTGGGAGAAGATTGGTTCGATCATGCTGAAAAGCATTATCCTAGGGTTCAAGCATATGTGGATGGAATATTAGTAGATCATGCTATGGTGGACATTGGATCCTCTGTAAATATTATGAGTTCAGACTTGATGGAGAGGCTAGGTCTCATAATTCAAAAAATAGCTCCACGCTTCTTAGGATGGCGGATGACAGTCTAAGACAACCAAAAGGTTGCATCACTAAAGTCTACGTTACAGTTGTAAGCATGGAATGCTATTTGGACTTTAGGGTGATAAGGTTTGAAGGACATCCTAGCTATTGAGTTTTGCTAGGTAGGCCATGGATCTTATGAACAGACTGCCAAGTCGATATACCCGTTGGTTGAGTGATTCTAGGTAGAGGTGCCAATCGTGTAGTAGTGGATGCTTACCTTGAGTCACCTCAGAGTGAGAGGGCTCCTTTATCCTCTACTGAACTAGAAATAGTAAAAGATCCATCTGGTAGTAGTGAGACATCATCGAGCGATGGATCTAAAGAAAGGTCCACTACAGAGGACATTTATCAAATAACATTGAATGAGCCGATAGAGCCTCAAGATCGAATAAGAGATGTGGACGTTATCGAGTTGAAACTTGGTACGCCTAATGATTCGTGGCCAATTAAATTAGGTTCCATGCTTAGTTCGAAAGAGAGAGAGGACTATGTGTCCTTGATTTAGGAGTTCCGTGACATCTTTGCTTGGAGCTATGACAAACTTAGGGGTATTCCCCCCAGGCTGGTTGTGCATACTATTCCTATAAAGGAAGGAACCCGCCTTGTACATCAAAATTAAGGCATATGCCTTTTGAACTAAGGGACGGGTTGTTTGAAGAGCTACAGAAGTTGCTGAAAGTGGGTTTGATCTTCCATGTTCAGCATATTGAATGGTGTTTGCCCACTGTGATTAGAAAGAAGAAGAATAATCAAATCCGGCTTTGTGTAGATTTTAGAGAGCTAAATAAGCAAACCGTCAAGGACTACTACCCGTTGCCATTTATTGACCAAATTTTGGATCAATTAGTGGGTAGGGAAGTATATTCGTTCATGGATTGCTTTGCCCGGTACAATCAAATGGCAATTGTTAAGCAAGACAAGCTTAAAACAACATTTATTACTGTCTTTGGTACCTTTGTGTACCATGTGATGGAATTTGGTTTATGTAATGCACCTGGTTCATGGCAAAGAATAGCCAACATGACCTTTGGTGACATCTCCCCAGAGGATTTGCAAGTATTCATTGATGACCTGGGGACAACCACCACAAGAGAAAGGAAGTTGATCATTTTGCGAAAGTGTCTTAAGCATTGCAGACAATTTTTCACAGCTTTTAACCCACGGAAGTGCGTCTTTGGAGTGCCCTATGGGCTATGGTTAGGCCATGTCAGTAGGGATTGCGACTGACCCTGAAAAGATCAAGGTCATAGTTGCCATGAGCCCGCCACGTAATCCAAAGGAGGTACATAGCTTTCCGCCATTGGTAGGGTGTTATCGGAGGTTTATCAATACCTTGGCAGAAAGAGTATTGCCACTGATGAACCTATTGTCATTTAACAGTCAGTTTGCATGGAGTGATGATTGCAAAGTATCTTTTGACAATGTGAAGCAGGAGCTTTTCAAAGCACCTGTTTTAAAAGCACAGTGTTTTATATATTTTTAGCAGCCACTATGTATAGTATCAGCTGTTGCTTATCCCAAATTTGAGAGGAAATTTGGTACCATCCGATAGCTTTTGCTAGTCAGAAGTTAGGCATATCGAAAATTAACTATACCTATATGGAGAAGTTGTGCCTTGCGATGGTATTTGCGACCAAAAAGTTCAAACACTACATTCTCTATGAGAAGGAGGTTTTTTATACGAAGGCAGAAGGGCTTCAATTGTTGCTGAACAAGTTATAGCCATTGGATCATTTAGCAAAGTGGTTAATCACTTTGCAGGAGTTTGATTATGAGATCAAGAGCAAGCCACCAAAGCTACAGGGCATTGTGGAATGTCTTGTGGATTTCAGAGAGCCCAAAGAGGTCGTGGCTGAAGGAAGTGACATAGAAACTTTGTTCAAGATTGATACGGCGGAATCTATTCCCTCTTGGCATGCTGCAATAATGCAGTATTTATCTATGGGAGAGACTCGAGATACTTTATCCAAATCCTAGAATAGGAAAATTAAACAGCAAGCATTGAAATTTTCCTTGATCGCAAGAACACTATATTGGCAGGGTGTCCATGTGATGCCTGACGAGGATCCATTTATCTTGGAGGAGTGCCATGACTCCGCTTGTGGACGGCACATAAGGCTTTAAAAGCTAGATATTGGTGGTCGTCCATCTTCCAAGATTCATTTGAGTACGTTAAGAGATGTGATACATGCCAAAGACATGACAGTAGAGAGAATAGGAAGTGACCACTTACGCCTATTATGGCTATCCTTCCCTTTGAGAAGTGGGGCATCGACTTTGTGGGCCCCATTACCCGTCTACTACTTAGAAGAGATACATTATAGTAGCCACTAATTACTTTACAAAGTGGCCAGAAGCACAGGCGCCGAGGCAGGACAATGCAAAAGAGACTGCCAGTTTTCTACTTGAGCAGATTATCTACCATTTTTCAGTTCGTTAAAAGGAATAGTATTGGACCATGGGACTCACTTTTTGAATAAGGTGATTAAAATATTGAATGAAACTTGGAAAATTAAGCACAATAAGAAGACCCCCTATAATCCACAAGCCAATGGACAAGTTGAAGGTACCAATAAGCTGCCTGTAGGTATCCTATCCAAGATAGTCTCCAAAAAGAAACGAAACTGGGATACAAAATTATATGTGGCAGTTTGGGTATATAATGCAACGTTTAAACAAGCCACTGGTCACACCCCCTTCAAATTAGTTTATGGGGAGGAGTGTGTCTTACCCTCAGAAATTGAGTTGCCAACCATAAGATTCACAATCAATCATTCTTTGGGTGATGAAGATGCCTATTCAAGTGGTTTATGACTATAGCCCACTTGGATGAGCTCAAATTGCAGAGTTTGTTGCACAGTTTGTTGCAGCAGGAAGTGGTGATCCGAGAAAATCACAAAAAAATATTTGTCTAACACTTTGTTGATTTTTTGTACATTTGGAGGTTTGAAATAAAGAAGAGGGTGGGGAAATCCAAGAAATCACTGGATGGAAATATTTCATGGACCGGTTTACCAAGGGGGAGTGAAGAGTAAAGATCAATGGAGGAAGGTGAAGGGAAAATGTGTAATGTGAAAAGAAAAGACATGAAATGGATTTGGAACCATCCAAAGGGCATGTGAGGCTCATAATGTCATGGCTTTGGAGCCTTATGATAATTCAAACAAATGGAACCCTTCTTGGAAGCATTAGTGGAAGAAAAATCAGGCACATGATTTTGTAATATTTTTTTAAAATATTTTCAGTTTGATCCAAAAAAACTTTTCAACATGAAATTGTAGCACGTGAGCTGAAGTTTTGGTTGGTAGTTTTTTATAATTCTTTGGAGCTACGAGGCGAGAGTTATGGCCAAAATGGTGACACCAACTTTTTCCAACTGCGGTGGAGACCACCTCCCAATTTTATACACACCCACACTTTCTTCCCCACACTTAACACTTCTATAAAACATCATTCATTAGACTCCCAACCCTTTACCTCTCTTCTCCTCTCTCTCAAGCTAATAAACCATTAGAATTTCCCTCCTAAATCACCCTCAAATCATCCTTAATTGTAGTAGTAATGTATGAATTCTCACTACTCTCTCTCCATTATTGCTAGATATGATCTTATTTTATGAAGATTCTCTATATTTTTTTATAGGAGAGCTCTTGGACTCAAGCTATGGGGGGGAGAATGGAGACAACTCACCTATGATGGAACTTGATTAAGTACAAAATTGGTCAACAAAACACCTAGATGGAGCTTCCACATTGGTGGAACCGCCTTAATGCAGCTTTGGTAGTTTTAATTCTTATTCTATCTTAATCTCCTCCCTAAACACCCTCAAGGCCTATATAAAGAGGTCTTATCCTTTGTAATTTGCAAGAGAGAGCCAAGAGGCCTTCTTCAGCCCTATTGAGTCTTCCCCATTCTCTCTCATGAGCTTATGCAGTTCATTCCCTTACTATAGCTTATGCATGCTCTAGATTGTAATAAGCCCATGCTATTGGTATCCATATTGCGTATATTGGTTATGTCTTGAGGGTTCTTCATCTCTTGTGCCCTCTTAAGTTTTATTGATTCATCTTTTCTCTCTCTCTCTCTCTCTCTCTCTTTCAGTTTTCCTCTCTTCTCTGCCACAAGCTCCTCTCCCTCTTGCAGAGCGTCCTAGTCTGCTCTTCCATGACTAGGTGGTGCCCTTACCTCATTCACTTTGTGGCAGAAGGGAGTTTGGTATAGTATAGAGGTTTCCATACCAAATTTCCTTCGTCAACCTCGCTGAGGACATTCTCATCCACAATTCTCTACCTCCTTATGCAGGACGATACAACACATAGTGGTGCATCCTCTACAACAAGTGCTCTAAGTGGCTCTTCTCCAATGCCTTCACCAACTCTTTTTGAAGCTGATCGAAGTCCATGACTCTCACAATGGTCTCCCAAGGAAGCCCAAGAAAGGAAGTATGTCTATCGGATGACAGCATATATGCGGGTAAAAGGTGTTCACCTTAGAAATTCCATTTGCTCACAACAGAAAAAATCATGTTGCCATCAATTGCTAGGTTCTCATAATTGTGGTGAGTGTTTTGCAAACAAAGTGAAGGCCCTTCCGAGAGGTCCTCGTCTCCAAATCATCAAATCCCTCTCTCTCTCTAGCCTAATCCACATCAAAGGAGGACAACTATGCATGAACGGTGTGGAGTTTTGTAGAGGTGCAAAGTATGGAGACTACCTTCAACTGTTGCTAGCTTGAAGGTTGGGTGTGGTTGAAAAGATGGCTATCACACCTTATGAAATATATGTCACCGAGGATGGACACACTAAGGCAAGAACAATCACTGGTAAGCAAATTCTTTTAAGTAGTCTCCACTTATGAATAATAATAATGGCCCAAATTTCTATACCTTCCACTCTGTACAAAACATCTGAGTTAATGTATGTATCAATAGGAAGATTTTCTTTCAGCAGCGTCTTGTCATGTACTTTGGGGCTGAAAGATTAAGGGAGATTCTTGTATCACCAGAACCTATAATCTTCCCAATGCTAGACTACAATGCATATTTCAATGTACATGTCTTTATTTTATTATAATAGTTTCTCATGAATAACCACGAGTTGTATGGACCAATCCAACCTCTTGTTATGCAAACTGTGCATATTGTAGCCAACACAAAGCTTAGATTCCAAGGCATTATTAGAAGCATACTGGGGCCTAAACGTCTTGCTGAAATCAATGCATCTATGAACCCATTCATCCTTCCCCTCATAAAATACAACTTAAGTCTAGACGTGTTCATCTTTGTACTCTACTAAGGCAACATGGCATTTCCAAGATTCTTTGGGCGCAATGGAAAAAATGCAGTGGATTTTTTGGACAACCTTGAGATGGCCTTCCTTGTCTCTGGGAGGGATAATGAAGCATTAAAGTTGAGGGCTTTTCCTATGGTGCTCAAGGAAGAAGCTAGAATGTGGTTCCAAACTCTAAATCCGGCCCAAAGAGCTGAATTGGAGGGATTGAAGGCAGCTTTCTTGTTGCAGAGATTTCAACAAACTAACTCAGCTGAAGAGTTATGGCAACGGCTTTTGGCCCTCCATCAAAGTGATCCTTATGGTTATGCAACTTATAAGGAAGGGTTTATGAAGATTTAGGGGCAGTGGTCAAACTCATTGAATCCTGGTGAGAGAGCTCCAAACTACCTTCAAAAGGATTGATTTATTTCAAGTTTGTACCCAGGGAGAAGGTAAATGTGAAATTTCCAAACACTTTTGAAGATGCTTTGAGAATCACTAGGAAAAAGAATCGAAAGATTCTCTACCAAGCCCAAGCTAGCCAAGCAGTTTGGGGAAACAACATCACAACTATGAAGGCCTCTCAAGTCCCCCCAAATGTATCTAATGCACCAGGCCTTGTTAGAGGTCAAGAAGACATGATCCAACAAATAAACAATCTTACTAATCAACTAGAGGGTTTGAGAGTGAATCTTGTGCAAGGTACAAGAAGACCTGTCGAGGGGAATGGTGGGAATCGACCACAAATGTGACGACAAGCAAGGGAGATGTTGTGTTACAACTATGGAGAAAATGGACATGGCATGTACAATTGTCCTCACCCTAGAAGATATGATCACCCTGCCAGAGGTCGTCAACAACAAGTAAGCCCTCCTTGTGCTAGGACTCAAGAGCCAGAGCAGTCACAACCTGCAATTTTACAACCACCTTATGTTCAAGCTGAAACCCCTGCTGTTCAACCAAATGTTAATGTCATAAAAATAGAGGAGGTGGTCAGGGATAGAAGGCTTGAAGAAGAAATAGCGAGAGGTAAGATGAAGGTAGATGTAGTAGAGACCATGCCTATCAAGCGGGTACGTGTCCAAACTGAGGCAAGCAAGGAAGCAATCAATGAGGCAAGTATATCAAGGGCACCTAGAGATGAAGGGAAGAAGAGAAAGACTCGAACTAGGTCTAAAATTGATATCTCCAACATCCCTTTGGGTTCTCGAACACAACCTTATGATCTGATAGCATATGTGAGCTCTCAAGGGCCAAAAATTACTTGGCCACAACTACTTCATGCCTCTCCAAAGTACGACGACAATGGTAAAAAATGGTAAGCACAAGGGCAAGGCAAGGTAAAATGGTTAGTGCAATCAAGGCATATGGCCTCAAAGATATAGTGCCTTTAGTGGAGGCTCAAATCAAAGATCAATGGATTCAAAAAACTTACATCGATAGTGGAGCAAAGGTTTGTGTCATGATATAAAAGCTTATGCATTAATTAGGCTTAGAAGTAATGGAATCCTCAACCTTTAGGGCAAACATAGCCAACAATGATGCGGTCACATGTGTGGGTGTACTGAATCTATTTTTGGAATCACTGCAGCAGTGGATGTTTATGTGATGCCAGTAAAGGAAGAAGGATATCCCCTCATCCTAGGGAGACCTTGGCTTATGGGCATCGGAGCTAGGGAACTTTGGGCAATAGGGGATCTGGAGTTGAGGCCACGTAAGGTGGGTGGCCACAATCAAAAGGTGGTTTACAACTTGAAGAGTGGGTGTCAAGAGAACCTTGAACTAGAAATGTCTGTCGATGAGTGGAGCTCAAGTGGATGTTCCTCATCGGTAGAGGAGGAAGAGAGTTCAAGTGGAGAGAGTGATAGCACTCTCAAAGTTATGGGGATCACCTTAAAGGAACCTACCTCATCAGAAGAAAACCCAAGAATCCAAGGAGAAGATGTGTGGAATGCTAGCCTAGAGAAGATGATATCCAAGGATATAAAGGATGAAGAAAGGGAGGGTTATGTGAATGTTCTCAAGAAGCATGCATCATTGTTTATTTCTGATTATACTCACATTACAGGTGTTACTGCAATGAAGCATCACATCCAACTCAAAGAAGGAAGCAAACCTATAGTACAAAGATTGAGAAGATTGGGAGTTGTGCAATAGGATGCACTATTGATGGAGATGGAGAGACTCTTGAATGCAAGATTCATATACCCAGTGGAAGATTCAGAATGGGTCTCCCCAATAGTAGTGAGGCCAAAGAAAAATGGTAAGTGGCGAGTATGCATAGATTACAAGCCACTAAATGCTGCAACAAAGAGGGACCACTTCCCTCTCCCATTTCAAGATGAAATCTTGAATGAAGTAGCAGGACATGAGCGGTATACAGTGTGTGATGGCTACTCTAGCTACTTCCAGATTTGCATTGCAGAGGAGGATCAAAAGAAGACCACTTTCATCACACCATGGGGCTATTTTGCCTTTCGGGTCATGCCCTTTGGTCTCACAAATGCCCCAACAACCTTTCAATGATTCATGAATATGGTCTTCCAACCTTACTTTGGTAAGTCCATAAGGGTTTTCATAAATGACTTTTGTATTTACAGCTCAAGGAACATACATCTACGCAAGGTTGATGAAGGATTTACTCGCTTAGCTAGGTTGGGTGGACAACTAAATAAGGATAAATGTCACATTGGGGAAAGCAAAGTTACACTACTAGGGCATGTAGTGTCAATTGAAGGAATTGAGGTAGATCCAAAAAAGGTAGAAACATTGCTAGCTCTACCTTCCCCAACCTCCATCAAACAATTAGTCTCCTTCTTACAAAAGCTAAGATATTTGGGTAGATTTATACACTTACTCTCTCAGGCCATATATCCCCTGTAGCAACTAACACGCCAAGAAACACTTGTATGGAGTGAACAAAGTGAAGGACATTTTGAGCTAAAGAAAATGTTGGGGTCACTTCCTATAATCCTCTAGCCTTGTTGGGAAGAAACATTCTTTGTAAACCCTAGCGTGGGAGAAGAGGCCATTGGTGCTGCTCTCCTACAAAAAGATCCAAAAACATCCTTCATGAGGCCTGTGTATTTTGCCAGCCGCCTCATGAAAGCCTCAGAGAAGGCTTACACCTCCATGGAACAACTAGTGTTGGCCCTCATGTTTGCAGTAACCAAATTTCAGCCATATTTGCTTCCAAAGAGGTTTGTGATCATCACTGTGGAGGATATGTTTCCCTATGCACTAGAACATATGGAAATCTTTGAAAAAATAGCAAAGTTGGAGGTTCGACTTCAAGAGTTTTATTATACAGTGCAGGTTGAAAAAACAACTCAAGCATGCCTGGCTGATATTTTGACAAACAGTTGCTATGAGAAAAATCTCAGGGTAAAAGGAAAGGATCTTCCAGCACCCCCATCCATAAAGACTCTTGTAGATGCTTATAGCCTCTACTTTGATGGTGCATACAAAAGAACTAAGGATAAGGCAATCGTAGGCATTGTTGTTTTCTCTCCTTTAGGAGAGAAAATCTATGGTGAAGGAATCATCTTGAAAGGTGTCCACTCTAACAATGAGGCAGAATATCGAGCTTTAATTCATGGTCTTTGTTGGTGTCTTAGTAATTCAATCGAGAGGTTGAATGCTTTTGGAGACTCCATGCTATTGGTAAGGCAGATGCAAGGTACATGGGCATGCAAAAATACAAACCTCTCTAGTAAAATGAGAGAGGCCAAATCTCTTATGAGAAGATTTAGGGAGGCACAAGTACATCATGTGACAAGAGACCAGAACAAGGATGACGACCAGCTAGCATCATCAAAGCTGAGTGAGTCAATGGTGGGAGCAGTGGCTATCAAACCCCCTTTTCAGCAAGGTAAGGAAGACTTAGAAGATATTCTACACCTCTTAGAGCAAGGAGAAGCTCCCAAACACCTGACTAAGGGAGAAAGACAGTGGCTAGCTCGGAAGGCTACAAGATATCGCATGGTAAATGATAGTTTGTATTGTCTTGGTAAGGATGGTGTGCTTAGGAAAGTGCCTTCAAAGTGGGAAATTAAAGAAATTTTAAAAGCTTGCCATGATGATTGTGAAAGATGCGGGATCTAGAGCATGGCAGAGGCGGAAGCTATGGAGGATGGAAGATGAAGTTACTACTCATGTTGACATTGAAAATGTAGACAATTGTTACACAAGTGAATTAGGTTTCAAGATTGAGACTTGAACTCATAAACACAATCTTGTGTAGGACTGACAATGACACAGACACTTGACAAAAAGAGACAAGTACTATTGCATTATCATCATATGAAAGTGATAGTCAAGTACGTCATTATATAGGATTTCTTGGTAGCACACTACATCCACTATGCCTATGGGATCTGTCTCTCTTCCTAGAATGAACTGCATCTCCCTAGCCTAGCTGTTCCATACAAAGGGCCATACATAGGGTGTGATTGAGAGATTCTCAATACCCCTCCTCAATCACAACCTGAAAGTACAAAGTGTGTAGAGGCTTTAGTGAGAGCAACACCTGCAAAGTGTGGGCATACCACAAACATGGCAAAACACCAGAGGCTGTTGCAGAAAAGGCTAAGTGTGGGTACCATAAACATGGTGGACATCCAGAGGCTGTAACAGGGGCCTCACAAAGTGTACAGAGGCTGTAGTACAAGGCTACATGAGGAGTTTTTACAAGCTTATGAAAGGAACATTGAGGCAGGTACAATGCTTTTAAAACAGAAAATGAGAGACAAGGACCGATAGGCCCTTGTGGTATTTTTCAGCATATGCTTTCTCTTTGTCAACATGGAAAATCTTCTTGTCTTTCATCTTTGGTTCTTCAGCTTTGAATGATGTGGTCTTTTGGTCTTCATGGCAGATCTTCTTCTTGTCCTTCTTCTCTTCTTCATGGTCTTTTTGGTCTGCTTCTTCTTTGTCTTTGCTTGCAGCTTCAGTCTTCATGTCCATGTCCCCCTCAAGAAAAGGTATCATCTTTGAGGCAGTGGAAATGTCTTCAAAATCTTCTGATGGATTCATTGATTGAATTTTGATGTAGACAACTCCATGTCTTTTTGCAAGTAAGATAGCCAAGTCTTGCATGCAATGTAAATGGGCAACAAGAGTAATGTTACTCTTTATGACAGGTAACCACCCAAGAGACTTCATGCTTGGCATTTCCATGATGGAATCAGCTTAAAATCTCTGAAACTTTCCAGCACAGAGTTGAAATCTAATGTGTCAAAAGACAACCAATGGCAGTGTGAAAACACACTATGTAGTATCAAAATATACTATGGTTGAACTTGATGATGATTCTTGATGCTTTGATTTTGTTGATGCTTATCTTCTTGAATATTTTTCTTGCTGGGAACTTCAGTAACATAGTGGATCAGAGTGGAAAAGGCTTGGGTTGAGTGTTAGGAGAGAGAAAATGAAAGAAAAATGAGCTTGGGAGATTTTGGCTATGGTGGAATTAGGGTTTCTAAGACAGGGGCCTGGTTTTTTGCAGATTGCATGAGCTGTACTTGATGATTTTCAAATTTTTTTTAATAGAAAGATAGCCTAATTCATGGGCTATCAAAGCCCCATAGCAATCGACCAGATCGCGGGCAGTACGGCGCGCACAGAGAGCATGATCAGAAACGGCACAGATCAGGACAGGAGGCAACGATTTCTACAATGCCGACGTCAGGGCGCAATAATGTGATCGATTGATGTGCCAGGGTGGAGCGCATTGAGTATGAGAACAATCCCCTAGAAGGAAGCAAGAGCTGAAGTGGCCTGGTTGAGGAGTTATGGAAGCTCCAAGTGAGGTAGGTCCTATCTAGCTATGGCAGACATAGGGTAGAGATTGAGAATTTTCACAATGCTGAAGCTATGATTGCCCAAAGTTAGTGATTGATGTGTCAACAAGAAGCTCTGGAAGCAAGGGAACACTTTTCCAGAAGGAAGCTCCAGGAGGTTTGACTTGTGGAGTGAGATATAAGAGCTTCAAGCTGACAGGGTGATGCTGGCTATGGTTGCCATGGAAGCTCAAGTGAAGGTAGAGTTGAGAGATGAAGTCATGGGCTGGAACTATGGTGACCAGAGTTGAAGAGGAACTGAGAGAGAGCAGAGAAGAGCTAAGCCATGCTCAACTGCGCTTTGATACCATGTGAAAGATGCGGGATCTAGATCATGGCAAAGGCAGAAGCTATGGAGGATGGAAGATGAAGATACTACTCATGTTGACATTGACAATGTAGACAACTGTTACACAAGTGAAGTAGGTTTCAAGATTGAGAATTGAACTCATAAACACAATCTTGTGTAGGACTGACAATGACACAGACACTTGACAGAAAGAGACAAGTACTATTGCATTATCATCATATGAAAGTGATAGTCAAGTACATCATTATATAGGATTTCTTGGTAGCACACTACATCCACTATGCCTATGGGATCTGTCTCTCTTCCTAGAATGAACTGCATCTCCCTAGCCTAGCTGTTCCATACAAAGGGGCATACATAGGATGTGATTGGCAGATTCTCAACAATGATGTGTGTGGAGACCACTTTGCATACGACATCACAAGTAGAAAGGTTCTATAAGCTGGCTTTACTTGGCCCAGTCTACACCGAGATGTCAAATATTGGTGTCAAACATGTGAAGAATGTCAGAAATCAGGACCACAATGGTTCATAGCATAACCCCAAACCCCAATCAGGGTCTATGGACCCTTTGAGAAGTGGGGAATTGATGCCATAGGGCCTCTACCACCCACTCCATCAGGAAAAGAGTATATTATCATGGGGGTAGATTACATGACTAGATGGGCCGAGGCTATGCCAACTAGAAGAATCACTGCTAAGAAAGTGAGTAAATTCATCTTTGACCACATTTGTTGTAGGTTTGGTACCCCTCTTGAAATACTATCAGATAGAGGACCAGGGTTTAGAGCTAATGTGTTGGGTGAACTCATGCAAAAGTTAAATATTCAATGATGACACTCTACCCCTTACTACCCTCAATGCAATGGATTGGTGGAGAAGGTAAATGGAATGATTTGTAAAATCATCAGCAAACATGTACATTCAAGGCCCCGGGATTTGGGACACGCACCTTAGTGGATCTCTATGGGCTTACAGAACCTCCTTCAAAACCATGTTAGAGTTCATACCTTTTCATCTAGTTTATGGACAAGAGGCTCTTTTGCCTATTGAGGTGAAATTAGCTAGCCTTTAGGTATTAGGTGGCACAGTAGGCTCTCAAAAGGAGAAGTTACATCAAAGATTACTGGACCTAGAGAGGCTACAATTGGATCATGAAGAAGCCATCAACCTCTATTTCCAGGAAGCTGAGAAGCATATAGAAAAGTTCAATAAGAAGCTAACAGATAAAAACATCAAGGACGGATCTTTACTACTTCTATATGACAATCTCTTTGATAAAAGAAAGGATGGCTTCTCTACCAGTGGGAGGGACCGTTTTGGGTCACAAAAAAATTCAACAATGGCTCCTACAAACTTCAGGACATTGAGGGAAAAGTGAACAAGACCAGGGTAAATGGATGGCGCTTAAAACCCTATCACATCAGGGTGGGGTCAGCTCAAGATACCAAAGAGTGCCTAGAGGCATAAATACCTCTAGCCAGGTTGGGGGGGAGCTATATGATCCGAGAAAATCACAAAAAAAAATTTGTCTAACACTTTGTTGATTTTTTGTACATTTGGAGGTTTGAAATAAAGAAGAGGGTGGAAACAACCTCTTGGGAAATCCAAGAAATCATTGGATGGAAATATTTCATGGACCGGTTTACCAAGGGGGGGTGAAGAGTAAAGATCAATGGAGGAAGGTGAAGGGAAAATGTGTAATGTGAAAAGAAAAGACATGAAATGGATTTGGAGCCATCCAAAGGGCATGTGAGGCTCATAATGTCATGGCTTTGGAGCCTTATGATAATTCAAACAAATGGGACCCTTCTTGGAAGCATTAGTGAAAGAAAAATCAGGCACATGATTTTGTAAGATTTTTTAAAAATATTTCCAGTCTAATCCAAAAAAACTTTTCAACATGAAAGTTGTAGCATGTGAGCTAAAGTTTTGGCTGGTAGTTTTTTATAATTCTTTGGAGCCACGAGTCAGGAGATATGACTAAAATGGTAGACATCAACTTTTTTCAACTGCGGTGGAGACCACCTCCCAAATTTATACACACCCACACTTTCTTCCCCACACTTAACACTTCTATAAAACATCATTCATTAGACTCCCAACCCTTTCCCCTCTCTTCTCCTCTCTCTCAAACTAATAGACCATTAGAATTTCCCTCCTAAATCACCCTCAAATCATTCTTAATTGTAGTAGTAATGTATGAATTCTCACTACTCTCTCTCCATTATTGCTAGATATGATCTTATTTTATGAAGATTCTCTATATTTTTTTATACGAGTGCTCTTGGACTCAAGCTATGGGGAGAAGAATGGAGACAACTCACCTATGATGGAACTTGATTAAGTACAAAACTGGTCAACAAAACATCTAGATGGAGCTTCCACATTGGTGGAACCGCCTTAATGTAGCTTTGATGGTGTTAATTCATATTCTATCTTAACCTCCTCCCTAAACACCCTCAAGGCCTATATAAAGAGGCCTTCTCCTTTGTAATTTGCAAGAGAGAGCCAAGAGGCCTTCTTCAACCCTATTGAGCTTTCCCCATTCTCTCTCATGAGCTTATGCAGTTCATTCCCTTACTATAGCTTATGCATGCTCTACAGTGTAATAAGCCCATGCTATTGGTGTCCATGTTGCGTATATTGGTTATGTCTTGAGGGTTCTCCATCTCTTGTGCCCTCTTAAGTTTTATTGATTCATCTTTTTTTTGTAGTTTTCTCTCTCTCTCTCTCTCTCTCTTTCTCTCTCTCTCTCTCTATCTTAGTTTTCCTCTCTTCTCCCTCACAAGCTCCTCTCTCTCTTGCATAGCATCCTAGTCCACTCTTCCATGACTAGGTGGCGTCCTTACCTCATTCACTTTGTGGCAGAAGGGAGTTTGGCATAGTATAGAGGCTGCCATACCGAATTTCTTTCGTCAGTGGCTAAGCATCGGATGAAGCGGCTGCATGATCTAAAAGCGAATAAACATACCTTTAAAAAAGGACAGTTAGTTTTATACTATGATGCGTGTAGGGAGCCTTTTCCAGGAAAGGTGGAACCTAGATGGGATGGCCCTTACAAGATAGTTAGGATAGGTAAAAATAAGTCCATGGATTTATTAGCTGATCTACAGGGAGTGGAATTTAAAAATAAGGTTAATCTTAATAATAAGGTTAAACCTTATTATTTCTAAATATGCTAACGCACTAAATGCATTGCAGGTCCATGCTGGGGTTGATTTGAGACCTGCAAAAGATCTTAAACTGGTTGATGGGGAGGTTAATCCCTTATTTGGAGCACCCATATCTAGATGTTAACCCCAACACGAAGAAAGCAAAAGGAAATAAAAAAGATGCAGGGCAAAGGCAGAAAAAAGGTAGCCCGATTGAAGAAAGAAGAGGAGAAAATGCCAAAAGCGTAAGGGCAACCTTAAAAGTCCAAGGCAAATGCAAAAGGGAAAAGGTTCATTTTAAAATACAAAGGCGCACCCTGAAATCTTGTAAAAGAGTGCCAGGCTCTCTCCTGTGCAAGTTATAAAGATAGACGGGCGGTGGAGAAGAAGCAAGAAGGATAGGAAGGAAATAGGAAAAGAGGACCTAGGCCAATGGCCGATCATGTAAAAAGGGGAAGACCGCCCAAGGAGGAGTAGGGCATGTATAAAAGCAAAAAGTGGAATGAGAAGCTCATTCTTGTGTGTGGCCAAAAGTAGCTCTCCTCGTCTTCTTCTTCTTCTTGTTCATGCTTGCTTGAGCTTGTGCTTGAGAGAGAGTGTGTGAGAGTGTGAGGGAGTGAGTGTGTGAGGGCGAGGGACCGTGGGGTGGAGAAGCTCTCCATCTTCTCCTCTCTTCTTCCCTTCTCTTCTCTTCTCTTCTCTTGCTCGCGGTGATGGAGCTTGGAGCACGGAGCTTGAGGATGGATCTTGCTTGAAGCTTGCACTTGGATCGTGGAGCTACCGGAGTGCGCGGGAGAGGAGGTAACTCAAACAGCATGGAGGTAAGCTCACTACACCCGTAGATGTGGATGGCGTGTTGTGTTGAGATATCGAGCTCCACTCGTGATACGCCAGGGTGACCGTTGTGTATTTATGTCACCGACTTGTCAGTTGCAGACGCGGTTGGTACACCGCCCATGAATAATAGCTACATGATAGCTATCCTTATCTACTCTAGTTCGTGGCTCAGTTAGTATGCCACCTTAGTTAGTTGAGTTTGGTTTGAGACCCATATATAGGGTTCTTCTATTTCTTTGTACGAGAGTTCTTTTGGCTTACACAACTAAGAAGAGGAAAACTGTTTTCAGCCTCCACCCTTGTGTGTATTCCCCCATTGTGCAAGCAAGAAAGCTACAAGTGAGACTCCTTCCTTCTCTCCCACAATCTTGACATGGTATCAGAGCCTTGTTCGTGGTAAGGAGCTCAAGAAAGCAAGCCAAGCTCGTGGTGTTCTGGTAAGAGGAGCAGTGTTGCTTTCATTTTCTGTTTTGGGAGCAGATCTCTGCAGATAGCACAGCCGGAAAGTGCAGGAGTGCATTGTCTCAGGTTGAGACGCCCTTCGCGGTGAAGTAAGAGGGCAGTATATGCTGCGGGATAGGGCTTTAGCCCTTGGCGACCTTGTTTTTTTTATTTGAGGCCATTTCGGGGCTTGTTTTGGAGGCGAAAGTTTTCTGCACGCACTCAGGAAAAGGGTGGCTGCATCAAAGGAATGGTCTTTACATCAGATGGATGTAAAGAATACCTTCTTGCATGGTGATTTGCAAGAAGAGGTCTATATGGAGCAGCCACCAAGTTATGTGTATGCTGTTCATCCTGAGTTTGTTTGCAGGTTGAAGAAAGCATTGTATGGCTTGAAGCAAGCACCTAGAGCATGGTCTGACAAGATAGGTCAATATCTTGTCACTATTGGCTTTCAGATTTCCAAGGCAGACTTCTCACTTTATGTGAGAAAAACAGAGAAAGGTATTATGCTACTTGTCATTTATGTTGATGATTTGATTATGACAGGTGACAGTGATGAAGATATCCTTCATGTGAAAATGCTATTGAAGCAGAAGTTTGAGATGAAGGATTTGGGAGAGCTGCGCTATTTCTTGGGCATTGAGGTGATTAGATCATCAAGTGGGATACAGCTCTTGCAGAGGCAGTATGGATTGGACATGCTATCCAAATATGGGATGACAGGCTGTAAGCCTATTTCAGTTCCTTTGGAGCAGAATGTGAAGCTGAGCGCAGATGCAGGTGAGCTTCTGGAAGACCCTACTATGTACAGACGCATAGTAGGAAGTTGATTTATATGACTATTACCAGGCCAGATTTGAGCTATGTTGTTGGATTGGTAAGTCAGTTTATGCAGGCTCCAAGGAAACCACATTTGGATGCGGCTAGATGCATACTCAGGTATGTGAAGTCCACATTGCAGTATGGACTATTTTATGAGACTGGGGTTCAGATATAGTTGCATGGATACACTGATGCTGATTGGGCTGGTAGTATTTCTGATAGAGGATCTACTAGTGGATATGTGTTCTCTTTTGGGAGTGCTGCAGTCACTTGGAGCAGCAAGAAACAGCCTACAGTTGCTTTATCGAGCACAGAGGCTGAGTACAGGGGTGCAGTAATGGCTGCATGTGAGGTAGCTTGGTTGCATAAGCTACTTTATGATATGCATCAGCCTACAGATGGGCCAGTTGTCATTTATTGTGACAACATGAGTAGTATACACTTGGCAAATAACCCAGTCTATCATGCTAGAACAAAGCACATTAAGGTGCATTATCACTATGTGCGAGAGAGGGTTTTACTAGGTCTTATTGATCTAGTTTATGTCAGCACAAAGGATCAGGTAGCTGACATATTCACGAAGGCATTGGGAGCAGAGAAGCTGCGCAAGTTCAGAGACCTGCTTGGTGTGCAGGAATTGGGATTGAGCTCGAGGGGGAGTGTTGAGATATCGAGCTCCACTCGTGATACGCCAGGGTGACCGTTGTGTATTTATGTCACCAACTTGTCAGTTGCCGACGCGGTTGGTACACCGCCCATGAATAATAGCTACATGATAGCTATCCTTATCTACTCTAGTTCGTGGCTCAGTTAGTATGCCACCTTAGTTAGTTAAGTTTGGTTTGAGACCCATATATAGGGTTCTTCTATTTCTTTGTACGAGAGTTCTTTTGGCTTACACAACTAAGAAGAGGAAAATTGTTTTCAGCCTCCACCCTTGTGTGTATTCCCCCATTGTGCAAGCAAGAAAGCTACAAGTGAGACTCCTTCCTTCTCTCCCACAATCTTGACATGTTGGCTATGTGAGAGGTAGTCATTAGTGCTCGGCTTGGAATCCTTGAAGCAATAAGCGGTCCGTGGGTCTTGGCGGTTGAGCGAAAGCTCCCACATTTTGGTTCCGTTGCCGGGACCAACGGATTCAAGCCTTGAGCACTTGCGCGCTTCGAATCGAGCATTGAAGTAGGGTTTTCCCCAAACCGGTGCTTGAGGTAGATAGGTAGGAAGCGAGGGATTTTGAAGAGGTATTCGATCTCCTTAGCAATTAGGTTTTTGGTTTTTTGGATTTGGAAAAGCATGTTGGAGTAGTGTAGGTGATTGCTTGTGATTTGTATAATAGGTTGAAACAGGAAAATAGGGGCACAGATCCTTGGAGTGCCGTTTGATTCGAGCACCACAGTGATTCCAGGCGTGTCTGGCATTTCCTTGTAGTGTTTTGCACCTATCTGAAAGGCGCTAGATGATTTGGTGAGGTAGACGTCAGCTTAGAGGCATCGCGTGCAACTCGCGGGCCGTCGACCGCGCAGTCGGACTAGGCCGTTCGAGTCCCAAAATCGGACCACTCCAAAAATTGAACCTCTCCGAAAACCGTCCGACTTCAAAAATCAGACCAGTTAGAATTGGACCATTCCAGAATCGGACCAGTCAGAATCGGACCATTCTAGAATCGGACCAGTCCAAAATCGGACCAGCCCACCTAGAATCGGACCACCCTGTCCGATCCGATTTCTAGAATCGGACTGGTCCTAGAGTTGGACCAGTCCCAAAATCAGACCATCTGACTACTAGAATCGGACCACCCTGTCCGATCCGATTCCTAGAATTGGACCACTGCAAAAATCGGACGTGACCAAAATCGGACCACTGGGCCGATCGGACCAACCCAAAATCGGACGTCCGATTGTGATAATCGGACTCCTAAAAATCAGACATCTGAGAATCGGACAGAAAATTGTCAAAATCTGACATGTATCTAGGACACAAATTTTGACACATCTAAATCCCGAAATTGATCCCAAAGGCTACATAGAGCTAAAGGCACATCACAGATCCATCACTGGGCTGAAACTTAGAGCAAGTAGTTCAAAATTTGGCTATAAATGGTCCTCCAAATCGTGCATGGTGTTTACCGTAACGGCCTTGCGGGCTGGGGGGACTGCCCCCCCTCCCCGGACCCCCGCAGAGGGGGCTCTGCCCCCTCTGCACCTCCCCCAAGTAGGTTGGAGAGAAAACGTGCATCGTGACAGATCCTCCAAATTGGACCCTAGTGTAGTAATGGCTCTACATGAGCATGGATTCTCACTTGCAAAAGAGCAACCAAAAACCCATACCTGAACAGAGAGAAACAGAGACCCTAGAACATCAATGGGTCAATCTAGCCAACAAGGGCAAAAAGGCTACACTGCAAAAACACATACGTGTTGCATTCGGACTGCATCCAGTCAAAGCAGAAAGTAACGACATCAAGCTAAAACAGTGAGAATGACTAGATATGATAGTCCTGACGATAGATGCTCCTTGAATAGCACTGCACTGACAACGATCCAAGATATCAATGGGGAATCCACATCTGGTCATGCAGTTGCGGACTCAATGGCATTTGTCAAAAGGCTTAAATTTACGAGCCAAGACCCAGAAGACGAAAACATAGTACCACATGCTTATCTTAGTGTCAAACTCACCGCGAAAAGAGAGCATACAATCGATGCTCTGATTGATGAAGGAGCAGATTTAAATATCTTGACCTATGAATCATGGACCCTACTAGGCCAACCAGAGCTCACACCGACTAATGCAACTCTTAGCCCATACGGGGGACACCCACGAGCACTCATAGGGAAGTGCAAAATCCTTGCGACAATTGAAACTGAAAGCTTGCCTATCCTATTTTATGTTCCTCCAAATAGTGCTAATTACAGGAAGGAAACCCTCCTTGGAAGACCCTTCAAAAAGGCGACCAAGTGTGAGGCTAACTATGTAGCATAGAGGATACACCTGACACTACCGGGTGTGAGGATAGTCACAACCTTTAGCAATGGCGACCTCATCGAACCTTGAGGGAAAGGCAAGGAAGGTGCTGACATAACAGTCAAGCCTACTAACGAGAGTAAGGACTTGTTGGAAGAGTTGATACAAGCACAGGTCGAACAACGAGAACTAGTGAGTGAGGCCATGCTTGAAATAAGAAGGTCAAGAGACAATGCCAAGGACGGGCTTTGGACTTACAAATATCGTAGAAGACCCTAAAAGAAGCTTAAGCCTTATAGACGAAGGCATCGATGGAGGGTCAGCACAACGCTACAATGGGTGTCCAAAGCATTGCTACTTGCTCAAGGGTATTACGTAGGTAACCCATGGATTTGGGTGCCAAAACCCCTTGCTAAACCTCCCTGGTTGACTGAAGCCCAAATCGTATCAAGAGAAAAGAAGCGTAGGAGAAGATCTAAACAAAAAGCTAAGTCTCGGGTCAACAACAGTGGAGTGACCGAGCCCCTCATGGTCGAAATCAAGAAACCAAACGGGACCAATCGGAGGGTAGATCCACAGCCTAGCATGCTTGACAAGCAGATGCCAGATGTAATCATTGTGGATACGTAGAAGCCGCTAGTGCCCAAGGAGCCTTTGATTCCCCAAGAGGATAGCAGGCATCATAGGCACAACATTGCTCATGGCAAGGTTAAATGATCAACAAAGCAAATAGCAAAATCATCTAACGGCCACGAGCAAATCTCCCAGCCAAATTCAAAACCACTTAGGAGTCCCAAGTCTCCTACATCCTCTTCCCCTAAATGGACACAGGAAGCACAACAGTCGTCAAGTGCGGCTACTCGATCCCAATCTCTACCTACATCAGAGCTTCCAAATGTCCAAGAGGCAGGACATGACACCACCCTTAGCTCTCAACTTAAGGATATGCCTATGCAATCCACCATGGCTAGCTCAACTGATACTCAAGCGAATTCTCTAAGGGCAAAAAAATTCATGACCACTTCCAAACGACCTAAGGACTTAACATCGCAATCCTTCAAGAGTAGCCAGCCCACTGGACTAGCCACTACTACTTCCAATCAGGGATCACAGTAGTCATAGCCCTTGGTAGTGACAATGCCCCTTGCGCAACGTGTCCTTAGTGGTTTAGCTGTGGAGGAGGTGTCGCAACCAACTTCATTGACAACTCTAGCACTTCCCAAGCCCCTAAAGTCTAGGCTGGAGGAGTTAAACAGAAGGGAAGGGCTAGACTCTCCAAAAAGGGAGGCAGTTGTACCCTCACACCCTAGCGAGGCTATTCAGCAGGCCATGGCTATGTCCCATAAGGACACACTAGAGAAAGAGAATACTGAGGCCCAACCAAGCACATCAACAGTTGACCTAGTCCAGGGTCCTGAGTCGTTGAGAGATGCACCTTCATTGACCAAGAAAAAGAGGAGAAAACAGCGAAAACAAGAGCAATTACAGGTGGTTGTGGACCCCAAGAGCACTGGAGAGCTGAGGAATAAAGCATCAAGTCCATCCACCAATGACCCCATTGATGCCTCTCCTAGTAGCGGTGAAACCTCAGACACATCCATGTGCTCTGAAAAATCAAAGCAGCCGTTACCATCAATGGTTGCTTTCAACACTCAATCCACCGACGATAGAACTTGCATTGACCAATCAAGAATGGATACAACGCTGTCACAACAGGCTGACAAATTTATACCAGCCACATCTAAGGAGAACCATAACGCAATGACAAAGCCTCAGGAGAAACATGGAAACCCCAGGAGCATAAGAAATCCTAGCGTTGGCCAAACTTGCTCGTCTAGACCTAAACCCCCAGCTATGCTGAAGCCTAGGTAAACTCCTAGAACCTTGCATGAGATAGCAACCGAGCAAGCCCTCGTTGAACATAAAAGTGTCACAGAATGCTTAACCGAGTTGGATGCTAAGCTCAAAGTGTTTGCATGCATCTATGTCCTGGCAGACATGGGGGCATTCCCTAAAGAGTAGCTTGAAGAATACTTGCCATTTTCCTTATCCTGGGAAGAGCAAGAACATCTTGACGAGCACTATAACAGGCTCCTGTATGAACGCATGCAACTCATCTTTGACGAGGAAGCCGACAAACTACGCTTAACTGTAACATTCAATGATGTGCTCTGCCAACCAAATCTCTTAGAGATAGAGCAATTAAAGCGACTATCAGAGGGTCGAAGTCAATTTGAATAACGTTGGTGTGAAAACCGCGTTGCAATGGCCGAACTAGGAGCCCAGATCATGACAGTCTCAGAGAAGCGATTGGCCAAATGGCGGTCTCAAAGAGACCCAACCTATGTGGCACCAACTTCCTTCCGAGTGCTAACTGCCATTCGAGGTACGGACTTAGCTGAAACTAGCCAATAGAACTCTTTGTTTGATAAGGTTCTCATTGAGGAGGAGTTACATGTTGCCAGTAGACTCGGACAAGGTTGCATGCTACTTGATGTTGCAAAATATCTATCGGTATTGAGTAAGCTACCATGAGTACTAGATGCATGTGCCACACTCCAGTACAATCCGGAGTTCTACAATTGGCTTTTATCCATTCTTCATAGCCTTTGGATCCCAACATTTCTCAATCCAAATGAAAGGCTAACAGCCTCAATGTATAACATTGATTGTGTTCATTTTTTCCACCAAAAAAAAAGAAAAAAAAAGAAAGAGAGAAAAAAAAAGAAAAGGAAAAAAAAAGAAGCACACACGATCATAGCACCGCACCTAGGGGTCCTCAAATTAGGTACGTCCAGTGACCTTGGTCGGCTGGCTCCGTCCCTAATCCCCTAGCCCTTTGTACATCCCCCACAATTGTTTAGGGCACATCAAGGGCAGGACATACCTAGGGAGCTCGCCTCGCCTATGGTTAGACCTGTTACCCTGAACCACTTCCACAATTCTTTTGCACTCCATCTCAATGCCATTACAATCAACAGTGGTAAGCAAGGCATGAAAGACAATGGAAAAGTACACCATACTTTTCAAGTACTACAAGTAGCCACTAGCTACCAGAAGCTAAGACATCAAGGAGCTTAGTTATGCTACATTGCCTTGACAAGACCATAATGATGTCTCAAGCAATCTTCAAGTGTACTCCCCGTCTTCATCGACAAATTTTTCCATCAACTTAGCCCCTCACTTCACTGACCCATTGCTATACAAGAAACTAGGCCTACAGTCTTCTAACTAAGTAATACATAAATACGCACGTGTATTCACAGAATATTCACACTATAACCTATACACGGTTTGGGTCCTCAAGTGCAAGACAATACTCCAGGCTTGCTTAGAGTTTGACATGTCTCCCAAACTATTCAAAATATGTCTTGTGCACGATAAGAAGACTAGTACTACCCCTTAGGGAGAGACCACATGAGAGGTCTTCCAATTGCAGGTATTAAAGACTCCAATGAAAGTGCCGTCAGCTCTACATCAACACTCAACTCTGAACTTTTGTCCTTTACTTCATCATGCAAGACCACCAGAGAATCATCACGAGCAGAATCCACCATGAGCATCTCGAGAACACCAACACCCGTGCCAGCTATGAGTGACCATTCCCAACAAAGAGTAGCCCTATCCCCACCTACAACAATCATATCACCAGCCCATCGCAATAGTAGAGTGTCACCAATGACCTTTATCCACACCAACATCAGAACTCCCCCACGGCACACCACAATAGCCCCTTCCACCCACGTCTTTGGTGCAAGCTCCGCATGCTACCTTCGACAAAGAGTGCCATGGGACTGGCACTCGTCTAGGAGGGGGTAATGTTAACCCCAACATGAAGAAAGCAAAAGGAAATAAAAAAGATGCAGGGCAAAGGCGGAAAAAAGGTAGCCCGATTGAAGAAAGAAGAGGAGAAAATGCCAAAAGCGCAAGGGCAACCTTAAAAGTTCAAGGCAAATGCAAAAGGGAAAAGGTTCATTTTAAAATACAAAGGCGCACCCTGAAATCTTGTAAAAGAGTGCCAGGCTCTCTCCTATGCAAATTATAAAGATAGACGGGCGGTGGAGAAGAAGCAAGAAGGATAGGAAGGAAATAGGAAAAGAGGACCTAGGCCAATGGCCGGTCATGTAAAAAGGGGAAGACCGCCCAAGGAGGAGTAGGGCATGTATAAAAGCCAAAAGTGGAATGAGAAGCTCATTCTTGTGTGTGGCCAAAAGTAGCTCTCCTCTTCTTCTTCTTCTTCTTGTTCGTGCTTGCTTGAGCTTGTGCTTGAGAGAGAGTGTGTGAGAGTGTGAGGGAGTGAGTGTGTGAGGGCGAGGGACCGTGGGGTGGAGAAGCTCTCCATCTTCTCCTCTCTTCTTCCCTTCTCTTCTCTTCTCTTCTCTTGCTCGCAGTGATGGAGCTTGGAGCGCGGAGCTTGAGGATGGAACTTGCTTGAAGCTTGCACTTGGATCGTGGAGCTACCGGAGTGCGCGGAAGAGGAGGTAACTCAAACGGCATGGAGGTAAGCTCACTACACCCGTAGATGTGGATGGTGTGTCGGCTATGTGAGAGATAGCCATTAGTGCTCAGCTTGGAACGCTTGAAGCAATAAGCGGTCCGTGGGTCTTGGCGGTTGAGCGAAAGCTCCCACACTAGAGCAAAGATATCATCAGGGAAAACTTATTTGGTGGAGCAAAGGGTACAAAGTGATTGAGCAAGAAGACTGTACCTTTGTATGGGAGATTAAAGTTTTCTGTCATCACTATTTACAAATTTTGACAAGAATCCCTATTGAGTTTAATGAAGAAGGTGGGATGGAGCCATCAGTTCACCCTCCAAATATGTTGAATTTTGATTATCATGATTACGAATAGGGGAGTTCTCGATGGCTGGCTGTGTAAACCCATTGTGGATATACATGTTATACTTTTATAGAGTGTCCCGGGGCCCTAATAAAAAAGGGAGTGTTGGAATAGTTATCTGAGATCCCTGACACAGAGTTACAATGAAACTAGCTATTTATCTCGAGGTAGGATTCACTAACAACATGGCAGAGTATAAGGCTTTGATTATGGGACTAAATATTGCCAAGAAAGGTGGTATTCGGCGGTTGTTAGTAAAAAGGGATTCCCAATTGATCTTAAATCAATTCAATGAGACATATACAATCCAAAATCCCATCCTTCTATGTATCATCGAACTGTTATAACCCTACTTGGTGAATTTTGAGAGTGTCTCTCTTCAGCTGATTCCACATTATTGGAATAAGTTTGCAAATTCCATAGTAAATTTTGTTTTTGAGGAGAACCTCTTCTTCAATTGTGGTCCTAGTCCAGGCATTGTCATTGATAATGAGGCAGGACATGGTCGCTTGTGGGGGTGTTATCAAATCATGCGTCATATGGCAGGCGATGGTTGATATGGGTAATGCAAAGAGGAGCTGAGACCCATCTACCACTACCATCTTGGACCCATAGGTTAGTCAAACGACATGTTATGCGTACGCCTCTTGCTATATATGCAGGAGGGATGGGTCACAACTTGATGCATTTAGTCTAGGGTTGAGAGCCCTATTTTTCCCCTTGGAATATCTCATATTTTTGTATATCTGCCTTTTTCCAAGGAGGGATCTATATGTGCTGTTCTATTTGATTTCATTAGGCCAAGAGGGCCAGTCAGTTTTGTAGTGTCATGGTTGATTTCTTTAGGCCAAGAGGGCCAATTAGTTTGCAGTGAAATGTGCTATTTCTTTGGGCCAATGGGGCCCTACGTCTGTTTGGTGCAGGTATGTTTAATGGTTTGTTGTTTTAGTGATTGCATAAAATACAGGTTGAGGAAGTCGTTGGAGGGAGCCTTTGCTGCGAAGAAGCTTCTTGTGGCCATTCTAGGTGGTTTTATCCCCTTTCTGAGTTTTTTATCCTTAAGCGAATAATGATGTATGTGTTTGTAAGGGGTATTTTCTTTTTTGTTTGTTGGGGACCGGCGATCAAGGCATGAAGTCTCAGGTTTAGGTTATGTATGTTTGGGGGGAGGTCTGAGTACTCATTGCCTCTTGTACTAACATTGTCAGGCACTAAAAGACATGTTTTAGATGGCAATCCTAGTGACCCTCTTGTGCTAACCTGCTAGGCGGCCGTTCTAGGAGTTTCCATTAGTGTGAGGCAGTTAGAGAAGCCTATTAAAACTAATACCAAGGAAAACAACCTAAATATCAGATAGAAAATATATGAATATATAGAGGTGTATAAAAAGGGGTTCTAACCCCTATAAAAATAGAGAAGAAAGAAAAATTTTTGAGTATTTGTTTATCACCTTGCGAAGGCCTGGTAGGTTCCTAGGAATGAGACAAGATCGAGGCCGATGCCTTGTCTTCCTAGGGGTGGAAACTAGCTGAAAAAACAAAGTAAATAAAAGAAGGTTGGAGCAAAAATAAAAGTGAGCATTAGAAAAGGATTAAGTGTCGCCTTGTGAGGGCTTGGTAGGTTCTTGGGTACCAAGACAGGACTTGAGGCCGATGCCCTATTCTCCTTGGGTCACTATGCTCAGCTCCCTCCTTTTTACATGCCCAAGTGTGGAAAATGAAGGTTAAAAGGGAAAAATGTGCTAAAAGGAAGTATTTCTTGATCAGGCTATAGGAGTCCTCGCCTCGTAGCACCTCCTAGTTGAGTTGTCCTTAGTTAGGTAGGTAGTTCAAACCACCACTTAGGATGACCTCTTTGATTGTTCTTTTTAGCTTGGTTGTGTTGGAGCAATTGGTTAGTGCCTAGCTTTGGGCTTTTTGTCAGATTATGCTAGGCGTACTCCTCGTGGATTTCATGCCTTGGTTTTGTCATGGGGTAGGGTGCGAGTTGTGATGATGTGTTTTGTTGTGTATCTATTTTGTATCAACTTGATGCTCTTTGTGGTTGTGTTTATGTGCACATCTATTCGTGGGATTCGACGGGCTAAGTCACCCTGTCCTATGGTAACCAATGAAAAATAAATTTTTATGTCCATAAGTGCTTAAAAATAGCCAAAGAAATCCAAATTTTAGGGAAAAGATAGACTTCGTCAAAGGCAACAGCTGCAATCAATACGATTTTAAGCGGCAAAGCCCCAAAAGTGCTTTAAAGGCCCACTAAGCGACGGTTGGAGAATTTTCATATATTTTTTCAACTGTTAGATTGGATCTTGGGTGATGCCAAGAAGCAGGGGACTTCTAGACGATCGAGCAAAAATTTTCAGACCTCAAATCTAACGCCGGACATGGAAATGGGGGTGCCCGGGAGGCCAAGGGCCAAAGGCTAAGTGTAGATGAGATTTAGGGGGCCCAAAGGGTGTGACTTTTGGGGCCTCCCTTTGGGGCCCCCTTAATTTTTGATTTTGTGTGTGTGTGTGTGTTGTTGGGGGGGGCAATTTTTTCGAGCGCATGGAGGATGAAGGTGACGTTTTGTGCAGGCAATGATTTTTTTTATGGAGGGGCCATGGAAGCTTCAAAGCAAACCCCCCTCCCCCCCCAGCAATGACATCAATGATCTTCATCTTCTCTATGCTTCCTATCGCCGCCTTCAGCCTCTAAAATGGCTGTCTAGATATGGAGATAAAAAACCAGTCTTTCTCTCTCCTTCCTCTCTCTCCCTTAAGGGGCAGTTCATGCCCATGAAGAAGAACGAAGACTGGTTGAAGGATGCTTGTCCGCGGATTGCTCCGACATCAAGATGAGGCTGAGAGGAGATGTTCGTGATGGAAGATTTGCTATTGATCGGTCTAATGGCAACCCAAAAAAATTAATTAGAAAACCCGCAACATGAAAATAAGCGGTATACCTCATTTTTACAAAGAAAATTTGCTTCTTGTTGATGTTTGATAGTCTAAATGAAAGTATATAGAACAAAAAATTGTTTGGATCTTTTTTATACTATGATTGAGGGATGTGCATAAAAAAATCGCAAACCTGTAATGATAAATAGTCGTAATAATTAAATTATGGCCCAAAAAGCATATTTTTGGTGTAAAAATGAAGGTTTTATTGGTTTCGCATGGGATAAAATTCTGAGAAAAAACATCTTTTAGCTTTCATGATCAGTCACTAATCATAAATTAGGAAATAATATGTTTTTATGCACAAATAAATAGAGAAAATTAGCTAAAAGTAGAAAAAAATAGGATTTTCATGTTATAAAAATCTAGAAAATTATGATTTATGGTTGTGGCTATAAAATAAAGCTAAGGCATGAAGTTTGGCTTCAGTTCCACTTTGTTTATTGTTAAAATTCATGGTTTTTTCCATTTTATACGAAAAATACATACGAAATAATACCCTACACCTATGCAACGCAGCACAACCTAAACATTAGAGGGAAAGGGTGATGTTAAGAGATTAAGAGGGCTAAGAGGGTTTGAATTTTTGAAATATTTGATTGTGAATTCCATTTAGAATTGCGATAATTCAATCTAAGGGGCTAGTAGCATGAGAAATCAGTGCTAGTCTCCATACATCGAAGCATACGTTTAGTGAAAATCATGAAATAGCTATTTTTCCCATATCACAGAATGCTAATTTGATAAATATTGTTTGTGCACAAGGATCCCAAAAAGCATATTTTTTGTGTAAAAATGAAGGTTTTATTGGTTTCGCATGGGATAAAATTCTGAGAAAAAACATCTTTTAGCTTTCATGATCAGTCACTAATCATAAATTAGGAAATAATATGTTTTTATGCACAAATAAATAGAGAAAAATAGCTAAAAGTAGAAAAAAAAGGATTTTCATGTTATAAAAATCTAGAAAATTATGATTTATGGTTGTGGCTATATAATAAAGCTAAGGCATGAAGTTTGGCTTCAGTTCCACTTTGTTTATTGTTAAAATTCATGGTTTTTTCCATTTTATACGAAAAATACATACGAAATAATACCCTACACCTATGCAACGCAGCACAACCTAAACATTAGAGGGAAAGGGTGATGTTAAGAGATTAAGAGGGCTGAGAGGGTTTGAATTTTTGAAATATTTGATTGTGAATTCCATTTAGAATTGCGATAATTCAATCTAAGGGGCTAGTAGCATGAGAAATCAGTGCTAGTCTCCATACATCGAAGCATACGTTTAGTGAAAATCATGAAATAGCTATTTTTTCCATATCACAGAATGCTGATTTGATAAATATTGTTTGTGCACGAGGATCATATACACTATGCATGATGCATGACATGATATCAGTCCTAAATTTCATAGCAATTGTCTTCCTAGGACATGACTTATATGTTGAGTGGAAAGGAGCCTTTGTTGTAGGTCAGTTGTATGCTTTCCTTGGGACTATTTGTTGACGATCTATATATTCTTGGATCGTACAAAACAAGAAAAGAGTGGAGTTTATGCGTTATGTCTTATATGTTGGAGCGACGCATCTTGGGGCCGATCCCCGAGGTGTAGGAGAGTCGCAGTGGAGCCGCGGCAATTAGTCGAGGGGAGCTTCCTGATGTTTGTGTGACAAGACACTATGCCTACATGTTATGGGATCTCCCTCTGGGGTGAAGGGAAGGTAAACGTTGGACTACACATTAGCTACAAACACATAATTAGGTCTATCTAGTGTTCATCGGTGTATTACAGGCGCTCCTGGCCCGCGAGGCCGTGTGGTGGGGTTGTCTGTCTTGTGCATGAGGTCCGGCTAGTGCCATAGCCAGTGCCGGCCCATGTTAGGTCCCATCACTTAATTAAAGAAGCTGATTTTAAATGTCACAGATAAATGTGATATGACCTAATTAGATAGCTAAAGAATGCCTATTGAGGGAAGTGGGTGGGCATAACCCCCGACGGGTCTATCCTACGGTAGTGTGGTCCTAGAGAACTGGGAGGCTTATCACAAGGTTTTACCATCTTTGACCTTAGGAATTGTTAATATAAAACCTCATTTCTTGCCGTTTTAGGGGACCAGAATGGGACTATGCCCTACGGGAAGAGAGGTTGAGTAGCACATCCCTCTCATTTTCCATTCTCTTTGAACTAGATGCGGTATGGGTCAGCTTTGGCCTGGGTATCTCTGTGTAAAGTAGGATGTCCAAGACCCGACGCTAGAATGTTGTTAGGAGACCTTGTCCACTAGGAGCCCAGATTTTAGGTCGATCCTAGTGGGCGGTTGCGAATGTTCCATTGTGAGGCGGATTTGGGAAACCCTAGGTGACAAGCCCCAGAACATTCCATGGGAGTGTCGGGCAACAACGCTTAGATTCATCGTTTCTTAATGGACCGCTAAAACGTTCTTGGACAGTAGCCAATAGGTGGGCACATTAATCCTAGTATGATGAGAAGATATAGCCTCTAGGTCCCCACAACATCAATCGAAGCCACCATATCTGAGTCAAGTGAGGTGTACATGAGCCTCCCTCTACAACTAACCTAGAGCATCAACTACACTTACTATAGATTGAGGCATCCGAGCGCACCATTGCAAATTATGAATATGTCAATTGTGAAGTCCCAACATCTTCTTTGTCTCTAAAGTGCAACATTTGACTAGTCTAGACAAATGTGTAAGAATCTGCTCCAACTCCTCATCTATGTACTATTCTTCACTTGTGATTCTCTTTCAACCAAGTTTGATGACTTTCACAACCAAAAAGATATTTCAATTAATTCAATGTATAAGTGAAAGTAAGTATAATAGAAACATATATATGTGGTCTTGCATAAAATTTTAAAAGCATACAATAAAGTACAAATGTTACGATTATTTAGATGCCAATTACCTGTACACCCTGTCTATGAAAACCCTCCTTTGCTAGAAGAAGAAACTGAAATTCTAGAACCTGAAAGTATTCTAGATACTGACTTTATGACCACTTGAACTGGTCATAGATATTCTAGATATTTGGTTAAGTTTAAAAATCATCCTGTTGAAGAGGCCCAATGGATGTACGCTCGAGACCTAAGTGCTTACCCATCACTGCTAGCTCCACATTGAGCTAATAGCAATTGAGGACAATTGCTATCCCACCCCGGGGATATGATGCCAGGAGACATATGCCACGGTGGATTCCATGAGGTTTTGCGGTGGATTCCCTAAAATTATATTTATTGTCGGGGCTCATACATAAGGTGGATTCCTTGTGCAAAAAGTCGACGGGGACACCTATCCTTTTCGGGCATCTTGTTAATTTAATGTGCAAAGTGGGTGATTCTATAGCGGGTGATTCCACACAATACATATTTAAATTAATAGACGTTTACGAGTTTAGAGTGTGCACTCATAATAAATTAAGGTTAGGATTGAGTTCTAACCAATTTATTTATTTTGTAGCTAAAGACTGCTAGGTATTCACTTTTGTCCGTTTAATTTTATTATTTTCTAACAATTGTGAATGCTTTAGTTGATGTGTAGAGCAGGCAACGGTGGCATTGGGAAGCACTGGGCGATAGCGTGTATTCAAGTTATTTAGAAGAAATTATAATTTTTGATGGGCACGCATCTTAGGCGTGGTGCCAATATTTATTTTGACGCGCTTATTTATTGAAGCGCCTAATATTTATTTATTACTTTGTATGCGCATGGGCGCACGATTTAAATTATTGTTGTTCGACATTGGGCACCGCTCGACTCTTTGGGCGCCCAATATCTTTAATTCTTTAGTGGGACAAAAGCAAACACAAAAGCTAAAGAGTGCTAATTGTAAATTGGGCTATTTTTTGAGCTTGGAGATGAATAATATATCGAATACATGCTTTGTGGAGTGCTCACACAAGGCATGGGGAGAGATTGTACCCAATTAGTCTTTTGCTTCATGTCGTGCAAGTTTTCTCTCTTGTTTTTTGTGCAAAAATAGAGTTCTTTTGTTCTTGGGGACCTTGGCGCTCACTACACATGCATACAGCATCCGATCTATGCACCAGTGGTATCAAAGCGAAGCTAAGATCGAGAGCTTTCAATCGCTTACCATCTCGCACGAAGGCGGAGCTCCTAGAATGATCAAGCTCTACAGTCAGTCCCTTGTGACAATCCGTCAATACTAGCATGTTCCTTGCAGTGAAGAACCCCCTGCTACGCACTTGGATCGCAAAGGACTGGCCTCTATAGGCGGAGGACTAGCAGACAAGCTGCCACATCAAGTCGACTATTCACAGATAAGAGAAGGAGTTTATTATTATTGTTTAAGGAGATAAGCTTTAAAAATCTTATAAGAGCCGAAAGCTCTTAAAAATTTTGATTTATTGCAGCGAGAGAACGTCCTGACAGACGATGGCATCAGCAAACGGCTCTCCTTACATGTCATTAAAAAAAAAGGCCTATAATTTCTATTAAGCTTAAAAAGCTTAGTCACAAAAGTCACCAATTAATCCTTCTATCATGGGTGTTCACACTACTTGAATTCCTAAACCGGTTTGAAGCTTCCAATTTCGTGCATTCACACTAGTTAGTTCTGAACTGGTTTTTACCCTCTCTGCAAGCCATTGTTCACCCTGTGTTGTGACAGAATTCAATTCCAACAAACAGCTTGCAATACGTAGTCTACATGCACGAATTATCTTCTTGGAATACAACCGTGATATCAAATTCTACATCTGCAAAGAAGAAATACTACAAAAGGCCATTTAAAAAAACGAGAAATAAGCCTTGTAAACCGGACTTTGAGCTATGCTCATCCCGCTAACAATATTTCAAGTGTGTGAAGTCTTTTGGAATTTTGCAGGATGTTCGATCAAACCATGGAAGATTTTATGGCTGAAGATGACCTATCCGAACCAACCATGGAGCAAAAAGTGGATCTGATTATGATGCAGCTTCAAGAGGAATGAAGAGCACGTCAAACTTTGCAAGCTCAATTGGCCAATCTGCAACGATCTACTGCCGACCAAGATGGACCACAATATGAAGATATTATACGACGTATGCAATGGAAAGGCTGTACTTGCTTTTATCAGTCAATTTGATGATTATTTCCATGAAGAACAGAATGCCGAGAAAGACAAAATTAAGTGTGTCACTAATCATCTAGTGGATAGAATATCCCTATGGTGGACTATTGTCCGCAAGAGCATTGATTGTCCTACTACTTGGGAGACTTTCCAAAAGAAATTTTTGCAGAATTTCCTTCCATCCCAATTCTACGAAAAAGCAATCAAACAATGGGATATTGTGCAACAAAGGGATCGTGAGCCTATTTCACAATATGCCAAACGTTTTTGAAATGCTTTATTGCAACTTCGAATGCTCAAAGATGTACCTAAAGCAACCCATAAATGCAAGTTTATGTCTAGCTTACTTGGAATTTTTATGTGGAAGTCAACATGTTCAAGCCAACGACTCTTGAAGATGCAATTTCCTTGGCCCTTGACACTCAAGACAAAATTCGAGGATGAGAGAAGCGCCCACAACAATTTCAAACTAATGGTAACTTTGGTTTAAAACAATTCAATTCAAATTTTTGAAGATTCAATCAAAACTGTTTCCTTCCATCTTCATTCCGTAAATCTTGGACACAACCACTTGATTTACCATCAAACACAAATCCAAACCCTAAGCCATCTTTCCAACCAAATCCCAACATTCCTAAACTTCCCACTATTACCAATAATGTATCTAAAGCCAAACCCATAGTCTGTTACAAATGTCATCAACCTGGACATCTAGTGGCGAATTATCAATCCAAAAAGCCAATTTTACACATCAATTATTTGGGAGCGATAGAAGATGAAGAACATGAAAAAAATGCCAGATTTCACAGAAGACAATGACGATATTAGTACTACTTCAGATACTTTACCAGGTATGCCAAATCTCCATTCTTTATTAACGATGAAATGTCTTGTACATGGTAAAGAAAAGATTGTTTTACATGATGATGGGAGCACACATAACTTTATTTCTACAAAATTGGTCAAAGAATTGAATTTACATATTGTTTCTACATATTATCCCATCAAGGCTACATTTCTAGGCACTAGATACAATGGAACACAAGAAGTGCATGACTTAGAGACTAAAATTGGTGATTAAGTTGAACGTAGAAATTTCTTAGTTGTGCCTTTGCAATCTAGTGACATTATCATAGGAATGCCTTGGCATCATCAGTACAATCCTGATTTAGATTATTCCACGCATTCAATGAAGATTCATTCTAATGGGGAACAAATCACATTGCATGGTATGCGTACTTTCGATAATTTTCCATTGCTTAGTTATACACAGCCTAAACGTGCATTATGAAAAGGTAGCAAATCCTATTTAATACGGGTGAATGAAATTGAAGCTAAAGAAAATCAAATGCATCCTAGGCACGCACAATTTCTTTCACAATTTCAAGATTGTTTTGTTGCTGACTTACCACCTCGATTACCACCTATATGTCTCGAAGATCACAAGATAGACCTAATTCCTGGATCACAACCACCATGTAAAGCACCATATAGACATAACCAAATTGAATAGAAAGAAATTCAAGCCCAAGTTGAAGAATTGTTAACCCAAGGACTCATTAGACCTAGTAGTTCTCCATTTGGTGTACCTGTCTTATTAGTGAAGAAGAAAAACAATACCTATCGCATGTGCATTGATTATCGTGCCCTAAATAAAATCACTGTTAAGAATAGATATCCGATTCCTAGGCTAGATGATCTTATGGACAAGCTACAAGGATTTGCAACATTTAGCAAGATAGCTCTTAAATCTGGATACTATCAAGTAAGATTGGACACATCTGATATATTCAAAACTGCATTTAGAACACAATTTGGACACTATGAATTCCTTGTTATGCCTTTTGGCTTAACTAATGCACCAACCACATTCAATTGTATGATGAATCACATATTTTTGAAGCATAAGCATTGTGTCATTGTTTTCTTTGATGACATATTGGTTTTCAGTAAGAATGAAAACGAGCATTATGAACATTTATCTTTCAAATTATTGAAAGAGAATCAATTATATGCTAATCTGGAAAAGATTGAATTTTTCCAAACACAATTTGAATACCTAGGACATATTGTTTCATCTGAAGGTATTAGAGTTGACCCTAAAATGATAGAAACAATTTTGAAGTGTACGATACCTAAAAATGTGCACGAATTACGTTCTTTCCAAGGTCTTGCTAGCTTTTACAGAAAAATTGTGAGAAATTTTCCATTGCTTGCATTACCTTTGAAAAAATTATTAAAGAAATGCATTGTGTATCATTGGTCCGACAATCAACAAAAGTCCTTTGATTTACTGAAACATGCTTTAACTCATGCTCCTATATTGGAATTACCTGACTTGAATAGACCATTTTTCCTAGTAGTCATTGATGCTAGTGGATTCGGAATAGGAGCAGTCCTTATGCAAGATTCTCATCCCATAGCCTACTCTAGCTGCAAACTTAAACCCTCTGAACTTAAGTATTCTACCTATGATAAGGAATTGCTAGCTGTAGTACAAGCTTTATGTCAATGGAAACACTATTTAATGGGATCTGAATTCATGATCAAAACTGACCAACAAAGCATTAAACATCTCCTTAGTCAACCACAAATATCTGACTGACACATTAAATGGGCTGCTTTTATTCAAAGTTTTCATCCACTCATACAATATCAACCCGCAAAAGAGAATGTTGTTGCCGATGCTTTAAGTAGAAGACCGACTATTCAGTGATATCTTTTGACTCTCTTCTCCCTATGAAAGATACCTATCTCCCTATGAAAGATACCTACGACCAAGACCCTAGTTTTCAAGCTGATTGGAATAAATTAGTTGCAAATAGTTGGATTCCTATTGATTCATTGTCTTACACTGATGGATTTATGTTTTATGAAAAAATATTATGTGTAACTATTCCATTTTGATCATTTGTTTTACATGAAATTCATTGTCCCCCATACCAAGGCCATAGAGGAATTATTTCTACTTTACGTATACTGATTGAAGATTTTTATTGGCCACACATGGAATCTGATGTATCTAACTTTGTATCTGAATGCTTAATTTGCAAAGAGTTAAATGACACCATGGTAAACAATATGGTTTATTAATGCCTTTACCAATTCCAGAACAACCATGGAAACAGATCTCAATGGATTTTATCACTGGTTTGCCTAACACTAAAGCTAATCATGACATGATTTGGACTATTGTCAATATGTTTAGCAAACAAGCATATTTCATTTCATGCATGTAATGAGCAGGGATCACGGGAACATGGCATGGGAACATACCAATCACACTGACGGTATATAATGTGTAAGAGGGTATTTTGAGGCATCAGAGAGATTATCAAGAATCTCTCTTTTCACCTTCATAAGCTTTCATGGCTTCTTCTTCCTCTTCTTCTTCTTCCTCCCTTTTCTTTCTCTCTCTTCTCCTTGTCTTTCTCTCTCCTCTTCCTCTTCTCCTGCAGTCCTTCTCTCTCTTCTCTCCCTTAGTTAGGACAGTTAGGTCTCTTTCATTACAAGTGGTATCAGAGCTTTGTCCTTGATCCTTTTCTTTTCCCATAGATTTAGGGTTCTCACAGTTTTCCCATAGTTAGAAAACCCGAGTTACATCTCTCTCACAAGTACACAGGAGTACTCAGGCAAGCTGTTAACCCTCTTGAAGACTATGGCAGCCTTTCTTGGAGCTTTTGCAAGAACCATGGACACATCTAGAGGTGGGCAGACAAATTTGACAGGTCGTCACTAATTTTCATGTAAGTTTCTTGAGGGTTTTGGGCAAAAGGAGTGTAGCAGAGTTAGAGAAGACCAAAAGCTCAGTTACTTTTCTAGAGGACCTTCTCTCTCCTCCTTCCTTCAAGTTGCCATGGAACCTTCAGTCCCAAGAACCTCAGAGATCTTGCTCCCTCCTGTTCCTTAGCAGGAATGGCTTGTCCCAGAGCTTCCCCCTCACCTTGCTCAATATCTAGAGCAGCATTGACCCCTGCTTGCCTTGACTAGAGCCTCTTGGGAGCAACCCGAAAAATGTGGTGCATTTTGCGTTGAGCTTTCTAGCTCACTCCTCCTGCTCTAGCTCAGTCCCAGCCCTCCTTGCTTCATCTCCATCCTTGGCACACCCCTAGGCAAGCTTGAGCATGGTTATTGACCCCACCCCATCAGTTCTTGACAACACCTCAAACCCTACTGTGGGCAACAGCCATGGCAGCCATGAAACCTTCAGCCCAGCTCATGGCACACTAAATCCCCTTCAATTTTCTCACCCCGAGAGCCTTGGGAATAGCCACAAGCTTCAACAAGTGAAGATATATGACATTGAAGGCCCCCCCATACAACCACGGGCAGCAAGAAGATGGGCAATCACAAAGCTCTTGAAGGAGGCAACCAATAACTCTTTCCCAGGCTTGAACAAGGTATGTCAATCAGTTCTTCCTCTCTCTTTTACATCCAATTGTTGAGCTCAGCCACTTGATGAGAGAGATGGAAGAAATACTTGGGTTGAGATTGCCAATGGGATTCCCATCCTCAACCCACACCCTGGGGATGCATGCATAGTTGGATAATCTTTCAATTTCTTTCCCATTGATCAAGACTTTGCTCTAATCCTTAACCATACTCTTGTTTGATTCCGATTGAATAAAAAAATTTGTAAGAAGGGTAAGTCATGCAATTAGTGAGTCACTGAATTGCAGAGGAGGTAACCCCTTCCCCATCCCGTTTCCTTATTGATCATGCATATCATGAAAGGCCCAATCCTCAATTTGTAAATGCATATCATGCTAGTTGCTTAATAATAAATGTCTGCAATGTATATTCCGGGTGAGGAAAAGCCTGCTGCCAGGCGAGGTGGCAAGACAAAAGAGGGGTGACCCCCCTTGCCATCAAAGACCCTGAAGGGGTACACAATCCGACCCAGGGGGAACTTTGCCCACCTCCGGGTGATCCGGAGCCCAAAGATTCTTGCAGGTGCAGGAACATTTGATGGAATAGCACAAGCCCTGATCATTTGAGTCTACATCCCTCTACATGCATTGGTAATGTCATGTATCACTTGGAAATATATGGTGGATTCATGCAACGATGCTTTGTCCACTAAATGCTTAGTAACACTTTTGAGTTTATCTTTCTCAGCATACTACTCTTCATGGAAATAATCATCAAATTGACTGATAAAAGCAAGAACAATTTTTCCATCATATAGCCCATTAAAAGTACAGAATTTGAAATTTCTTTTACTTATCTTGGCTTCTTTCCTAATAGATTGTGCTTCAAGTGTTACATTGATCGTAGGTCGTATAACATCTTTGAGTTGCGGTCCATCTTGATCGATAGTGGATCGTTGAAGAGTAACCAGTTGAGCTTGCAAAGTTTAATGTGCTCTTCGTTCCTCTTGAAGTTGCATCATAATTAGGTCCAATTTTTGCTCCATCGTTGGTTCCGGTAAATCACCTTCAGCCATAAAATCTTCCATAGTTTGATCGGACATCCTGCAAAATCTCAAACAACCTCACACACTCAAAATTTCAATAGAGGGATGAGTGTAGCTCAAGTTTGGGTTTACAAAGCTTGCTTTTTTTAAAATATGACATTTTGTGATCTTTCTTCTTTGCAATTATGGTAATTGATGAATGTATTTTTTCAACGAATACTTCGTCCATGTAGTAGACTGCGTATAATAATCTGCTTGCTGGAAATTAGCTTTGTCAGAGTGCAGGTACGAATAGGGGCTTGCTGAGGCTTTCAAGAGTAGTTCGAGGTAAGTTTGGTGTGAACGTCCACTATGAGAAAAGATTGTATATTGAGTTTTAAACCTTAGTAAGGTTTAAAAGCTTTATGATTTTCTTTGAAATTTGACAAGACGATGGCATTTGTTTGACGACGTCGACAGCCGTGAGTACATCCTCTCACCATCAACACTGGAATTTGAAGAGATAAGATTTATTATAAAGCTTATTAAGCTTTATAATCCCACACTTAATCAATCTTCTCTGTCAATAAGACTAGTTTGCAAGGAAGCTTGGGAAGTGGTCCTCCGTTGACAGAGACTGGTCCTTCGCGATCCAACAGCACAGCAGGGGGTTCTTCACTGCCAGGAACACACTGGTATTGACGATTTGTCGCGAGACTGCCTGTAGAGCCCGTTAGTTCCAAGAGCTTTACCTTCATGCGAGATGGTAAGTGATTGGAAGCCCTTGATCTTAGCTTCGCTCTGATACCACTAGTGCACAAATCGGATGTTGGATGCGTACATACTGAGTGTCGAAAGGTCCCCAAGGACAAAAGAACTCTACTAAAGCTCATAAAACAAGAAAGAAGATTTGCACGACATGAATAAAAGAGACAAATTGGGTACAATCTCCCCCCATGCCTTGTGTGAGCACTTCACAAGGCATGTATTTATAAATTTATTCATCTCAAAGCTAATAAATAGCCAATTTTACAATTAGTATGTTTTGGCTTTTTTGTTTGCTTTTGTCCAAATAAAGAATAAAGTGGTTGGGCATCCCAAAAGTCAGGCTGTATCCAAATACAATGTTCGATAATGAAATATTTAAATCACGTGTCCATGCACATACAAAATAATAAATGTTTGTTAAGTGCTTCAATAAATAAGCGCGCCTAATAAATATTAGTGCCATGTCTTTAATGATAAGATGTGTGTCCACCAAAAATGATAATTTTTTCTAGGTAATTTGAATACACGCTATCGCCTAGTGCTTCCCAACGCCACCGCTGCATACTCTACACATCAATTGAAGCATTCACAGTTGTTAGAAAATAATAAAATTAAATAAAAAAAGTGAATACCTAGCAGCCTTCAGCTAAAAAATAAATAAATAGGTTGGAACTCTATCCTAACCTTAATTTAATACGAGTGCACTTTAAACTCATAAACGTCCATTAATTTAAATATGTATTTTGCAGAATCACCCCCTGGGGAATCACCCACGTGCACATTAAATTAACGTGACGCCCAAAAAGGACAGGCGCCCCCGTTTACTTCTCGCACAAGGAATCCACCTTGTGTATGAGCCTTGGCAAATAAATATAGTTTTACGCAATCCACCGCAAAACCTCACGGAATCCACTGTGGAATAAAAACCTCACGAAATCCACCATGGAATATGCCTCCTGGCATCATGCACATATGATGAGAAAATTATATCTACTCCTCTTCACTTGGAAGGATTTTCCCACACATGGTGGCATTATATTAATTGAGAGAATCATCAGTTCCTTAAATATGGAGACTTTAAAATGGATATGGTTCAAGAATTTGTATCCCTTGTGGAAAAAGAGTGGTTGGCAAGATAATGGTACGCTCTTGACCAACATAATCTCATTGTAAAAGAGTACACGAATTAGTTATGGACTTGACCATGTATGTGGAGAGCATTAATGATGATGCCAAATTGCACAAGTACATCTACGAGTTGGAACCAAGCCTATCACTGGATGTCATGACTCAAAAGCCTAGTACACTATTTTATGCAATTTAATTGGCTAAAAGATATGCAAGAAAGTATCATAAGAATGAGAGTTTTCAACAAAGTTATAGACAACCCTGCATCCCATTGATGTCAGCCCCATATGGCGGTAGTTTTAGAGGCAATGCCACACATAATAACAGTCCCAAAAAATACCCAGTTATCCCCCCTTCCATGCTAAAGGAAAACATGGCACTTTTGGGATAACACTTGGATCTAATGCTGAGAGTAAATGCTAAAAATTGATATTCCCCTACATCAGTCTCCAATGGTTTGAGTGGCCAAAGATACATTTCTTTGGATGTTGTGAAGGAATGAAAAGTGCCCTTACAAGACAACCAATGTTAAAGTTCATAACATGTATGCAATGGAAGATTGGCACAATGATGAGGACAAATTACCTATTGAAAATGAGGAGCAAGTTGAGGATGTAGACCACAAGCAGTTCTATGACTCGAAGGATGGTTTTTTACTTTGATCCAAACGGTTTTCCATCCCATGCACTTGATTTGACATCCCACTTGCCTACCACCTCCCTTGGCTCCATCTCTCTGGATGCTTGGATGGGTTCTAAGAGCCCTAGCACCCTATAAATTCAAGGAAATATTCATGGAAAGCATGTATTTATCATGAAAAATCAAATGGCAGTGGATGGTCAAGCTAGAGTTTATGTAGATGCATTTCAACGTCAGGAATCCAACGCAAGTCTTGGTTCGTTGATCGGAGTTCGTTTGAACCCCTATTTAATCTCTGCAAGGTTTTGTATTCTAAAGCAACCACTAGATTCAGGAGCCAAAAAGTGTGCGATGTGGCCCAAGTTTATAGATTTCAACGTCACGAAGCTAGCCGTCCAGTTGGATTGCAAATCGAAGTCTGTTTTCACTCCCAAACAGACCGAAAATCCTTCCGCACCGCAAGAGTGTGAAAGTGGTTTTTTTGACGTGGATATTTATAAATGAAATGAAATAAAAATCTAAATAAAGAAAACATGCAAAAACATGTTGAGATGCATGGAGGGGTGTTTTTTGATTGACACCCCATTTTTTGGGGGTTTTTGTGCCTCTTGGATGCTCAATCATGTAGAGAGAGGGGGAGATCCCTAATCTATACAAAGAGGGCAAGATTTTGATGGTAACCATGTGTTATATGATGAAGGGAATAAAATTCATATTTTTAGTCTTTCTCTCTCCTCTCCTCTCTCTCCCCTAAGAGGCAATTCATGTGGAAGAAGCCCGATTGATGAATGCTCGTCCGTCGGATTGCTTCCAAATAGAGTGGGGTTGAAGATAGTTGATTGCAGAAGGGCTGAGCATCAATGGTGGATTGTTTTGTTGTCCCAAATCAGACTTTTAAAAACCCGCAATAAGAAAAAAAACCCGTAACTCTCTTTTATGAAGGAAAATGGCTCTTTATTTTATTTTATTGGTCAAATGGTGTTCATGTGGATGAAAATTGGTAGACATGTTGTTTGTTCTTTGTTTGAAGGCTGTGTGGAAAAACAATCAGAATAAATAATGTGATAATGCTGAAAATAATTTTCTAAAACTCGAAAAATATGCATTTTACAAAGAAAATGGGTTTTTTTGTCATTTCGCATTTGATAAAAAAGATGCAAGAGGGATGAAATGTGAAAAATGAGTGATTCTCAGTTTTCATAATCACAAAAACCAGTAAATGCTCTATTTTATTTATAAATAAATAGAACAAAATAGAGAAAAATGAAAAAAAACATGTTTTTGTGCTCCAAAAAATAGAAAAAAATATGGATAATGTCAGTGCATGTTTGGTAAGGTTGAGGCATGAGGCATAGCCTCAGATCACCATTTTGTTAATAATTTATTGTGTTTTTAGTGATTTATACATCAAAAATGATAAAAAATAAAACCCTACACCTATGCAACAATGTAACACCTAAACGATAGGGGGGAAAAGAAGGGTCGTGGAAGTGTTTAAGTGCGGAAAAATGAAGTAAAGTCTGATCTTTTGGTTATGCATGTCTTATATGACGATAATAATTTAAGTTTTAAGGGGCTAGTAGCATGAGAACTAGGTGCTAGTCTCCATATCTCGAAGCATACGTTTAGTGAAGATCATGAAAGGGCTGGTTTTGCACATCAGAAAATGCTGATTTGATAAATATTATTTGTGCACTAGGATCATATGCACTATGCATGACGCATGGCATGGTATAATCTCGTGGATGCATAGCACTTATATGCTGAACATTAACCAATGTTGAGAGTGTGAGGAGGAGCCTAAGCTGTAGGCTAGTTGTATGGTTTCCTTGGGACTGCTTGGTGAGGAGCTATATATTCCTAGATCATACAAAACAAGAAAAGAGTGGAGTTTGTGCATTATGCTTCATATGTTAGGCAGTGCATCTTGGGGCCAATCCCCTTGATGTAGGAGAGCTACAGTGGAGCCGCGGCAGTTAGCCGAGAGGTGCTTCCCTATGTTTGTGATATGAGGTGTTACACCTATATGTTATGGGATCTACCTCTGAGGAGTAGGGGAAGGTAAACATTGGACTGTCCTACTAAAAATGCAAAATTAATATTATAGTTTAGTGTAGTGTGAGCCTTAGACGCTCCTGGCCATGAGGCCGTTTGGGGTGTCTTGTGTGTCTTAGAGGTCTGGCTAGTGCTAGAGAGCAAGTGTCGAGCCCGTTTTAGGTCCTGACACATATCCTATGCATCCTCTAAACTCATCGATCTATCCATTTTCTCTCAAGTCACATGAAAGCAAGAATGATAAACTAAAGAGAGTGTATGAACTCATTGTCTTAACTTCTCCTTGATGCCACAAAGCAAAAGCTCGAAGGTGGCTCCATAATTCTTGTAACACATGTTAAAGTGAGCTCCACTTCCATTGCCTCAATTGCCTTGCAAGATCCATAATAAAGAAGAAGAAGAGGGACAAGAAGAAGAGAAAGCAAGAGCTTCTCCATGTCGGTCCCTCACCATACCTCACACATATATAGACACTCTCTGTTGGGGGTAAAGGCGCCTCTACCTAGCCACTCCTGTATTACTACACTAACAGTATCCGCCACTGCACACTGCAAGTGGCGGGGGCCCATCACCATCACTTTATTCTTTATTCTTTTAGTGACAGTTTGAATAAAAGAAGGCTTGGTCACACATTGTGACTATTGGAGTTCCGATTTGTGTCTCTCTCTCTTCTTGCTCTTGCTATCCACTGCCATAGCTCACTTCCAAGCAAGCTTCAAGCCTTCTCACCTTTCGACTAGTATCAAAGAAAGGCTTCCCAATTTCTCGAGTTTGGTTCCTGGAATTCTAATCTTCCATTCAAATACCTACATCATTGGGTCTCCTTCTCGGAAGTCATAGCCAACCTTCCCGAGCTCCTATCACTCCCTGGCTGCCTATTGAGGCACCCTCAAGACATTGCTACAAAGGTATTGAAGTGTTCTCTCAGTGCTTTTATTCAGTTCTCAGGTTGCAATCAATCAGGGCAGCCATAGCTCAAACCCTTGGAGCTTGTATCTTGCTCCCTCTTGCATTTGGGCACTTGAGGCTTGTTGTGTGCCTCCTTGGGGCACCCCCCTGGAGCCTATAACCATTACCATTGAGGCCATATGATGCACAATAGCAGAAGCATACATAAAAAAATTTACACTATTTTTTTGGCTGATCTAGATAGCATACCACATTAGCACACCTACTCATAGTGATGGCTATGTCATGCTTCTTCGGGCTTGGCAATGCACTTGTTGGCAATGGTCTCTCTAACATGTGTTGAAGCCTCCTTGATCATTGGCATCAGATTTGGGTTTGATCTGTACATTTCCAAAACTATTTACAACAGTCCCACAGTCATGTTATGTAGAAGTAACATTGGCATCTAATGCTATGCTTGTTTGGGCACTTCTACTTAATCGGTTTGGTACCTATTAATGCTCGATTGTTTGGGGGATGCAAGGCACATGTTAGGCCATCATTTTGGACTGATTTCTTTGCCGAAAATACTCAGTTTTGAATAGTAAATCACTGCTATAAAATAGTGGGCTGAAGCCTATTACTTCATGTTTGGTTGTGCCTATTGGTTTCGAGCTATGTCTTTGGGATATGCAATGAAGTATTGACCTTCGAGGTATGACATCGAGCTTTTCTTTGGTTCAGATCTTCATTTGAGCTTTGAGATCAGCTTTGGAATGCATTTGATGCTCCGTCTTGGATGTACAAATGACATGTATGTTACCTATGTTTGACCGGTCTTGACATGCTTGGCCTATGCCACTAGTACATGCTAGTTACATTGTTTGGAGTTGATTGCTACTAGTACCTTGTCTTGGCTTGCATCTGGATTCCCGGAACTTGGGATATTTTGTGGCTTGCTAGAGTTGTATTTGGGATATAGTTGATGTTCTATGGATGCTCTAATTGGAGGCTACAAAGCCTATATTCTCATGATGTCTTATTGATGTTTGGTCTTGGATCTTTCGTCACTAGTGCTCTCATATGCCTTTCTTGAGTTTCTTGGCTTGATCCATATGTCTTTTGTGCCAGTGGGAGTATCGTTGGATGCTTGACAGACATTGAGTAGGTGGTTTATGCTATTGAGCTTTGAGTATTTTGAGACTAGGATCTTCTTCACTTGGATGTTGCATGGTTGATATGCCATGGTCCACATACATGTACTTGGGCTAATTTGGGCTTTTCACTCCCTAAGCATACACCTCTTTGTGTCAGGTCTTGCCAATGTTGTGCACACTTTTCCCTATTACATAAGGGGTGTGCCACCTTACTAATGGATTTTTTTGACATGCTTGGGTGTTTTCTTGATGTCTGTATGAGTGTCATATGCTGATTTATGCCCACTTGATGCTGGTTATGCTTTGATAGTTAGTGGTTGACTTGGTGCATTGATTTTACCTATAGTTTGCTCTCATTGTACCTAGCTGTAATTTTTTACAGCAAGCAGTTATGCATGGATTGATGTGGAATTTTCATGCTAAATCATCCCAATTTTATGTTCTTTTGATGGTACTTTGTGGGTAGCATAATTAGCTATCAGTTCATGGTCATTTTGCCTTGGTTTTGGTGGTATTTGGCTATTTACAGTAGAAAACAGCCAGCAGTTTTGGACTGTCTGCACTGTTTTGGATTGCATTATGGATTCTTCTTCCACTGACACTGCTATCTTCAACATCACTAAGCTTGATGGTACGAATTGTGCCTATTGGAAGAGCCAAGTTTGGTAGGTATTGGTGCAAAAATTGCAAATAAAGCCACTAAGGATGCATGGAGAGCAGCCTAGAAACTATGATTGATGAGAAACGGGATGAGCTTGATGAATTATGCAAGTCCACTCTCATCTTGTCCCTCTCTGAATAGGTGCATTACAACATGGTTGAGGAAGCACAAAGCGCTTGGTAGCTTTGGGATAAAATTAAGAACCTCTATGACAAGAAAAGTCCAGCAAGTCAGATGTATTGGCTGGAGTAGCTCATGGACGTGCGCATGAAGGAGAATATGACAATGCCTGCTCATTTGAGCCAGTTCCATGCTATTCTCAAGAACTCGACTTTGTAGGATATTACCTTTAATGATGAGGTTACTCCATTGTTTTTGCTTGGGACTCTAAGTGAGTCATGGGATGTATTCCGCATTGCCTTATGTGCTCCTACTACTATTTTGAACTTGCCTGATGTAGAGAGTGCTCTTCTGCAGGAAGAGATAAACCGTAAGAACTTGGATACCTCTCGTGTGTCGCATGATTTGACTATTAGATGTAGAGATGGTAATGACAAGAATAATCGTGGGAATGGCCACGGCAGAGACTTACAAAAGTCTAGGTCTAAGTCGTGCAGCAAGTCTCTTGGGAGAAATGATAATGTGACATGTCATCATTGCGGCAAGAAGGGTCATATATGCCCAGAGTGTGATGAGTTGTGCAATGAGAAGTGCAAAGAGAAGGGGAAAGATAAAGTATAGGAAAATTCCTCTAATCATAGCATTATGCCTACAAAATCCAGTGTGAAAATCGACAAGATAAATGTCATGCAGACTAATGACTCTGATGGGGACCACATACTTGCAGCTAGTTCTTGTGATGCTATGTCATTGACGATGTTCACTCTATGTATACACAATGCTAGCTTTTGGATTCTGGTGCTTCATTTCATGTTACACCATGCTGTGAGTGGTTCCACTCCTACCACACTGTCTCTAGTTCAGTTCGCTTGGGTGATGACAGGTCACTTGCTATTGTTGGCATTAGGGATGTATGGCTGTAGTTCTCTACTGGCAGTACTTTTTTGTTACAGGATGTACGTCATGTACCTGTGCTTACACGTAGGCTTGCATTTGCTGAGAACTAGATTGGGCATAGATTGAAATGCCTTAGGACTATGCCTTAGGACTGAGAATGGGGAAGAATATGTTTCACATGTTTTTGAGCAACTATGTGACAAGAGGGGTATTAAGCGTAAGTTGACCGCCCCCATACCCCACCCCAGAATGGTTTGGTTGAGTGGATGGATAGAGCCATCTAGGAGTGTGTATGCAGTATGCTTAGCCATGCAGGATTACTAAAGATCTTTTGGGCTGAGGCAGTTAGTACAGTTGTGCATGTCATAAATAGATCACCTTCTAGTAGTTTGGATTTCCAGGTTTGCAGAGGAGGTATGGACTGGAAAACCTTCATCTTATGCGCATCTACATGTCTTTGGATGTGAGGAATTCTACCATGTGTCCAAAGATAAGTGTACTAAGTTGGATCCTAAGAGTGTCAAATGCATTTTTCTTGGCTATGGGGATGCACGAGAGATAGGTTACCGCCTTTGGGATCCGCAAGCACAGAAAGTCATCCGTAGTCATGATGTAGTCTTCCATGAAGACAAGATGAATAGGTAGCCTAAGAAGGTGGTAGAGACACACAGGGTTATATTCTAGGAGGAGTCACATGCTCCTGCATAGTCAGTTGGGCAGCCTACAATGGCAGTTGGTACACATGGCCAGGGTGTTGGACGAGCTGCAGAGCTTGCGGTCTACTAGAGATAGACGTCCACTTGATAGATTTGAGCCCTCAATGCATTATGTCTTGGTTACGGATGTAGGAGAGCCTCTCACCTATGATGAGGCTATGCGCAAGGGTGACAGTCACTCTTGGGAGAGGGCTATAGAGTCTGAGATAGACTCCTTGCATAAGAATATGACTTGGGATTTGGTTGGATTGCCTCAAGTCAAGAAGGATTTGCCATGCAAATGGGTGTATAAGCTGAAAAGTACCCCTGGAAACCCCAAGCCGGATTATAAGGCAAGACTTGTCATTAAGGGTTTTAAACAAGAGCATCTAGTTGACTTTGATGAAGTTTTTTCTCCTGTGGTCAAGATGACCACCCTAGGCTTGGTTTTGGCCTTAGTCGCACATCTTAACTTGGACATGTATCAGATGGATGTCAAGACTGCATTCTTGCATGGGGATTTGCATGATGAGATATACATGGAGTAGCCTAAGGGCTTTGCAGAACCTGGCAGGGAGCACCTAGTGTGCAAATTGAAGAAAAGTCTTTATGGCTTGAAGCAAGCACCTAGGGAGTGGTATCATAAGTTTGATGCCTTTATGCAGTCACAGGGCTATAGCAAGAGTGCTATGGATCCGTGTCTTTACACGAAGAAAACCCCTGATGGCTCCTTGCTTATTTTGGTACTTTATATGGATGATATGCTGATAGCAAGAAAAGCTCATGATAAGTTGGATGCTCTTAAATATCAGTTGAAGAAGAGCTATGAGATGAAGGATTTGGGACAGGCCTCTCACATTCTTGGTATGCACATTAAGCGTGACATGCATGAGGGACTACTCCACCTCTCCCAGAGGGAGTACATTCATAAAGCCCTTGAGCATTTCCGCATGCAGGATGCAAAGCCTATTGGCGTCCATTACCTTCTTATGTGAAGGTTTCACTGGCCGATTGTCCGCAAATGGATGAGCAGAGGGTTGAGATGGCCTAGATCCCTTATGCATTAGCCGTGGGTAGTTTGATGTATGCCATGATAGACACTCATCTAGATATTGCCTTTGTAGTTGGTGTTGTGACACGCTATATGGCTACAACTGGCAAGAAGCATTCGGATGCTGTGAAGGGTATCATGAGATACCAAAATGGCACAAGAAATATGTGTATTTGCTATGGCAGCCATGATACAAGAGTTGTGGGCTACACAGACTCTGATTATGCAGGACATGCAAACAGTAGGAAGTCCACTTCCGGCTATGTCTTCACCTATGTTGGAGGTGCTATTTCTTGGATATCTAGGGTTCAAAAGTGTATTGCTCTCTCTACCACTGAGATCGAGTATGTTGCAGTCACACTGAGGCTTGCAAGGAGGCCATATGATTGGGCCATTTAGTTCTTGACCTTGGGATTGATGCTACACCTACGTTGCAGTCGGATTCTATGAGTGCTATTCAGTTAGCCAAGAATTAGGTCTTCCATGCGAAGACAAAACACATTGAGATGAGGTATCACTTCATATGTGGGGTCATGGAGGATAAGTCAGTTGACCTTATCAAGATCTTCACTGACAAAAATCCTGTAGATGTGCTCACAAAAAGCCTCACTACTGAGCGGTTTGCCTTCCTCAAGAGATTGATGGGTGTTGGATGAGATGGTGTTTTCCCTCCTCTTGTTGTACATGTGTACATTGTAATCTCTTTTCTTTTTCTTTTCACTCCTCACTGAGGCATCTTCACCTTTAAGTGTGTAACATGTCCACTCGTATCTTTAGGACACGTCTTGGCAGTCCATTGAAAAGGATGTCTAGAAGGCTTCGCCCAGCACTCCCATGGAATGTTATGGGGTTTGCGATCTAGGGCTTTTCCACATCTGCCACGTAACGAAAGTATTCCGGACGTTCCCACTTAGGAGCGACCTAAATTAGGGTTTTACTTATTGGTCATTTCCTAACGGCAACTAGTGTCAAACCCAAGCAAACTACTTTACGTAGAAATGCCAGGTCCGAAGCGGATTCACACTGCACTTGGTTCAAGGAGAATGGGAAACGAGAGGGATGCGAATCTCAACCTCTCTGCCATAAGGCATTGTCCCATTCCGTTCCCCTAAAACAACGTAAATCGGGATCAATTATAACTCTAGGTCAACGCTTTTGTTGTTCTATTCTTTGACGATCTTCTGGATGTCCATCGTGATTTGAGAAAAGTTTCCGGCCAATCGGGACCACCCATTCGTAGGACGGACCTATGGCCACATCTACCACACTTTCCTCAGGTTGTTTTAGTTATTTAATTACCTAATACATTTAGTTGGACATGTATCACTCAGCTTCCTTAATTAACCCGTTAGGCACTGGTTCCTTTACGTAATCATATCACTTGACATAGAAAAGCAATGTCAAATAAGTTCCTTGTTAACACGTTATCATATTTATCTTTGAAATACAAAAAGTCCAGCCCGTAGGCTTATACATAATCCGCCCGAAGGCTATCCAGCAATCCACAGGGATCACTAATCCAAGTTTCCGCCCGAAGACTTGTATGCGGGCCTCGAGATCCAATCTCGATTCATGTTAGCCTCTCGTGCAGGGCTCGGAAGGCGAGGGATCTACGGCCAGAGCCCCCTGTCACCCAAGCATCCTCCTGCTCCAAGTAGCGCTCAATGAAGAGACCTCTCGCGGCGGGTTCGGTCCACCTTCCCGGCGCGGTTAACAATCCCCTTGGTTAGGGTCAGGCATGCAGTCGGGGGTAATTGAAGCTGCCTCTCCCTTCAGGCCTTCAACCCAAAGTATTAGATATCCATTTATCCTTTAATTCATTGATTAGACAAAACAAAACAATGCTCTTAAATCTGTAACAAGCACAAACATTTCCATTGGTCGTTTATTGTTTGGCCAACTTGCTAAGGAGTGAATCCTTCTTTTCGAATGCGTCAAGCACTCGATCTGGGATGACTTGTGACTTGGCAAGATCCCCTATATCCTGGGTTAGGGCATACCCTATTAACCTGACTTGGTCAATACCTTAAGTTCATAGGTTATTCCAATTTATTGGTTTGTCCTTTGCTCCAAGCAATTATCTTTACCCCAGAAAGATACTATATTAGATGATTATTCATCCTCTTGCAAGATAACTTGCGTAAGAATCTGCCAACCTTATTCTGAGAATTGGCCATTCCCTTGTGATCCAATCACAAGATCATACGATTCTGCACTTGTTGCATAGGTGTTGCATCAGACTATGGGACTATTCTACCCATCAAGTGAAGTCACGAAACAATTTGTTCCTGATTACATTAGGCTGACGTTGTCAGTCCTAGGGTTCCAAGTTCGATCTTCTTAGCGAAAGTTTCTTAGGGACAAACCCTAGATCACTTCTCAAGTATGTTCCGTTGTCCCTACATTCGGTGAATGTGGGCAAATATTTAGGGTATAGGAGTTTCGGTTTTAGCAATATGTGTGACTAGGTCACGTATTAAATCCTAGTGAGTTCTTTGGAATTGAATTAACTCTTTCTAAAACGAGTACTCCACGGGTTTTGGTGTTTAGGTTTATGCCAATTTGTTTAATTCTTGAAGATAATTTCATTATCACTTCCATAAACACATGACTCATTGTCTATGCTAAATTGATTTTCAACCCTAACTTATCGATTTAAAATCAAGCATAGGTTAAGTTATAACCTAATTCCAACTAATCATCCTATAACTTGTGAACAAGATTCACACTAAACAAGCAACCTTTTACTAGTAATTATGCATTTGAAAAAATGATAATTGACTAGAGTTATGCAACGTAAGAAACATTTCATGCCTTGCAATTCCCTATGGGTTATTAGCACTTCCCATGATGACTTATTGCGAAGAAGATATGGCCTAATAATGTGACATGCAATTTTATAGTTCCATGCCTAAACGGAGTGCACTATCTTAATTCCGTTTTTGTAAATATGGACTAAATGCATATCAATTTTCTAAAGCATTTAAGATGAAGAATGCATCCTATTTCCAACAATTATCCTCGCACGATTATAACAATACCAAATAAAAATTAGGAAAGAAAACCTGGACTTGTGGTGAGATGTCCACGTGGATGCTAGGAGACGATCCTCCTGCGGTTGCGCCTTGGGCTTTCTTAGGAGGCATCGCGAATGCAACCTTTCCGTCGTGGATGCAGCTTTGCAACTGCTTTTTGAAATTCCACCATACTTTATGAGTCTTCTGTTCTTTCCTTTCGTAGAAGCTCTTTGAAGGGATACTTGTGGAGGAGGGGAAAAACCACGGAAAGGGTTCAAAACCCGAAAAGGGGTATTTTAAAATCCTCTATGAGTAGGGCTTATGAAAGCCATGGGGAAGGCTTAATGGCCTTTTAATGATTTACAGGAAAAGGGAAAATGGAAAGTGTAAAAGACCCTTACGAGGGCTTTTGGTATGGGGAATGAAGGTGTCACAAAAACAACCCTTAACATCCTCTTTTCTTTTACGTGTGTGGGGGGGGGGGGGGGGGAAACAAGGTATGAAAGGGCCTAAAAGGGGTATTTTTGCATGGGGAAAAAAAAGGGGCTAAGGGAGCCCTTAGGGGGATTTGAGATACGGGGGAGAAAAAGGGCTTTTAGGGTAAAAGCTTTTGGGGGGAAAAGGGCCTAAGGGAGCCCTTAGGGAGGAATTTTGAGGGGGTGGGAAAGGGCCTAAGGGAGCCCTTAGAGGAAAATTTAGGGGGGGGTAGTCTTAAAGGCTATAGGAAAAAGGGGGCCTAAGGGAGCCCTTAGGGGGATTTAAAAACACGCTTGGAGGAAAAGGACCTTAAAGACCACTTAAGGCCTTTCAAGGAAACTTTGGGGGGAAAGGGGGCTTATAGAGCCCCCCCCCTTAGAAGCTTTAGAAACTTCTAGAGAGCACGGGGGGGAGGGGGTAGTCTTAAAGCGGCACAGCCGACATGGCGAACGACAGTTGAATCGTGGCAGATGGATGACAGTGGCCCCCCCCAGGCGACAATCCACAGCGCCTCCTCTTCTTTTCTAGGCTGCGACCCCGTTGGCAATCAAATGGTGGCAAGGCAACGTCTTCAATCCCTCTCTCCCTCATGACTACTTTCAACAGCATGGCGTAATAATCCTCTCTTTCTCTCTCTCTTATGACAGGCGACAGCACTCCGTCCCCCCTTCCACTTGCAACCCCCCCCATTTTAAATAGGTAAGGGGAGGGGGATCCTCCCTCCCCTGCGTGGCAGCGGGCATGGCCACTTCACTTACGTAAGCTCCAACGAGGAGCTTACTCACTCCTACTATTCCCCTCCCCCTCCAGCTCGATAGTCGGCTAGGGGGTAAGGGAAAAAAAATTTACCATTATCCTACTAAATTATCGAAATCCAATATTATTGTCCCCACTACTTATAAAGGGGGGTTCACGCATGACTTGTAACTTTCGGTATGTTACAATGTGGGAGGTTTTTGGGGGTAAAGGCGCCTCTGCCTAGCTGCCCATATATTAATACATTGACAATACCCGCCACTGCAAACTGCAGGTGGTGGGCGTCTATCACCGTCACTTTATTCTTTATTCTTTTAGTGACAGTTTGAATAAAGGAAGGCCCAGTCACACATTGTGATTGTTGGAGTTCCCATTTGTGTGTCTCTCTCTTCTTGCTCTTGCTCTTGCTCTCCACTATAGCTCACTTCCAAGCAAGCCTCAATTCTTCTCACCTTTCACTCTCTCAATCTCTCCTTCTCTCACACAAGCAAGAAGTAATAAGAGAGCTCATAAGATTGCAAACCACAAGAATGATTTTATCTATTCACTTTTTGGTTTTTATACATGGGGTTTTGATTTTAGGCTTGCACTTAAGTTGGGTGCCCATCTCTCATATTTCACTCTTGGCTAGTCTTTCATAGTTTATGCATATATTTTTAGATTACACCAACTATCATAAAAGTGAATGAAAGCTAGTGTATACACCCTTACTGAGTTACAAGTCTTTCTACCCGGCCAAAATATTAAAACTTGCATGTGTGCTACACTTGGCTTTCAAAATAATATTACAATTAATTTTATGAGTACATACTTTGATAAAAAATAATATGCCTTTCTTAATTTTCTTGACTTTCACTCTTCTTTACTTTTTTTCACCTTTGCATAACTTGTTAATTTGCTTTGTTGTCCTACCTCCTTCTATCCTATGATCAACATTACTCCCCTCCTACCCAAGTGCAAGTACCATGGCACTGTTTGCCAAAGGTAGCATGCTTTAGCTTGCAAGGAAGATCAATAATGTGGAGAAAATTTGTTTGATCATTGCGAGGAGAGTGCTTCTTGTTGTAGGAGCTTGATTTTAATGTTGAAGTTGTTGGAAGATCATTATGGGAATTGGAGTTATTTTGTGCTTTGAATGAATATCATGGAATCAATATCTCTTGGTGGGAGGCCCTTTGAAATCAATTGCATTGGCTGAAACTAGGCACAATAGAGGATTTTTCCTCTTGCAAGGGTAAATCTCTCATGCTCTCTCCATAAGGGAGTGCTAGTTTGATTTCGTGCACATGATGGATGTAATGATTGGGAGATGGATCGAACTTGAGGTGTAAGCCAGAGTGTTGTCCCACACTTTAGGATTGGATCCATGTATATATTATGGTACAATTATTATGTGATTGCACATGCTTACACATGCTATTACATAGCTAGAAGATAGAATGATGGCCTCCATTTGTTGATCTTTGATGAAGTAGGTACCACTTGATGGATTAGATGATGGGTTGTATTGTTGTTGTCAAGGAGTAAAATAGTCAATAGGGTGTCATAAAAATAACCTCAAAGTACTATGAGATCCATGGGATTCACAAATCTGTGTGATGATGGATGGGTTTTTTTAAATGAATATAGAATACAACGCGATACCATGTTGACTTGCTAAAATCATGCTTCCTATATTAGTGTCATAGCCATGAGAGATAGGAAAATATTGGAAGAACTTGTGTGATGGCTCATGGAGACAACTCTATTCACAGGCAAGTGGAGGTTCTCTAGGTGTGTCCTACTCTTGATGTACCTTGAGTTCATGTAGGGGAATAGGAAAATGAGTTAGGGGGATATGGATGGAGCTGGTTGACTAAGGCCATTGAGCATACCTAACTTTAATGATCCCTAGGTGTAGTGACGTATTTGTGTGTGCATATTTTTCCCTCATTTTGTTCTTTTGTTTCTTTAATTTTTTGAAAATGCAATACAATATAGAAGGACTTTTGAGCCTAAATGAGAAGATTACGATAAGTTCAAGAGACTCAAAAGGCTCTTAAGATGGAATAACCTAGTTAATGTTAAAGAAGTAATGATAGGGTGGTTCATGGGACTCGAGCCAAGGTATCCTCAAGATTCAAGCTTTGTTGATAATAAAACTACCATCATTTATTGGCACTCATCTTTTCATTGTTTTGTGCCTTTGTTCTTGGAAAGAAAGAATAGTTGATTAGAGAATACCAATGGAGGTAGACTTGTATATTGTTAGCCCTAGTACAAGACAAGAAAAAAGAAAATGCAAAAATAAATCCAAGAAAATTCCAATATCGGAGTCAAAAAGAAGGAGAAAAGGCAAAAGGCAATCTCAACAAAATACAAAAGATGGAAGGTACAAGTTTAGATGAAAGACACCCGTGAAATTTTGTAAAAGAGCACCAGGCTCCCTCCTATGTAAATTGTAAAATCTAGATAGGCGTAGGTGGAGGTATAAGGTAAATACAAGGGAATAGGAAAAGAGGACCTTGGTAAGATGCCCAATCATGTAAAAAGGGGGTGGGTGTCCTAGGGATTTAGGGCTTATATATAAACTCAAAAAGTGAATGAGAAGCTCATTCTTGGTATGTGGCAAAAGTAGTTCTCTTCTTCTCTTCTTCTTCTCCTCTTACTTATGCTTATGCTTGTGCTTGTGCTTGTGCTTGAGAGAGAGTGTGTGAGAGTGTGAGGGAGTGAGTGTGTGAGGGTGAGGGACTGCAGTGGAGAAGCTCTCCATCTTCTCCTCTCTTCTTCTCTTCTCTTCTCTTCTCTTGTCTCATGCGCACAAATATGGTGAATGGAGCTTGATGGTAGAGGGTTGAGCTTGCTGGAGCTCATATCACGGATCTTGGAGCTATTGGAGTGCTTGAGGGATGAGGCTACTCATTCAAGCGTCAAGGTAAGCTCACTATACTCGTACGATCGGAGGCACATTGGCTAGGTGAGAGATAGCCATTAGAGCTTGCTTGAAACACTTGAAATGATAAGTGGTCCATGGGTCTTGGTGGTCGAGCATGAGCTCTCACTTCATTTTAGTTCCGTTGCCGGTGTCGTGTTGCTATACAAACACAGTGTGAAAAAACATGGAATGCATCATCATCCGGGTTTCTTATTGATCTAGAGAGTTAATGTCATCTGAGTCATTAGTGCTAGTGTCCGTGGTATGGATGGTTCAAAAATACTAGATTTTTGAACAAGTTTAGTCTATTTTTGATATTTTGAAAGTTTATTTATTGTAAATATCCTGAAAAGCTATAAAACTTCTAGAATAAAGTGGCATGCAAAAAGTAAGGGGCTTTTTCAACCAGTTTTGTGTTCAAAGTTGAGAGAGAGAGAGAGACAGGGAAACTCCATTTCCTTGAGCCTTCAGGCTCTCAAGCTCATTCCTTCATGTTTCACACACGAAACTGAAAAGCACACCCTCTACAAAGATAAAGTGACATAGTGTAAATGTAGACTAGACATACTAACTCTAGTCAGGTCACTAACTGACTACTAACCCGACTTATTTAATGTAGTCACATGTAGATAGCTGCACACACTAGCTGTCATAGATGTCGGTCATAGATAAAGACACACTGACGGTGAGCTTGATTTCTAACACTCCCCCTCAAGCTCAAAAACAAAACTCAAATCATCTACATCACTCCAAGTAGCTGTCTAAAGTGAATGAACTTATATTTACCAAGTGATTTGGTAAAGATATCTGCTACCTGGTCTTCAGTCTTCACATGCTCCAAGTCAATCTGATCTGCTAAAACCATTTCCGTGATGAAATGGTAGTGAACCTCAATGTGTTTTGATCTTGCATGATAAACAGGATTGCTTGCTAATATAACACTGCTCAAATTGTCACAATACAGCTTGACTTTGCTGTCCAAGTGTACTCCCAATTCATTCAGTAACTTCTGTAACCACTTAGCTTCACAGGCCGCTAAGGCCGCACCACGATACTCTGCTTCCGTACTAGACAATGCAACTGTAGGTTGTTTCTTACTCTGCCAACTGATCATGCTACTACCCAATCCAAATGCATAGCCGCTAATTGACCTCCTGTCATACGTGCAACCAGCCCAGTCAGCATCAGTGTATCCCATCAAGTCAAGGGGTATGTATAAAATAGCCCATGATCTGTGGTACTCTTTACATATCTCAAAATTCTTCTGATTGCATCCAAGTGTGGTTTGCGAGGCTTTTGCATGAACTGACTGATCAGCCCCACAGCATAACTCAAGTCAGGTCTAGTGATCATGAGATAGATCAAGCTGCCTACCATCTGTCTATACATAGTAACATTCTCAATCTCTATCTCAACATCAATCTGCAGCTTGACATTCTACTCCAAAGGCGTATCCATAGGCTTGCAATCAGCCATACCATATTTCTATAACATGTCATGAGCATACTGCTTCTGTAGCAGCCATATGCCTTGAGGTGTAGAGACAACCTCAATCCCCAAAAAATATTTCAGCTCTCCAAGACCCTTGACCTTAAACTCGGCCTGTAAACATGTCTTTATTTCTGCAATCCCATTTTCATCATCTCCTGTAATGATTAAGTCATCAACATAGAGAACTAGGAAAACATAGCCACTATCTGTCTTCTTCACAAACAGATTATGATCAGCATCTCCCAATTGGAAACCATGTTGCTGTAAATAACTGCTGATGCAAGCATTCCATGCTTTGGGTGCCTGTTTCAGCCCATATAATGCCTTTTTCAACCGACATACATGTGCTGGAAATTCTGGATGTACATAGCCTTCAGGCTGTTCCATGTAAACCTCTTCCTGTAATTCTCCATTGAGAAATGCATTCTTTACATCCATCTGCCATAGTTTCTAGCCTCTAGCTGTTGCCAAAGCAATCATAGTTCTAACTTTAGCCATCTTTGCTACAGGGCTGAAAGTCTCCTCATAATCAAGACCATACTGCTGTGCATACCCTTTTGCAACCAGCCTGGCCTTATATCTTTCCAATGATCCATCTGATTTACATTTTACCTTATACACCCACTTGCATCCAATAGGTGTTTTGCCCTCAGGCAACTGTACCAAATCCCATGTACTTACTTGGTTCTCTAAAACCTGTTACTTTCGTCATATAAGCATAATGACGGGCTGAATATCCAGTGTAAGTATACTTGTCAATAGGTCGTCTGACCATCTCTGATCTCCTGAGCTGTGGCTCTGTGAGCTTACCTCTCATGAGGCGGCACATAACGGCTCTGCCTAACACCTGGCATCATAACAGATGGAATCCCCAATTCACTGTCTAAGTTGTCACTGCTAGATGAATCATAACCTGCAGTGAGTGGACCTGTTACATCTTCAAAAACCTTTTCTTTTCCCTTATCTGTTCTCCCCCTCACTGACATATCCGTGTCAGTGGATGCAGTAGTGCGAGTCCGTAATCGTCCTGTCCAAGGACTCACTGTAGATGATACATCACCTGTCTGACCACTCATGGAAGTACTCTCTGCAGAAGTATTTTCAGCATGACTCATACTGGGTGAGCCATCAGTAGGCACTGCAACATGATTCCCATACCAGGATGCTAACTCATCAAATACCACATCTCTGCTTATGAGTGTCTCATGCGTAGAAGGTACATAACACTTATAAGCTTTGCGTTCCTGTGCATATCCTATAAACACACTTTTCACTGCCTTAGGATCCAATTTCTTCCTCTTCTCATCCGGTATATGCACATATGTAATGCTGCCAAATACCTTCAAGTGTGAAATATCAGGTTTATGACCATACAGCAGTTCATACGGAGTGACATCATGAATCCCTGCTGTAGGGGTTTGATTTAGCACATAGACAGCAGTCACCACTGCTTCAGCCCAATAACCATTTGGCAGATATTTTTCATTCAGCATAGCTCTAGCTGACTCCATCAAAACCTTGTTTTTCCTCTCTGCAACACCGTTTTGCTGCGGTGTGTAACTTCATGTGAGCTGCCTTTTGATACCATGTTTAGCTAGTGTCAAAATAGTTTGAGACATATTCACCTTCTCCATCTGATCTCAAGCATGATATGTAACAGCCCAATTCATTTTCAGCATGTTTCTTGAAGTCTTTGAATGCATCAAACATATCATCCTTATGCTTCAAAATATAAAGCCAAGTGTACCTGCTAAAATCATCAATAAATGAGACATAATACCATGCACCACCAAAAGAAGCATTATGTGAAGGACCCCAGACATCAGAGTGCACCAACTGTAAAGGCCTAGTGCTATTTTTTACATGTCTCATGAAAGGAAACCGTGCCTGCTTCCCAAACTGACATGCAGGGCATACATGACCAAAATCATTATACTTGAATTTAGGTAATCCAAGTACTACTTCTTTCTGCTGCATAGATTTCAGCTTTTGTACATTGACATGTCCAATCCGCTTGTGCCAGATCTCTACATCCTAAATGGCACTCTCATCATGTGCAAACATGGTTGCCTTGAGTCCCGGAATGGTTGCATCCAATGTAAACATCCTGCCATCCCATCTGCCCTTGGCAATTAACTTGCAGCCATTTCCATGCTCCTCAATGAAACACCCATCTTTGTTGAACCTCACTTGCAAATTCTGTTCTGCCATTTGACCCACAGACAACAGATTCTTTGTTATGGTTGGTACATGTAATACATCATGCAGGCCTTTCTTCTTGCTATCAGGCATCATAAGAGGAACAATCCCTTTATGCTTTATGTCATGTTGGGTGTCATCCCTAGTACATACATGACCATGTGTACCTGCAACCATCTCATCAAACCACTCTCCATGCGGGGTCATGTGGTTTGATGCTCCAGAGTCAATGTACCATCTGTCATCTCTATCATGTCTCGATGCATTTTTAGATACATGTTGCATGGCAAAGATTCTATCAACTGGCTCATCATGAGCACCACTGGAAGATGCATAGTGCCCATGATGTCTGCCCTTTGCCTTCATATCTCCCTGCTTCTTGTAACAATCCTTTGCAATATGCCCATACCAGCCACAATAATGGCAGTCCTTGTCCCTGTTGGACTGATCAGACGACTGCCATGAACCAGGTCCACCAACTCTACCTTGGGGTGATCTGCCCCTGCCTCTAAACCCACCAGATCCATGCTGGCCTTGTGTATTTGCAGCCAATTACTCTACTGTTGCTGCTGTCCATAAGTATTACGAGTATCACCACGACCTCGAAATGAACCATGACCTCTAGATCCTCTGCCACGCTGGCTAGAGTATAACACAGTGTCTCTACTCTGAGATGCACTAGAACCTATATTCAAACCAAGTTTGACTTCCTCATGCAGCAACAAAGCAACTAGCTCTTCCCAGTTAGGGGGCTCTCCTCTGACAGAAATGGAAGTGTCAAAAGCTTTGTACTCTTTGCCTAAGCCATTCAAGGCAACAGCAATCATATCATCTTCTGATACACTTGAGCCAATAGTAGCAAGTTGATTAGCTATGGTCTTAATCTCCGTGGTATACGTCTGGATGCTCTTGCCATTCCTAGACATGTTATTGAACTGCTGTTTCAACTGGATCTTCCTTGCATGTGTCATGGTTCCATAATTTTTCATCCGTATGTCCCAAGCATCCTTTGGAGTCTCACATCCAGTGATTTGAATTACCATAGCATCAGATATACATAAGGAAAACCAATGCAGCACCTTGCATGCTCTTTTATTCCATAGCCTGTAGGCTCTTTTTTGTTCATTTGTTGGATTGTGTGCAGGCATCTCATGAGCAACTTCATCTCCTGTACATAGATCCCAATAACCTCTACCAACCAAAAAGTTTTTCATTCTGAATTTCCATAATGCAAAGTTCTTATTATCCAACTTCTCTCCAACTATCTGAGTGATGTTGTCAGTCCCATGTGCATTAGCCATGATGTAATAGACTGCCTATCAAGTGCCTGACTCCCTGCAGACCAATAAGTATGACTGAAGTTCAGACCGTAACAGTTTATGACAATTTTTTGCACTAAATTGCAGAAAAAAACCAAGGTATTTCAGCCCATTGACACCCCAAAACAACCCACAAACAAGTGGTCTCAACTGTAGATATAACTGTCAATACATAAGCTATGTGTTTGCTTCAGCTTAAGCTTCTGTAACCTCACTGCCAGGGTACATACATGCAATTTGAAAAATGTAAACTGTGAGTAATGAGCAGCAATTTCAAGTCCAAAACTGAGTGATAATCATGTCATACATGTTCCAAAATCTCCCAGGTAGCTGCTAGTACATTTGGCAGTCAAGACATGAGCATAAAGGCACAGAACAGTGCATAACTAGCACATACAAGTGTCAACAAATTCAGTTGCAGGTTGCAGTCAACCAAAATTCAGCATAACAAGCTCCAAACCACTTCAAAGTGTCTTCAAACCAAATCATACATTTGCTCCAGTATGACAAGGTCAATGCATGACTATGTAGTGACCATAGACTGTCTGTCTCTAATGAGCAAAGTCATACATTACTTCTGCAATTTGTACTCAGTCAACAAGACAAGATTGCATTTTCTTCAGCTCCAAAAATTTCAGCATTCAGTAGCACTTAATGCTTTTCTCAACCCATAAACATTCTAACATACACATGTCAGTACATACATCTCATAGATGTCACCAAATATCACACTATGCTTCAGTAAGGATCAAATGCTTGCTGTCCATATTAAATGACAGTTTTCAGCCTGTCTGAAATGCTCCACATCTAAGTATTTCAATTACAAAAATCAGCTTGCAATGGATCACAACAAGTACATATGATCTCCAACATATATTTATGCTCTAAGAGTGCTTCTGGACTTGTCAGAGAGCTTCCAAAGCTCTTCAATGTGTTGCATATACCATGTATACTGTGTATATAGCAGTGCTGCCCTTTTTTTCAGATCTGCCCACTCTGATCTCAGCTCATGTCAGAGCTTAAGGTCAAGCATTTGCCTCTTGCCATCTTAAAACACTTCATACCTATCATAACCAAGCATTTGATGACCAAATGCACCAGCATTTGATGAAGTGCAGCCCAAAAACTGAGAGCAGGAAATAGGTGCAGTTCACACAGATCTGTCCTCTGCTCCAGCAGCTCAATTTGCTGAGTTTGATGCTGATGGAGCACACACTAGTGCTCAATACCCTCTTCACAAGGCTCTGAACAAGCCACAACCTGCAGCTTGACCCATAGAGTAGGTAATCACTCAATGCATACCTTCATCTTACAATGGCATTTAGCCTGTTTGAGAAAATGACACAAGTCTTCAACTGTAGATCATCTTCACTCCCTCTTGCTCCAAGAGGTCCACCAAGTAAGGCTCTGATACCATGTTCAAAGTTGAGAGAGAGAGAGACAGGGAAACTCCATTTCCTTGAGCCTTCAGGCTCTCAAGCTCATTCCTTCATGTTTCACACATGAAAGTGAAAAGCACACCCTCTACAAAGACAAAGTGACCTAGTGTAAATGTAGACTAGACAGACTAACTCTAGTCAGGTCACTAACTGACTAATAACCCGACTTATTTAATGTAGTCACATGTAGACAACTGCACACACTAGCTGTCATAGATGTCGGTCATAGATAAAGACAAACTGACGGTGAGCTTGATTTCTAACATTTTGGAGATTTCATAAAAAGAAAAGGATTGGCGAAATCGCACATATCGCAATCGCAGTTTATAGGCAGCAAATAACACTGTGAACTAGGGAAGAAGAATGAATAATCTAGAAGAATCTTGAGCAGGTTTCTTGCAAATTTACCCCCTTTTAGATCCAGAAGAGCAATGAGATTTGTGGTCTGAGCAAAACAGAGAAGCTGTTATTTGATGCATGTTTTTGGTCTACAAGGGAGCTCTAGGAGATCTAATGCTTGGAGATTACTTCTAAGTACTGCCAGACAAGGAATTTTAGGTTCTATCAATACATAGTGCTTTGATTCATTGTGCTTTGTGTTTATCTTGTGTATCTTCTCTTCCATCTCCTATTCTCTACTTCCTTTTATCTTTGATCCCTGGTGGATACAACCTTTTGACTAAAATCCCTCCAATATTGGTGAACCCAACGTGAAAGGTCATAAAAAATAAAGACAAGATGGGAGAACCTTCAAGCACAAGTTCTAGTGATGTTTTGTAGCAATTAGTGTAGAATATGAACATGCTTATGTAGATACAACAACAACAACAGGTGATGCAAGCTTTTGCTCAAACAAAAATGATTGTGATGAATGCTCTGCAAAGCAGTTGAGCATGAGATGAAGTTATTCAATGGCAGGAATGTATTTGCTTATGTGCATATCTATGCTCAAAATATGGAATTCTTTGGGGTGGCTCCACTTGCATGGAGCCAGTATTTTGTATGGGTTACTGTACATGACTTGAAAGCCCAATTTATTGAATTATACATGTAGGATATTGATTAGGTAGCTTTCAAGAAGACACTCAGAGAAAAATTTTACATTGAAGACACCAGTTTGATTACATGCAAGACTTTTTAGGAGTGGGTTCTACAACCCAATCATCTTGTGGTTACATAATTATTAAGAGAATTTGAAAGTCGATGTGAGCAGTTAGATCTTGCAGAAGAGCAAGCTCTTGCATGTTAGAAAATTGAATTGTTTCTACAAGCAGTAGATCCTAAGCTTCAAGAGAAGCTTAATGATTTGCTAGAGAATTTGACTACAGAGTCAGGGTTTAAAATAGAGTTGAGGCATGTAAAGGAAGCTCTTACTGCACTGGTGAAAAAGTAAAGAAGAAGAGAAAGATTGCATGTATCTAGCTTGTCCACTGTTACGGGAAAAAAAATTGATGTATTCAGTAAGCCATCTACTTATGTGGCTAATCCTATGGCTGCACTTGATGTTCCCAATGTTAGAAAGAAAGATGTATTAGATGAATTGGTCAAAGGCATGCGGGATCTTCAATTGAAGGTCACAAAATTGGATGAGAAAGGACAAGAGGAAAGTAGATGGGTAGCAGGCCCTAAATTGGGGAAAAGATGTATGTGGTGTGATAGTTTGCAACATGATTTCAGGAAGGATTGTGCTAGTTATCAGGAGGCCTTTGTACAATAGCTCATCTTTTGGAAAGATGGTAAGATCCATGCACAAGAAATGGGATTGCCTCTTGCTTTGAATTTTGGAAAGGGAGGTATGAAAAAGTTGTTAGAAGACTTGACTATTTGAAATGCTTATTCAACTGTACATGCTACTACTTTTAGTCTGTAGTTGGATAGAATGCCTGGCCAAGTGATGATTGGTCTAAAGGCTGCAATATGGACACATTCTTTGCATGCAACTAAAAAAAGAAAAGCTATTGATAGTGAAATATCTCATGCAGGGCAATAAATTGGTGACATAACTGGTTGGGAATTATCAATAGATGTATATTTAGCAAAAGGGAAAAACACAAATGTACTTGTGGAAGAGAAATAGAAGAAAGATAAAGATAATGCATGGATATCTAAGAGAGTGACAAGAAGAAGTGTGGATCCTTGTAAAGCTACAAATCAACCACATCCTAAGGATGTTATGGAAGAGGTTTTGGGTAGGAGAAAAAACAGGATAGCAAAACCAAGAGGGTAAACAACTAGGATATAAGCTACAGTCTCATATTGAGACAATTATGCATACCTTGGAAGATCCTATAGTGTAAGAGTGAGTCATTGCATCTATAGGATTTCTTAATGCATCTGAAGAGGTTTATGAAACTCATATTTTACTTGATGTAGGGACTCAGAGGAAGATTGGTGAAGTGTTGGATGTACATGATTTGCAGGATAAAGTTATCATTTATGAGATAGTTCATGAGCTTGAGGATATGCCTTTAGAGGATGTTAGATGTAATACTTCATAACTAGAAAATGTTTCATATGCTTTGTTAGAGGCCTTGATAGAAAATTCAAAGATGCTTCAAGATATGGATTACTTTACTATTTTTGGTGATGGTGAGAATATGTTGGATGCAAGTGAGGCTCAGTTTATGTTTGATGTAGTACACAATTGTCAATATAAGCAAATTTCTATGCACTAGACTCTGAAAGAACAGGCATGTTGTTATGTATTTGTTGATGGGTGCATTTATAGCATGTATATAGAGATTCAATAGCCTCTAGTGTATGATGTGCACCCAAGGCCTTATGACCCTAGAGAGGGTACTAGGTGTGGCTCAAGAGTTGTAAAAATGCTTAGTATTTTAATCTATGATCCAAGAGGATGCCTTCTTATATGCATGATGAACGACAAGTTGACACAATGGATATTTGACCTGAGTGGTGCATTGGTGGCACATACCGGAGGATGTGCAGGTTCAGAGGGGGTGGATGTCGTTTTGCTATGCAGACGCATTGTAAAAAAAAATGGAATGCATCATCATCCAAGTTTCTTATTGATCTAGAGAGTCAATGTCATCTGAGTCATTAATGCTAGTGTCAATGGTGTGGATGGTTCAAAAATACTAGATTTTTGAACAAGTTTAGTCTATTTTTGATATTTTGGATATTATTTATTGTAAATATCCTAAAAAGCTATGGAAAATTCTAGAACAAGATGGCATGCAAAAAGCAAGGGGCTTTTTCAACGAGTTTTGGAGACTTCATGAAAAGAGAAGGATTGGCAAAATTGCACGCATCGTGGTCACAGTTTACAAGTAGTAAACAACACTCTGAAGAACTGGGGAAAGAAGAAGGAGCAATTTGAAAGAATCTTGAACAGGTGTCTTTCTTTCTTACCCTCCTTTTGGAGCCAACAGAGCCATCAGATTTGTGGTTTAAAAAATAGAGAACAAGTTGCTGTTTGATGCACATTTTTGGTCTACAAGGGAGCTCTAGGAGATCTAATGCTTCGAGATTGCTTTTGAGTAGTACCAGACAAGTAATTTCAAGTTCTATCAATACATAGTACTTTTTGTTTATCTTATGTACCTCTTGTTTATTCTTTTTCTTCTCTTCCATCTCCCATTCTCTACTTTTTTCTATCTCTGATCCTTGGTGGGTATGACCTTTTGAATAAAACCCCTCCAACAACGAGACTAATGGATTCAAGCTTGAGCACTTGCGCACTTCAAATCGAGCATTGAAATCCATTGACAAGGCAAGATCATGAATGGAGCAACACTAAGGCACTAGAATGAGGGGTTAAGACCCAATGAAGAGGGGGTGAAGGCTCAGTTTCAGTCTTAGTAGAGAGAGAGAGAGAGAGAGAGAGAGAGAGAGAGAGAGAGAGAGAGAGAGAGAGAGAGAGAGAGAGCTTGAGAGAGTTCCAAGGGCAAAGCATGGATTGATCGTCACGTATGAGTGTTTTCTAGCTACATCAATTATATACAAACCTTGCCCCTTGTCAATTCTTGCATTCCAAAAATTTGTGTGGCTTGGCATGCCCAGGATCATTGTCCGAGATTCAATTTTCACCTTGTCGTCAAAATTAGACGTGCTTGATAGGGTCCAATTTCCAGAATAATCGGGCTTTGATGTCCGATTTCGGATAATAATGATCTGAGTTTGAAAATTGGACCACTCGCACACCACCCAACCTGTTTGATTGGACACATGGCTTGTCTGATTTGGACAATTGGATAATTGGACAATCAACACAATTGAACGATTGGGAATTTGACACTTGAGCCTCTCAAAATCAGACATGTTAGAATTGAACAATCGGATGAGCCAAAATCAGACATTCCGATTTTGATAATCCAATGTGTGCAAATTGGACAAGAAGCTGATAGGAAAATTTTCCAGATCCAATGCATCTCGAGCTAGGTAGAGCACCTCTTGCAGTAGTAAAGCCTTTCGACAGCCTTCTAGATGCATCTGATGGCTCATAGGGCCTCCTAACTATGGAAACTCGACCTAATGACCTAAAAGAGACAACTAGCAAACTTACTAGCTATCCACCCATTTAGAGCCCCAAATTGATCTACAGATCTTAATTACACCTAACCAAGCCAATAAATGCAGTAAAGGCCCTAGAGAACCCGTGTAAGAGCAACTAATAATTGCGGTTAGAGCCATATTTTGCCAAAAATGGAACAGGGGGAGAGCAAGTAAACTGGATTCATCATCCTGTATTTGCATCCCACATTGTTTGTCCACTATAAGTGCACTTGAAAGTTGAAAGCTTGATTTCAAACCGTGCACAAAAAGATTGACATGCATAAATTGAGTGGACGTTGTCGGAGGGGTTTTTGTCGAAAGGTCGTATCCACCGGGGATCAAAGGTAGAAGGATGTAGAGATAGGAGATGCAAGAGAAGAAAAAGAATACGCAAGTGGTAAACACAATAATGACAAAGCATAATGAATCAAATGAATATGTATTGACAAAACCTGAAATCCTTCGTCTGGCAGGCACTACTCAGAAGCACTTTTGAGGCATTAGATTTCCTAGAGCTTCTTCGTAGAACAAAAACGTGGATCAGAAATAACAGCTCCTTCTCTGCTGCTCGAAACCCAAATCTGATGGCTCCGTTGGCTTCGAAAGGGGGGTGAAACCTTAGGGCACCTACTCAAGGATCTCCCAAATCACTCCTTCTTCCTCTTGGAGTTCAAAGTACAGTTTTCAGCCTGTAACAACAATTGTGACGCTGTCGTATTGCTGCGCATTCGAGATGTGAAAACCACTCGAAAGTTGTGCATGGGATTTGGTACTTTGTACATATTTAGTTGTTGTGATTACATTTATTCTCTGCGTATGAGTATAGTAGCGAGAATGAAGGGTTGATTTCAGTCTATGTTGAACAAGACATTACAACTATACAAACAGATGCAAGAGGAGGATATTTTCTCAAATCAGTAGACATTTAAGATCACATTTCAAGCATGTGATGCCCTCATTGAGGAGGAAGATGTTATGAGCATGGATGGGAAACCAAGAAAAGTTTCTTGAGAAATTTTCTGAGCATTACATGCAAATGCTCACGTGAAGGGTTTTACTTCAGATGTTTTTGTTAATAGCACACTTATTAGTATCTATGGTAAATGTGGCAGCATTTTAGAAGAGGGGAATGAGGAGGAAGAGGGCTCTGGTTCTGACGATGGTTATGTTGATGTCATACCTATGCATTGCAACATTAAGAAAGGTGAAACAAAATCTGCTGTGGAAATACATGGTAGCTTCATCAGTGGAGCCACTGAGATTATGGTCGAGTCTGTTGTATATGTTAATGAAGATGAGACCGAGAAGTCTGAAAAACCCTTGGCACAATATGAGGGCCTTCTTTTGAGGAGCTTGATGAGAACCTTCAACGGGCATTCCTGGATATCATAAAAGCCAAAGGGCTTACTGTAAAACTTGCAGCAAATATGCTGGATTATCTAAGGTCAAAGGAGCAACGAGAGTACATGCGATGGTTACACAACATGGAAACTTTCTTCAGCTGATGTGTTTGCTATTTGGGCAACCACCAATTTTGGGCGGATTTGGATAATTTGAATGCTATAGAAAACCCCTTGGGAGGTTTTTTTAAACTGCGAAGTGCAGATTACTGGAGAGAGCAGTATTTGGGTCAATCTTTTCTGGGACAGTGGCGCAGTGCTTTGAGGGAAAAAAAAAAAGGAAGCTTTTGTTTTTGAAAAGTGTTTTTGGAGGGAGAGAAGGAGGATAATACAGTGTAGAATTTTGAGGAGAAAAAGGGGAGTCGACGTGCAGGGAATCTCGGAAAGGAGGACGCTAATCTGGGAGATGGAGAGGGAGAAAAGCATGTTCGGGGGTACAGACTTTTAGCTGTGGAAAAAGGCGGATTGGAGTTTGACAAAGCTGATCGTGAGGAGAAGAATGCAGAGGCCGTTGTCATGCTATCTCAAAAAAATCCGATCATAATGCAGGTCCAATCTGGAAACTGAAGAGGAAGGCAACGACGATAGAAAATTCATTGTTTGGAGTCGAGGGAGTCGAGGAGCTCTGCAACTGCGGAATTAAGGAGAGGAGAACATCACATGGATCACGAAAGCCATCGTTGTTTTCAACATATTTCAGTCGCAATCAGTATCAGCCCTGGAATGCTACAGCTGAGTCACGGGAGTCTGTGATAAAAAGTAAACCACTATGGTCTTTGATGAGAACCAATCCCAACAAGGACAGACGGTCTAAAGAAAAGGCCAAGCAAAAGCAACAGGGAAATAATGTTTATGTCTCCTATGGAACCCGGGTTATATCCGTGTTAAACGGATGTCACAACCTGGACAGGATGTTGTAGTAGTTGGAGGCTCTCATAGTTTACATGAGCATGAGAAGTTAGCAGTTGCAGTAACAAAAGCTATGCGAGGTGAGTCTTTACAGGAAACTAAAAACGGCCGCTTTCGTGTCAGAACAAGGACTTTTCTGGATGGAGCAATCTTGAGATATGAAATGCGCCACTCTGCAGATGTTCTAACAGCAGGTCTAATGGAGGCTGACAAGGAGGAGGGAAGCATTAGTTTATGACACTCCAGATAGGCAAGTGACTCGTGATGTTCGTGAGGGAGTTGCAAAGATTGGAGACTTGCGCTTTGTAGTTTGTGATACTGCCGGCTTGGAAACAGAAGAGGATCCTGAAAGTGTTCTTGCGAGGACAGTTGGGATTACATCAAGTGCTTTGTCTAGATGTCACCTTGCTGTGCTTCTTATTGATGGAAGGGCTGCGATACAGCCATTAGACTTGGAAGTTGGAAAATGGCTACGCAAACAAAATGTGCCATTCCAATCGTTTTCGATTATGAATAAAGCTGAAGGAATATATGTAGAAAGTACTGGCAGATTTCTGGCCACACTTGGTGAATCTTTTACTTTAGGATTTGATGAAGCTGTTGCGCTCTCTGCTGAAACAGGAGAAGGCCTGACAGATCTTTATGAAGGGTTAATGCCTTTGCTTATAAAAACCCAGATCTTTATGAAGGGTTAATGCCTTTGCTTATAAAAGCCCAAGAAAACATAAATGTTGCCCAAGAACTGAATTCTGAGGATGAATCTGGAGGTCCTTGGCAATGCAGCTAGTCACCCTAATGTTGGCAAATCAGCAATTACTGAATTCCCTACTTTAACAGGAACGTGTGCTAACTGAGCCAGAACCAGGTTTAATTCGAGATGCTGTTCGTGTGAAATTCTGTTACAACAACAGAACTGTTTACTTTGTGGATACTGCAGGTTGGATGTAGAAGGCACAGCTTAAACAAGGTCCATCAGCTCTTAGTGCTATTCATGCAAGCTATGTATCTATGATAACGAAGACAGTAAAACAGTCTATGATTGAGGAAACAGATTTGTGACCTTATGAGGATGTTTGTGATAAACACGAAGGATTGAATTCATAAGAGATCATTGACAATTCAGAGATTGATCCATCGAACCACTGTAATTAAAACTTGTAAAAAAAAACAACTCTTCTTTTATTCTTATAGACTTTATTGAAGCAATTATGGAGCTGAACAAAAAGGTGGAATCCCTTTTAAATGCTCAAAAGAATGCAGGGTGTCCTGAAATTATAACAGATTATACTTCATTCTTCTTGCTGGATCTTCTAGCCTGAAATTATCAAGGACTTCTAAAGTTGCGACATTGCTTTCCAAACCCTTCGACAACGCATGCAATTTCGCCCATTTGAAATTTTTATGAAAAATCTCATAATTGATTGAAAGAGCAACTTTCTTTTTGCATGCCATCCTAATCTAGAAGCTTTCATAGCTTTTTTGGATATTTACAATAAATAATAGGCTAAGATTGTCTAAAAATCTAGTAATTTTGGACCATCTATGCCACAAACACTAGCACTAATGACTCAAATCACATTGAATCTCTACAATAATAAAGAAGTTGGACGATGATGCACTCCAGAGGTTTTCACACTGTACCCGCATAGTGGCATGACATCCACCCCCTCTGAACCTACACATCCTCCGGTATGTGCCAAAATCCTAGTTGTCACCGGATTCTGAGTCCTCTTCATCCTTTGCAACCATATCCTTTGCTTATGCATCTTTCATATCTTCCTGGCTAGCCCCTGTATCATGGCCACTATTTTCTTTCAATTCTAGCAACTCATAGGCATTAAATTCTCGCCTCTTGAATAATTTGATTCTTTTTCTTACTATGAAAAGTTTTATGGCTGTCCCATTCAATTCATTTAATGCATAAGTAGTATTATCAAACATTTGTCTTACCACATAGGGCCCAAACCATCTTTTGGAAACTTTACGCATGGCACTATGTTGGTTGTCTAAATTGCTATCATAAACCAATACCCCATCCCCATCTTGTATGGTTCTTGGTCTTAGTCTATGCCTTTTGTCAAACCATTTCTTATTATGTATCCTTGCTACCCTTAATTTTGCAACTATTGTCTCTATGTCTTCTGACTTCCTTTCCAACTGTCTAATGTGCAAGGCCAACAACTTCTCTCGATTCAACTCCTCCTCCCAAGGTAGCACACTCCATGTGACTGTCATCTCTTCTATTGGCATGAAAGGTTTTTGACCATACATCAATTTTGCAGGCATATATCCTGTAACAACACTATGAATTGTTTTGTCCACCCACAAAAGCATAAGGGAGCAATCGTGGCCACTCTTTTACCTTCTCTCCACATGCTTTTGCCAATGCCTTCACAATATGTGGATGACCTCTTTCACTTTTTCCATTTCCTTCAGGGTTATAAGCTGAAGTTAATGCAAGCTTTATCCCCAACCATGCAGAGAAATCATGAGCTTCATTTGCATCCAACTCACCCCTATCTACTATAATTTTGCCCACGTAGCCATACCTACAAAGGATCTCTTCCAAGAGAAAAGTACACACAACATTTGTTGTCTTAGTAGGTAGAGCTGTCCCTTCCACTTGATTATTCAAGTCTTCATGAGCAAGCACAAGATATCTCATTTGCCAAAGACCTGTAGGCATCCTAAATAAATCCGCCATCCACTTAAAATGAAGAGACAATGGATATGTGGATTGCGATCCATCCTGATGTCTCACAGATGAATACAATTGACATGTTGTACATGTTTCCACAAAGTGAGAAATATCCTTATACATACCCTGCCACCAATATCTTTCTTTGATCTTTGCAAAAGTACCCCAAACACCTCTATGGCTAGCCCCCACAAGCTTTCATGAAATTCTTGCATAACATTTACTTGTGAAGCTCTGTCACCTAAAACTTGCAATGGAATACCCTGTTTCTTTTTAACATGTTTCCATAAGTTCCATATTTTAAGAAAAACCCATAGGATTTCCTCTTGATATTCTTAAATGCCTCATCTGACCATTCATCTCTCTCTGTTAATGTACTGAGGTATTGACCAATTCTCAGCCACTATCCTGCATATTTGTCTTCCAGAAACATTTCTACAGAAGATGCAAAACATCTAAAGTGTCTTCTCTTTCTTGTCTAAGCTTCTGTTAATGTTGTAGCAACACCTTACATTGCTAAATTCACTCTTACAATATCATTTTCAGTCGCAAGAAGGTCATATTCTTCCTCCTCATCCATCATCCCATCTTCATTCTCATAGCATGCCTGAGATAACATGTTTGCCACTAGGTTATCTCTTCCTGCAATATGCTAAAATTGAGGGTTCAAAGATTTGATGTATGCAATCCATCGGAGCATAGCAATGTCTAGGGTAGCACAACTAGTAATCATACCCAATACTGGTAAACAATCAGTCTCAATGAATACATGAGCACCCACAAAATAGTCCTTATCACATTTAAGGGCTATCACAATTCCCCATAATTTTCTTTTTACTTGTGCATACCTTCTCTTTCGTTCAATCAATGCTTTAGCACCAAAGTGAATTGCATATCTTTGCCCTTCCTCATCATCTTGCCCAATTGCCATCCAATCTTGATTGGGCTTGTATCAATAGTAATAATGATAGGCTTTCCATGTGAATAGTCAGCCTTTCTCAATATAGGAGCAAATTTTAAGAGTTGCTTCAATTTCTTCATTGCTTTCTAATGCTTTCTTTCCCAATGAAATCTTTGGCCTTTCCTCAGAAGCTGATATAGAGCATCGGCTACATGTGCAAAGTGAGGAATCAATATCAAATAGAACACACATGCACCCAAGAATCTATGCACCTCTGATACATTCGTGATTACATCTTGCATTCTATCAATCCCATCTATTTTTACTGGTGATGGTTTTTTCCCATACGGCCCACACATATGACCAACAATCAAAACCTTGTCAACTCCAAAGACAGTTTTTTGTCCAGAAAGAGTTAAATGCACCTCTTCTAGACATGTCAAAATCCTATCATAATCCACAATATGGTATGCAACAAACTGTCTGCACCCATGAGCATCCATCTCTTCATTCTTTTCATCCACGGCACACCCTTTGATTGGAACATCATCCAAGAAGGGCATTGTGAACTGTGGTATAAAATCCCCGAGTATCCTATTCATAGCATTTTCATGTGTGCCACTGAGTTTGTTGCACCCTCTACGGGAGAGTACACATCTGAACTAACCTCAAAGGAGTCTTCATGGTTGTGATATCCTTGCTCTCAATTGCAAGCTGAAATTGATCATACCTTGAGTAAAGGTCACCTAAAGAATAGATCACTCTGCCTGCAAAAGCCTCTACAAATTCATCAACCATAGGACGTGCACCCACATTTCTTATGGTCACTTTATTGACCGATTCCATGTCTTGAATGAATCTCAAAGCCCCATTCTTTTTTGGCATAGTAAACCAATGATTTGAGTACGGGGCTGAAGAGTGCTCCAAGATCTTCATGAAAATATTTTCATTTAACAAATCTATCAGCTTTGGTGTTGAGAAATAAGGCATAGTCTAAGCCTTATCATATGGTTGTATGTATCTAACTAGAAACATGTTTAAAATGTCCCTAAGTTGACGGTATCTATCATTGGAGGATAACACTAGTAGTTGAATCTAAGAAGAGAAGAACAATGAAGATGAGGTGAGCATGTAGCTTTGGACCTCTACTTGCTCCATTTTAGGGACTCCCTTCACTTAATGTTGGTCATTTGGTATCAGAGCTAAAAATGATACACCAATATCAGCCATAGATTTTGTAGGCCCAATGCCATGGGCATGTGTGATGCTTCCTCATGAGTCCATGTATGACAGAAGGAATGGCGACATGAGAGGCTGCGAGAGGCTACGCTGCTGCTGCGAGGCTCCTTCTTCAACCTCTTGAATAAAAAGGTCACAGGAAATTCCTTTAAGGTATGCATAATCGGGTTTGTCATCAAATTGGGGAGCTCGATCTGAAGATAGGGGGCTTGAATGGACCTTTTTCAACTATAACTAGAGGGAGTTTTTGCATTGTTGGGGGACGACTAATAGGACTTCATGCCGTCTCTGCTTTGCTGGGACTCTTTGTGGACTGTTTGAGTTAGCAGGCTAAAAAAATGGTGAAAGCTCAAGCATGCCATAGCCAGAGTCACGGACTGTCTCCCCTCTACACAGTTTCTATTGCTCTTTTTTAGCCAAACTATGGTGGAGAAATTGGGAATTCAAGCGATGATTAAATAGATCATAACACAAGCAGTGCAATCACAAGAGCAGGGATTTGATTGCTTTGAAGCAATAATTGGGTGTCAAGGAGTGCAATTGCAGTCCGTTGAGAGTTGATGATCAACTTTATTTGACTTCTTATGATTTTTCAATAGGCAACAACATTTTATCATTCAAGTTTCCAATCAACAACCAACCAATGCTCATGGTTTGAACAAGAGATCGATAGAATTGGGGAGATTGCATTGCGATAGCAGCTTCAATTCGGGCCAGTGTCACCATCACACGAATGCCTTTTGGGGGCTCACGGAACAGGTCAGCCAGCCATTAGCGATCAATGGTTGCAAAATGTGACACAAGCAAGGGCTTAGAGACAATTCTGCTATTGATATAGCAGAGAGCAAACTTCCAGTAATTTCTTTGGTTGAGAGAGGAGGGAGGACTACCAGCAAAGTAATTGCTTCAGGCCATACACCAGGATCACTGATATATGGCCATGTCATATCTACTAAATGAGCTGCATAAAGATATATTAAAGGATGATCCTAAAATGGAACAGAAAGTATCTACTCAACATCTATTCTAGGAATGTGTACGAGTCAAGGTCAGGTCCTATGCAACCTGCGGGAGATTATTTGGAAGCTGATTTGTCAAGAATCACATGGTGGGGGGATTTGCTTGAGCTATTGCGCCAAACACACACTGTATACACAAGAGGAAGCTCACTCAAGAACACAAGAAGAGAGATGGAGGCCAAAACGTTTTCTTGCTGATTTCTCACTACAAGATATAGACCTTATAGCGACGTTTAAAGCGACAAAAATACAAACAACAAAATTTGCCCCCGTCGTCGCAAAAAGCGTCGTTATTGACGACGCCATGGAATCGTCGCTATTTGCGTCGCTATATGCGTCGCTATTTGCGTCGCTATATGCGTCGCTATATGCGACGCTATTTAGCGACGCAAATAGCGACGCATATAGCGACGCAAATAGCGACGCATATAGCGACGGTTGCAGAGAATTTGTGACGCTGATAGCGACGACAATAGCGATGCCTGCAGTAAATTTGCGACGCAAATAGCGACGGTAACAGAGGAAAAAAATTTTTTGTGGCAGGGCAGCAAGCTGCCCTGCCACATATAGCACTGTGTGCTGTATGAGAGCCATACAAAATAGTTTCTGCACTGCTACATACAAAGCGTTTGCAAACAAAAAGAATCTATACTGAAATCATAAAACTGATAGATGAAATAAATACATGATATTGCATAAAATGCGATTGGTACAATCATAAAACAATATCACTAATACATAGAAAATGTCTACATAGATCGGGCGACTAAAAACTAAAGGTATGTGAGCGCTAAGGATCCGAGGGCGAGCTACAAATCGTCGTCCCCCGAAAGCTCGTCCCTCTGCAAAGGAGCATCAAACGGATTCTGCAGAAAAAGAAACAACATATCAATCCACCATACAATAATGCATTCAAATATCTCATGGTAACTACGGACATGAAAGATGAGAGACTTACTGGGCCGCCGCGTCTGTACAATCGGTCGATCAATGATCTGAGACCGTGTCTCTCTGCATATTGAGTCTCAAGGCCTTGCGGATCACGATTTGTAATGGAGTGCTGCAAAGAAAACAAAATGCTAACTGTTAGAAATATGATTGTCAGTACAAATAATATCTCAAAAAAACAAATAAGCAAAACAAAAGAGAAACTTACAAAGTCCTCCAAATATGTCCTGTGGCCGCCACTCCCAAGATGATGTACCGATCCGGCCTCGATTCGTGCCCTCGCCGCCTCCCGCTGCTGACTCCAACGTCCTGGCGAATTTGTAGCCTCCTCCCTCAGTCGGCGCCAGTCCTCTGCATCTAACCACTCGGGCTTTGGAGCCCCACTCTTGATTGCCTTGCGTGCGTCGGATCGTCTATGTGACATGTATGCACGCATGCAATCCATCATCCAGCCCGTAGAGAATCTATCCACTGCGGCTGGCACCGGGAACTCCTCATGCAAGGATGCTACTATGTACTCCTTGCTCCCCTCCGGTATGTTCCTCCAATGATCCAGGACGTTGTGCCGAAAAACTTGTTGGCACAACTCCCTCATGCGAGCTATCACCCTCCTCCCCTCATCATTCATGATGATAGCTCCTGACCTGCCATCCACTAGGTATCCATAATCCCTAGGAGTGTGCCTCGTATGGGCCCTCTCCCATCTCCGTCCACGCTCCTGGGCATATCCAGGAGACCCCTGAACATCCGGTGTACCGACGGGGGTACCCTCTCCCGGAGTGCCACTGAAAGGGGTGCCACCAGAGGGGGTGCCACCAAAAGGAGTGCCACCAAAAGGCGTGACATCTGCCGACGGCTGCGCAAAAGCTGGAGTAACTGGAGTGGACGTCCCCACAGGTGTGACAAATCCTGGAGGTGACCGAGCTCTAGCTGAACGACGAGACGGAGACACCGCGTCCGTGTCTCCACAGCAGCACCCCCCTGATCCTCCTGCAGTCGCAGTCCCTCCCTCTGGCCCAAGTCGCGAGCGTCGAGATCGTCTGCTCGAAGCTGAAGCATCTGATCGCACTGAAGCTGATCTAGCAGAGCGCCCTGACGAAGAACGAGACAGCTCCTGATCTGCTATCTCTCTGAATCTCGCGAGCTGATCTGGAGACATACGTGCCATCATCTCCTGAAACTCCTCATCGCTCATCCCTCGACTCATCCTGAAAATAAAGATACCTGCAGAGATAAAAAATAATGTTAGAATAATCAATTGAAACTATACAAAGCGCATTAATATAAATCATTTTTGAAAAATCCATCTTAAAATGCATATCTTATCTACCTTTATGGAAGATCTAAACAACGAATTGAGTAATACAATTCTCCAAGAATGAAGTATTCTATGGTCCCATGTTAATCTCCTGACATAACTCTGCATACACTGGAAGGTCGATAGACATGTCACCACAAAAGAACGAGTCTGCCTCGTTCTCAAAAAATTCTACGACTTCTGTATTTCCATCATTGTTAGCCGATGCGGGCTCCAAGCTTGCGGTGGCCTCCACCCCTTGTAATTTCGATCCCTCTATTTGCATATATTCTTCATCTATGCCTGGAACATCGCTTTGATCGTATACTCTCGCACCTCTAGGAGTTGAAGGTATAACATACCACCATCGAGGTTGTCGGGGATTTGGATAGAAGATTACCTGTTCACAAACACTTACAAACCGTCTTCAAACCATTGTGACATAAAGCATGTCGTATTACAATTAGCAAGCAAATGACTAGAAGATTACCTGTTCACAATGTGCCGGCAACACAAAGGTGTCGCGCAAATCCATCCATTTTTTTTCGGAATCTATTTCGAGAAATCCAGATGGACCTCGTCGAACCGTTGCGCCAGCTCCTCCAAGTACCACATTGAACCACTGCACATCGAATATTACCATGGAGAAGCTACGGTAATCCACCGTAATAATACTTTGCAAATTCCCAAAATACTCCATCTCATCCACAACCGTGTTCGGATCCGTTGCTCGTCGCCGGCTCTCTTGCTCAAACCTTGCCATGACACCACAGTCCATTGTGGAGCGCATTTTGTCAATACGCTCCACCCGAAAATGCCGTCCGCGCGACCACGCTGCACTATATATTTTGTACTGCACATTGAAACACTCAAATTAGATGTAGCAAACAAATTCAGATACGACACATTCTAAACCCCTCATTACCTTTGGACTACATCCCCTCGAAAACTCCCACTTCTCCATTGAGACCTCTGCCCCTTCGCTGGATGCTGCGATCAAGGCTCCATGCAACCATCGTGTTGACATAAACCGCGGCATCTCCTCCATGCCTTCGGGATATCGAATCGGTCGGTGACGCGTACTGCGTCGGAATTCAGCTCGCGCTTCCTCTCGATCTTGCCTTGCAATCTGGTACTTGGCGAGCCACGTCTCCATGGAGGCATGGTGCAACATACAAAAGCGATTCACTTTCTCTTCCATTGAGGCATCCATTCTTTTTTCTACCCCATTTCCAACCACCACATCTCCAGTCAGCCTGTCATCGTCCTTGAGCGTCCATAGCATTTCATTGTCTGGTTCCACCGTTGGTAGCCATTGTGAGATATGCACTAATGCCTCTGACACCAACCAACCCTCCGCTATGCTACCTTCCGGACGAGCTCGTTGTCGCACAAAGCCTTTCAGGGTTTTCATGAAGCGCTCCAGGAAGAACATCCATCGCGTATGGACAGGTCCGGCAATCTCCACTTCGTCCACAAGATGCACAAGAAGGTGAACTTGTATCGTGAGCATGCTAGTGGGCAGGTATTTCTCAAAGAGACAGACCGTCTCAACTGCTCCCCGCCTTGCGGATTCAATAGAGGACGTCTTAATCTCTTTCTGTGAGATCCATTGCACCAAAGTCGACAGCTTGTAAATGGCCCCGCGAATTTCTGGAGTTAGGCATCCCGCGATCGCGATCGGTAGGACAAACTGCCACAAATGAGAAAGCATTAAGAATAATGGTCACTTTTCAAATTTCAAAATGTCCACGCTTATTAAAATCCATTCTGTTCACAAACCTGACATATCTTATGCCAATCATGGGATTTTAGCCCAGACATTTGGTCATCTTTAGAAAATGCGGACCTGAGAGAACGCATCATACCCGTCGGAGTGCGGATAGACTTGATTACTTGCTTCACAATGCGCTCTTCTTTGGTAGACAAAACCCAGGGAGCTGTCAAGATTGTGGGAGAGAAGGAAGGAGTCTCGCTTGAAGCTTTCTTGCTTGCACAATGGGGGAAGACACACAAGGGTGGAGGCTGAAAACAGTTTTCCTCTTCTTAGTTGTGTAAGCCAAAAGAACTCTATTACAAAGAAATAGAAGAACCCTATATATGGGTCTCAACCAAACTCAACTAACTAAGGTGGCATACTAACTGAGCCACGAACTAGAATAGATAAGGATAGCTATCATGTAGCTATTATTCATGGGCGGTGTACCAACCGCGTCTGCAACTGACAAGTCGGTGACATAAATATACAACGGTCACCCTGGCGTATCACGAGTGGAGCTCGATATCTCAACACTCCCCCTCGAGCTCAATCCCAATTCCTGCACACCAAGCAGGTCTCTGAACTTGCGCAGCTTCTCTGCGCCCAATGCCTTCGTGAATATGTCAGCTACCTGATCCTCTGTGCTGACATAAACTAGATCAATAAGACCTAGTAAAACCCTCTCTCGCACATAGTGATAATGCACCTCAATGTGCTTTGTTCTAGCATGATAGACTGGGTTATTTGCCAAGTGTATACTACTCATGTTGTCACAATAAATGACAACTGGCCCATCTGTAGACTGATGCATATCATAAAGTAGCTTATGCAACCAAGCTACCTCACATGCAGCCATTGTTGCACCCCTGTACTCAGCCTCTGTGCTCGACAAGGCAACTGTAGGCTGTTTCTTGCTGCTCCAAGTGACTGCAGCACTCCCAAAAGAGAATACATATCCACTGGTAGATCGTCTATCAGAAATACTACCAGCCCAATCAGCATCAGTGTATCCATGCAACTGTATCTGAACCCCAGTCTCATAAAATAGTCCATACTGCAATGTGGACTTCACATACCTAAGTATGCGTCTAGCCGCATCCAAATGTGGTTTCCTTGGAGCCTGCATAAACTGACTTACCAATCCAACAGCATAGCTCAAATCTGGCCTGGTAATAGTCATATAAATCAAACTTCCTACTATGCGTCTATACATAGTAGGGTCTTCTAGAAGCTCACCTGCATCTGTGCTCAGCTTCACATTTTGCTCCAAAGGAACTGAAATAGGCTTACAACCTGTCATCCCATATTTGGACAGCATGTCCAATCCATACTGCCTCTGCAAGAGCTGTATCCCACTTGGTGATCTAATCACCTCAATGCCCAAGAAATAACGCAGCTCTCCCAAATCCTTCATCTCAAACTTCTGCTTCAATAGCATTTTCACATGAAGGATATCTTCATCACTGTCACCTGTCATAATCAAATCATCAACATAAATGACAAGCAGCATAATACCTTTCTCTGTTTTTCTCACATAAAGTGAGAAATCTGCCTTGGAAATCTGAAAGCCAATAGTGACAAGATACTGTCCTATCTTGTCAGACCATGCTCTAGGTGCTTGCTTCAAGCCATACAAGGCTTTCTTCAACCTGCAAACAAACTCAGGATGAACAGCATGCACATAACCTGGTGGCTGCTCCATATAGACCTCTTCTTGCAAATCACCATGCAAGAAGGCATTCTTTACATCCATCTGATGTAAAGACCATCCCTTTGATGCAGCCATAGCAATGACTGCTCTTACGGTTGCCATCCTTGCAACCGGACTAAATGTTTCTTCATAGTCAATGCCATATGTTTGTGCATACCCCTTGACTACTAATCTTGCCTTGTATCTGTTCACAGAACCATCAGCATTGTGCTTCACCTTATAAACCCACTTACAGCCAATTGCATTCTTACCTTTAGGCAAAGGTACTAACTCCCATGTAGCATTTGCTTCCAAGGCATCCATTTCTTCATCCATGGCTTTCTCCCATTTTTCTTTTCCCATGGCTTGCTCAAAAGAAGTGGGTTCTGGTTCCTGTATCACCTTGACCATATATGCATAGTGAATGGCTGTAAATCCATCATATTTCAGCCTATCCACAGGATACCTAGCTCTCGTAGACCTGCGCAAAGTAGGTTCACTCCCAGGTGCTCTCAAAACATCCCTGGTCTTCCTTACTCCAGGTGTAACAATAGAAGGAATACCCAACTCATCATCAATGCTCTGCTCTGAGCCACTGGATTCACCATCCACATAAGAGTGACCTGCATTCACATCAAACATGGGCTGATCAACTTTCTCTTTTCCTTTTCGTGATACCTGCATACCACTATCTGCATTGCTTTGAGAAGAATCTCCTGATCTCAATCTGCCTGTCCATGGCGAAGAATGTGAACCACTGCTAGAGGACGCTCCAGGTCCACTAATATTTTGTGACTGCTGCTGTGAATTTTGTGCAGCATTACCATTTTGTGCATCTACATCATCAATCACATTTACTGGTTTATACCAGCTACTCATCTCATCAAAAACAACATCTCTGCTCACTGTAAACTTACGAGTAGAAGGGTTATAGCATCTATACCCTTTTTGCTGCAGAGAGTAACCAATAAAGATGCACTTCTCAGCTTTTGGATCCAACTTGGATCTCAGCTCATCTGGCACATGTACATAGGCAATGCAACCAAAAATTTTCAAATGAGAAATATCTGGTTTCCTACCAGTATACCTCTCCTCTGGAGTCATTCCATGTATTGCTGCAGTGGGAGTCCTGTTCATTATGTAGACTGCTGTAGCAACTGCTTCAGCCCAATAAAAATCTGGCAAGTCTTTTTCATTGACCATGGCACGAGATACCTCTCCAATATGTCTGTTTTTTCTTTCTGCAATTCCATTTTGCTGTGGGGTATGACTGCATGAATATTGCTGCTTTATGCCATGCTCCTGCAGGAACCTTGCAAACTCATTTGAGAGGTACTCTCCCCCTCCATCTGACCTTAGGCATTTTACTTGCAAGCCTGTTTCTTTTTCAACCATAGCTTTAAGAGTTTTGAAATGCCCAAAAACTTCACTTTTCTTTTTCATAAAATACACCCAAACTTTTCTGATATAGTCATCAATAAAACTGACAAAATAATGACAGCCTCCAAGAGATGCAGCTTTAGTAGTCCACACATCAGAGTGGATTAATTCCAATGGCTTCTTACTCTCTTGAACATGTCTAGGAAATGGTTTCCTTGCCTGTTTTCCAAACTGACAGGCTTCACATGCCTTATGCATTTCTGCAACCTTGAATTTAGGCAATCCTGCAACAATATTTTGGGCCTGCATTGATTTAAGTCGCTGTACATTAACATGACCAATGCGTTTATGCCAGATATCAATATCTGCAACTACACCGGTCCCATGTGCAAACATTGCTGCACTCAATTCAGACATGTCTGCATCCAATGTAAACATTCTGCCCTTCTTCTTTCCTTTTGCTATCAAGCGACCTTTATTTTTCATATCCTCAACAAAGCATCCATGAGGATTAAATCTGACCTGCAAGCCCTGTTCAACCATTTGACCAACTGAAACCAGATTCTTGGTGATATTCGGGACATGAAATACATCGGACAGGTATTTCTTTTTCCCACTCTGCATAGACAAGGGAATTTTTCCAATCTGCACAATAGGATGTGCAGTATCATCACCAGTCTCCACAAATCCTGGTTTTTCCATTTTCTTTGCATCCTCCATCCATTCTGCATGACCTGTCATGTGGTTTGATGCACCTGAGTCAACATACCATACATCATTGCTTTCTTCTGCACTTGTCACAGAGTTGTTCATGTGCTGCACCATGAACAAATGCTCATTTCTGTCATCACCCTGTCTACTAGAAGATGCATAATTCCCTTGTTGCAGTTTTCCATTCATGATGTCATTCTGCTTTTTATAGCAGTCTTTAGCCATATGACCCATTTTACCACAGTAGTAGCATTCAACATTACTGTTTGCATTTTGGCCTCTTTGCCATCCACCACGACCTCTTTGGCTCCCCCTGCCTCTAGAGTTACCACGTCCTCCTCCATAGGACTGGTTTTCTTGAGTTTGCTGCATATTCTGATTTCTACCACGGCCTCCAAATCGGCCTCCTCTACCTCTGCCTCTACCTCTTCCAGCATTTGAGTAGAAGACAGCTTCTTTTGAAGTTCCTCCTGAAGAAGATGCACCACCATTTCTCTGCTCCTCAGAAATTAGAAGAGCAATCAACTCCTCAAAATCAGGAAATCTTTCACGAACTGAAATGGATGTCCGAAACTGTGCATAATCCTTTCCTAGACCATTCAAGGTCACGGAAACTAAATCATCATCTTCCACTGGCGACCCAATGGAAGCAAGTGCATCTGCAATCTTCTTCACCTTCATGTGGTAGTCGTTGATGCTCATACTTTCTCTTTGCACATTATGCAACTCTTGCTTGAGCTGCATTTTCCTGGCTTGCGTATTTGTGCTATACATTTTTGACAAAGTATCCCATGCCTCCTTTGGCGTATTTGCATCCTGAATATGCACAATCATAGAGTCTGAAATACTGATAGACAGCCAATACATAACTTTCCTGGCTCTCTCATGCCATGTTTTAAATGCCTGCATTTGTTGTTGATTGGGAACATCAGGAAGAACTGGTTCTTCTTCATTTCCTGCAACAAATTCCCAATATCCTTTTCCCATAAGGAAATTCGTCATTCTAAACTTCCATGCCTGGAAGTTGTTCTTGTCAAGCTTTTCAGTGACAATCTGTGAAAGAGAATCAGATGCCATTACAGAAGACTGCAAAAAATTCTGTCACTGCAAAAACCACAGCTTCAGCCTCACAAGGGCAAATCTGCAAAACTGGCGAAAGTGGTATTTGACCACACAGTCACTTCCTAGTGACGATTTTGCATAAACAGGAACCAAGGATGATTCTGAAACTCCCAATGTCTCTGCGCACAAGCATACGATGCAATTTCTACAGTAACTTTTCACCGACCTGTAGAACAGTGGTCGCACAGCATAAAACTGAGCCTTTTCTTGAGTGCGTGCAGAAAACTTCCGTCTGCAAAACAGGCCCCGAAATGGCCTCAAATAAAAAAAACAAGGTCGCCAAGGGCTAAAGCCCTCCCCCGCAGCATATACTGCCCTCTTGCTTCACCGCGAAGGGCGTCTCAACCTGAGACAATGCACTCCTGCAATTTCCGGCTGTGCTACCTTGAGAGATCTGCTCCCAAAACAGGAAATGAAAGCAACACTGCTCCTCTTACCAGACCACCGCGAGCTTGGCTTGCTTTCTTGAGCTCCTTACCACGAACAAGGCTCTGATACCATGTCAAGATTGTGGGAGAGAAGGAAGGAGTCTCGCTTGAAGCTTTCTTGCTTGCACAATGGGGGAAGACACACAAGGGTGGAGGCTGAAAACAGTTTTCCTCTTCTTAGTTGTGTAAGCCAAAAGAACTCTATTACAAAGAAAAGAAGAACCCTATATATGGGTCTCAACCAAACTCAACTAACTAAGGTGGCATACTAACTGAGCCACGAACTAGAATAGATAAGGATAGCTATCATGTAGCTATTATTCATGGGCGGTGTACCAACCGCGTCTGCAACTGACAAGTCGGTGACATAAATATACAACGGTCACCCTGGCGTATCACGAGTGGAGCTCGATATCTCAACAGGAGCGCGAGGAAGCTGCACTCCCCCTTCAGCACTCGACTGCGGCCAAAGCGCCTCCATCTTACCTACCTTCTTTAAATCCATTCGTGACCCTATAGTGTCTCTCTTTCCTGTGATGTGGTCCCATAGCAAGCTGCCCACATTTTTGAAAATATGCATGGGATCCAACAAGTGGTTGACCTGTAAGTGGGTCCAATATGGCAACTCGTAGAAAACTGAGAACCGTCGCATTCCATTTGGATGTGATTCCGGGTTTACCATTTTCAGCTCGTACCAGCTTGCAGCGTTCATACGTGCTGGAGGTCGTCCAAGAAAACCTTCCCTGAGTTCATGATCCTCCGGCAAGAAAGTGGCGTGTCCTTGATATACCATCTTCTTCATGGTTCGTGACCTTCGGGAGTCTAACTGTGGCCCACACAATGGACATGCATGATAACCTGAGGTAACGAGACCTGCAAGGCGATCCACGACCTAGTGAATACTTGATTGAATGAAATAAAATATAGATATTACCGGCGTGAACAAAGGTCTGCTCACCTGAGCACTCTCCCAATCCCGGAAAGTCATGCATCGTCCACATGAGAATGGCTCGAATGTTGGCTGACCGCCGACCATCGCGCCTGCTCATATCTTGCACCGTGACCCCCTCCTCCCACAAAATCTTAAGCTCATCGACTAATGGACGAAGATACACGTCCATATTTTTTACTTTGTAGCGGCCCGGGACGAGCAAGCTAAGGATGAGATGTCCTTTCTTCGTAGAAAGCCATGGAGGAATGTTGTAGTTGACAAGCACTATAGGCCACACACTGTAGGAAGTCGAGCGCAGACCGAATGGGTTCACACCATCCATGGCGAGACCGAGCCGAAGATTCCTTGGCTCTCGCGCAAAGCCTGGGAAGGTAGAGTCAATGTGGCTCCATGCGCGCGAATCTGCTGATATTCGTTGCACTCCATCCGTAGACCTATTCTGCACATGCCACGTTGTCAAGCTTGCCATGGCAGACGTGCGAAACATGTGGTTTATGCGGGGGATGAGCGGAAAGTGTCTGAGGACTTTTTGAGGGATGGTCTGCCCTTGCAAGTCCTGTCGATACCTGTGAGCACCACACTTTGGACATGTCTCCATAGTCTCGTATTCATCTCGAAACAATATGCAGTCGTTGATACATGCATGGATGTTATTGTAGTCCATGCCAAGCTTCCGTAAAACATGTCGTGCATCATCACGAGACTCAGGCATGGTGTTTGCAAGTGGCAATATATGATATTTCAATAACCTGAAAACATCATAAAACACCTTGAAAAATCCATCCATATTTACAATAATACTGTTTAAAAAAAAACAATGAAGTCTGTATGCAAGGTACCTGAATAACTCAGTCACACTCGTATCGCTCCAACCGTATTTCGCTTGCACACTTAAGAGTGCAAGCAATGTCTTCAACCGAGATACTCGGCACCCATCATATAAGGGTATGGATGCTTCCTCTCTAAGCGGGTCAGATGTCTCAACATCCATGGGAATCAATGCATCGATCATTGCCTCCATCTCAGGCTCCAAGATTGTAGGCAAGTCGGGAAGGTTGTCTGTCTCCTCTGGCATTGACGATATAGATGGGCCTTGCGAGTGGTCTATTGGCTCCTGCCATCCATCCATCTCACGTCCACGAACTCTTCTAATTGGCCGCAAAGGGTGCACTCCCCCTTGGGTCGAGACATCACCCCCCTGGACACAAAATTTGCCAACAAGACCCAATCTTATTGTGTATGGTTTTCAATTAGCTTGAGAGTACAATGCATGAAAAATGCTAACTTGAAAATACCGTTTGCTGAAAATCTGCAATCGCCTGATCAATAATCTCAGGTTGAAACTCGCCAAATCGTCGTACGTGTTCTATAGACAATCGGCGTTTTCGTCTAATTGCCAACTTGCATTGAGAGCAAGGACATGGGACACGCTGATTAAGATACGACTCGCGGTCTTGAACAATAGGACCTTCTTCGTTTGCCATCTTATCTACATTACAGCAAACGAGGCTTAAATGGATAGCTTTTTGGAGATGTACGTCAACTTGCAAGTTGACCATAAACCTTGCATTGTATATAGTAGTCGAGAGATTTTCCGATGTTATATCTCGACCTTGTATCATGCTCAACGATTTGTTTGTCCCGGTAGATAATTTTTTGTTATATCTCGGCTTTGAGTATAAGTAATCCATTTTAAAATTAATGCGCGCCATCTATGAAATTTTACAACTATAGTAATAAAATTTATTTCAATCAATTCTACTCATAGTCATAAGACCTGAGAGAAATTATCCTATACTCAATTTAAGGGATCTCCACTTCTATAACAATAATTTTGGGTTAATTTTGATGAAGTACGTGGCCGTATGCAAAGCACATTGCATACCATTATCGATACGTATATTATCTTAAATTTCATTCCCTTCCCTCTCCCTCTCCCTCTCCCTCACCCTCTCCCTCTCTTTCTCTCACCCTCTCCCTCACCCTCTCGTTCTCTTTCTCTCCCTCTCTCATTTCCTCCCTCCTCCTCCCTCTCCCTCTCCCTCCCTCTTTCTCCCTCTTTCTCCCTCTCCCTCTCCCTCGCTCCCTCGCTCCCTCTCCCTCCCCCTCCCTCTTTCTCTCCCTCTCTCATTTCCTTCCCCTCCCCCTCCCTCTCCCTCTCCCTCTCCCTCTCTTTTTCTCCCTCTCCCTCTCTATCTCTCTTTCTCTCTCATTTCCTAAACAAGCAAAAAATAAAGTGATTTAAACATCCTCCAAGCAAAAGGGAGAGGGAGAGATACAATGCACTCTCCCTCTCTTTCTCTTTCTATCCCTCTCTCATTTCCTTCCCCTTCCTATCCCTCTCACTCTCTTTCTCTCTCATTTCCTCTCCTAAACAAGAAAAAAATAAAGTGATTCAAACATTAAACAAGCAAAAGGGAGAGGGAGGGAGAGAGAGAATGCACTCTCCCTCCTTCTCCCTCTCTTTTTCTTTCTCTCCCTCTCCTATTTCCTCCCCCTCCCTCTCCCTCTCCCTCTATTTCTCTTTCTCTTTCTTTCCCTTTCCCTCTCCCTCTCCCTCTCTTTCTCTCTTACTCTCTCGTTTCCTCTCCTAAACAAGCAAAGAAGAAAGTAATTTAAACATTAAACAAGCAAAAGGGAGAGAGAGAGAGAGAGAATGCACTCTCACTCTCTTTCTCTCCCTCTCCCTCTCTTTCTCTCCCTCTCTCTCCCTCTCCCTCTCCTTCTCTTTCTTTTCCTCTCCTAAATAAACAAAAGAGAACGATTTAAACCTTCAACAAGTAAAAGAAAGAGAGAGGGAGACTCACCAATGAGATATGGCGAGCGTGGGCAGCTTCTCTTTGCAACGAGGGCTCCTCCTCTCCTTCGCGAACAACGACGGTGGCGGTGGCGGTGGCGGCGGCGGCGGCAACAAGTCTCTTCCTCCTCTTCTTTCACAAAGCCTTGGCTCTCTCCCTCGCTCTCGCTCTCAAAAGGCGAAGAAAACAAAATGAAAACGGCGCTCTGGTTTCGGCCGCGCTTTTTTTCCCTGCGGCGTCGCTATATGCGTCGCTATTTGCGTCGCAATTTGCGTCGCAAATGCGACGCAAATAGCGACGCGTATAGCGACGCTAATAGCGACGCATATAGCGATGCCAATAGCGACGCCGATAAACGCCGTCGCTAATCGGCGTCGCTATTTCCCCAGTCCCTTGTAGTGTCTTCTTCTTCTCTCACACACTATACAATGTACACAAAGTATAGATAAGATACAACATAAAGAAAAGGGTCTTCTAAGTCAAACAATGCATAACCGATTACACTAATCGACTAGTGTTATATCTTTGCCAGTTGTAGGTAGGTGTAACAAACTAAATATGACAAGTGATAAGTCAGTGGCCATGTGAGTATCATAATGACCACCAACATGCTAAAAGTGTAGATGTGTGGACTCGTCTAGCTAGGCGGTCCATCATTAATGTCTGCACGTGTTGAGCTTGCTATCTCAACACTCCCCCTCAAGCTCAACTCTATCTCTGCAACTCCAAGTAAGCTCCAAAACTTTCGAAGCTTCTCTGCACCCAATGCCTTTTTTGAAAATGTAAGATATCTGATCCTGTGTACTGACATATACCAAGTCAATCTCTCCTGCAAGTAGTGCACCTCAATGCATTTTGTCCTAGCATGGAGCGCTGGATTCCTAGCTAACTGTATGCTGCTCATGTTGTCATAATGAATGACAATTGGACCATCTCCCTACACATCCAAATCACCTAATAACTTTTGCAGCCATACCACCTCACATGCTTCCATAGCAACACCTCTATACTTAGCCTCTGTACTCAATAAAGCAAATGTAGGTTGCTTTTTGCTACTCCATGCAACTGCTACACTACCAAGGGAAAACATGAATCCACTAGTAGATCTTCTATCTGACATGCTACTAGCCCAATCTGCATCTGTGTATCCAAAGACCTGTACGTCCTTACTACTTGCCTCATAAAAAAAGTCCATAATGTAAAGTGGACTTCACATACCTCAATATACATCTAACTGCATCCAAATGAGGCTTTATAAACATCTCCATAAACTGGCTAACAAGGCCAACATCATAGCTCAAGTCTAGCCTTGTGATAGTCATGTAAACCAAACTCCCTACTGACCTCCTGAACATAGTAGGGTCTTCTATCTCATTCCCAACCCCGGCACTCAACTTCACATTTTGCTCCAATGGTACTCAAAGAGGCTTACATGCTGTCATACCATACTTAAATAACATATCCAAGCCATATTGCCTTTGGGATAGCCATATACTATCATCACATCTGATCACCTCAATAGCAAGAAAGTATCTCAGCTCACCCAAATCTTTCATCTCAAACTTCTTCTTCAAGAAGTCCTTAACTTCAACAATCCCATTGTCACTGTCACCTGTAATAATCAAATCATCCACATAGATGACTATGATGACCAAACTTGCATCTCCCTTTCTCACATAAAAAGAGTGATCAGCATCAGAAATACAAAATCCAATATTGACAAGATACTCTCCAATCTTGTCAGACCATGCTCTAGGTGCTTGCTTCAGCCCATAGAGCGCCTTCTTTAACCTACACACATATGTGGGATGCTCTAAATCCTCATAATTTGTTGGTTGTTCCATATACACTTCTTCTTGTAATTCACCATGCAAGAAGGCATTCTTAACATCCATTGCAGGAATTCCAGCATCTCAAGTGAACATTCGGCCAACTCTACTTCCTTTTGGGACCAACCTGCACTTATCATTAAAGTCTTCTATAAAACAACCTTTTGCATTGAACCGGACCTACAACCCCTGCTCTACCTTTGACCAACAAACACTAGATTCTTTGTAATTGTCGAGACATGTAATATTAGATGAGTCACCCTGCGTATTGATCTCTTCGGTAATATCATGAGAGAGATCAACTCATCAAAATCTGGAAATGGCTTCCGTACATATACTGAAGTAACAAATGATTTCCATGCCTTCTCATTGTTAAGGCCACTCAAAGTGGATGAAACCAAATCATCATTATTAGGCATTGCATCAATTGCTGCTAAAGCATCTACAATGCTCCTTACCTTCAACACATACTCATTAACAGACATTTTTCCTTTCTTCAAGGCATTCAACTCTTGCTTGAGTTGAATCTTTTGTGCCTTTGTATTTACTAAAAACACGTTCTCAAAAATTATCCAAGCTGCATTTGAAGTTTCTGCATTCCTGATATGTCCTAGCATCATATTATCAATGACTATAGATAACCAGTACATCACCTTTTTGTCTTTCACATTCCATTCTTTCCATTCTTTTAATTCATCTGTAGTCGGAGGGATACCCAGATCTGGCTCCTTTTCTTCATCTGAAACAAACTCATAAAGGCCCTTTCCAATTAGGAAGTTCGTCACATGGAACTTCCATGAAGGGTAGTTGTTCTTGTCGAGCTTCTCAATAATGTGATTTCCACTATTCTATGCCATTATCACAAACAAGGATACAACACAACAAGCTAGTCTTCTGCAATCTTTCACAACACGTGCACAACCTTTTCACTGATTGCTCAATAGTACATGTAATCTACAACCTGTTTACAGATAAACCTTATGTTTGCTTCTTGCAAACACCTCAAAAAAGTACAGATTTGAAATCTATAACCTGTGCACCCACTTTCGGTCAATATAGCTGAAATCACAGTGTACCTTGAAACTGTTGTCTGCAACCTTGCGGCTCGGGGCCTGAAATAGCCTCAGACGCCCTAAATAACTGTGGGAAAGCCCTAAAGGGCCAATCTGCAGAATATACAGTGCTTTGCTCGCACACCAAATCTCACAGCAATCTCACAGAATATACAGTGGAAGAATGGGAGAGCTTCTTACCCGTTGCTTGCCTGCTTGAACCTTCCATCTTCTCCTTTACTTTAGCCTTCAAAATCAGCCTCTCTCAGTGGCGCGGCTCTGATACCATGTCAAGAATCGCGTGGTGAGGGGACTTGCTTGAGCTGCTGCGCCAAACACACACTGTATACGCAAGAGGAAGCTCACTCAAGAACACAAGAAGAGAGATGGATGCCAAAACGTTTTCTTGTTGGTTTTTTCTTCTTCTTCCACATACTATACAACGTACACAAAGTATAGATAAGATACAACATAAAGGAAAGTGGCCTTCTAAGTCAAACACTGCATAACCGACTACACTAATCAACTAGCATTATATCTTTGCCAGCTATAGGTAGGTGTAACAAACTAAATCTAATAAGTGATAAGTCAGTGGCCATATAAGTATCATAATGACCACCAACGTGCTAAGTGTAGATGTATGGACTCATCTAGCCAGGAGGTCCATTATCTCAATGTCCGCACGTGTTGAGCTTGCCATCTCAACATATTTTTTCCTCAAAACTTCTGGGAAAATTTTTGTAGCTTCAGCTGAATATGTACTTCCAGCTTGGCATAAAAAAACTGCAGAAAAATTACAAGACAAATGGTCAATTTTTAGGCTCGTGTTTTGATGCATTTTGAGTCATACGAACATCATTTGGGATCCGAATTGGATGTTTCTTGTTGGGAACTGAATGTATGACATGTTGGCATCATGGATGGATGCATATGACAGTTTTTGGACACATGTATGACATTCATATTGCTAGAATCTATTTTTACATGCATTTTTGGGCTATTTTTTATGCTTTTTGGTCTCAAAGTGGAACATTGGAGCATGTTGCTAAATACCATTTGTGGATAGTTTGTATTGTTGGTTTTTCTGAATTTATAGCAATCATAATGTCTGACATGGCACTGATCACTTAGATTGTGAGAGACAAATTGACCAAAGACAACTATAGTGTTTGGTCTTACAGGATGGATAATTTTTTGAGGGTAGAGGTCTATGGGATCTCATAATAAGCGATGATGAATGTCGAGAAGTTCCTAAACATCCAACTAAAGAGCAAAAGAAAGTGTATAAGGATTGGACAGGGAAGAACATGAAGGTTTTACATTGGATCTCCATATGTATTTCAGAAGCCTTGATTCCTCATATAAAAAAGGCAAGTAATTGTAAGAAGGCATGGAAAATCATAGAAAAAATGTATGGAACATGTGCAGAGGCTCATAAGATACAACTCAAGCAAAGATTACATGGTGCATGGAGAGGGAATCGCAATATCAATGACTATGTGGCAGAAATCAAGCAAATTGCAGAAGACCTTGCATCCATTAATGCACTTGTTGATGATGATGATTTAGTGTCAGTGACACTAAATGGAATTGGACCAGCTTTCAAATCTTTGGATACCTCTATTTTAGTTAAAGGAGGCCTTATTCCTGACTTTGAGGAGCTTATTGGATTGCTACTTACAGAAGAAATCAAGTTGGGATTGAATGCATGATCTAGTAGTGGAAAAAATGCAAATGGAGATAGTGTTTTCTATCACCAGAGAGGTCGTGGCAGCTCATCTAGAGCTAGAGGTTCTTCACTTGGTCGTAGTAATTATGGTTTTGCTCGTGGAAGAGGTAACTTTGGTCATGGTGACTTCATGCATAGAGGTAGAGGGAGATCTTTTCCTAGAGGTAGAGGACGGTCTAGTCCTTCACAGAGAGATGGCACTTGTCATTATTGTGGGCAATTTGGTCATTTTGAGAAGGATTGTTATCATAAACAGAATGCCATGTCTAGGGGTCATGGAAGGACCCAATATGGCCACTATGCAGTCACTTATGGTGCTGCAGCTTATGGACCTAGAGGTGGATCACCTAGAGGTCACCTATTTGCTATGGAGTATGTGCTTGGGAGCATGACTCACCCTCTTAACTTAAAGGATTGGTTTTTGGATTCAAGAGCTACAAACCACATGACTCATCATGCTGAGTGGTTTGATAGCAAGGAGCAAATACAGAATGAGGAATATGTTGCCACTGGTGATGATACTTTACATAAAATTACTCATATTGGTAGTGTGCCACTTGTTACTAAATATGGGATTGAGAATAAGCTTGGTGATGTACTTTATGTGCCCACAATAACTAAGAACTTAGCATCTGTTAGTCAAATGATAGATCAAGGATTGCAGGTGAGGCTCAATAAGTTTGGATGTTTCATTGAGGAGTTCCATAATGGAAGACCTGGCAAGGTGACTGCCCATGGTAGAAAGAAAGGGAGATTATTTGCTTTGGATGTAGGTACTCCAGTGATTCAAAACTCTATGTATGTTGAGAGAGTACATGGCAAGATAAGGATGTGGAATTGTGGCATAGCAAGATTGGTCATGTCAATTTGCAAAGATTGAAGCAAATGCAATCAAGACAGATAGTCTGTGGTCTACCGCATTTTGGATATGTGAATTTTGATCATGTATGTGAGGCTTTTCAATCTGCCAAATAGTCCAGATTACCATTTCCAAAGAGAGGGAGAATAAGCAGCTATCTTTGGAATTGGTACACTTAGATATTTGGGGCCCATGTTAAAATGTTTCCATGAGCGGAAAATGTAGATTCTACATCACCTTCATTGATGATTTTAGCAGAATGACTTGGGTGTACTTTGTGCAGCATAAAAGTGAAGCATTTGAAAAGTTTTTGGAATTTAAATCTATGGCTGAAAAGCAGTTTGGATGCTACATATAATGTTTGAGGTTAGACAATGATGGAGAGTACATGTCATATGAGTTTTGTGACTTCTTGAGAGATCATGGTATCAAAAGGCAATTGACATGTAGGTACACACCTCAACAAAATGGTGTGGCTGAAAGGAAGAATTGGATTATTGTAGAGGTTGCAAGGGCAATGATGAACCAAATGAACATGCCATTGTCATATTGGGCAGAAGCACTGCATACTACAGTTCACATTATGAATAGAACACCTACAGCCTTGACTCATAATATGTCACCATATGAGAAAATGTATGGTAGGACACCCACTCTTACATACTTTAGAGTCTTTGGATGTGTTTGTTATGTTCATTTTTTGGATGATTTGAGAAAGAAGATGGAATCAAAAGCTGTAAAATGTATTTTCCTTGGATATCCTGATGAGAAGAAGGGATACAAATGCTATGATCCAGTGAGTAAGGAAGTATACATAAGCAGGGATGTCAGATTTAGTGAATATGAATCATGATACAAGCCCAAAATTGTAGTGGATGTTGATTCCTATGAAAGCAATGATGATGATGGATATGGAAGGAAAATTTCAGCAAACAACAAGGTTGAAAATCAGCATGTGGAAGATGCTTCAAGACCTCAAGAGAATGTGGAAAGCAATGGCAGGTATAGTCCATGGAGTGGTAGATTGAGAAGTGCACAAAGGAGTGCAGAAGTTGAGAAAGGAAAGAGACCTATGGCTGAAAGTTCAGAAGATGAAACTATAAATGATGAGTATGGTATTCCACATGTTAAAACACCTGGCACTAGAAGTGCAGAAAAGTATGTTCCACCACATGCTAGATTAGTTGAGACACATGGTAGTGCACCTCAATTGAGAAGGTCAGAAAGGGTAAGGTATCCGGTTGATAGATTGACTTATAATGGGTTCATGAAGATGCATTATGCATACATGGTTTCTTATGTACAACATGTGGAACTTACTTGCTTTGAAGAAGTAATAGAGAGCAAAGAGTGGAGACAAGCAATGGATGAAGAGATAGATGCACTAAGGAAAAACAAGACTTGGGATTTGGTGAAATTACCTTATGGCAAGAAATCCATTGGATGTAAATGGATTTATAAGGTCAAATGTAAGTTGGATGGTTCCCTTGAGATGTATAAAGCAAGGCTGGTTGCAAAAGGATATGCACAAACTTATGATTTGGACTATGAAGAAACATTCAATCCTGTTGCTAAAATGATGACAGTGAGATTGGTGATTGCTTTGGCTTCTATCTATGGTTGGAAGCTTTATCAAATGGATGTGAAAAATGCATTTTTGAATGGCAACTTAGAAGAGTAAGTGTACATGGATCCACCAGAGGGCTATGTGGATCCAAAATACTCACATCATGTATGCAAGTTGAATAAGGATTTATATGGATTGAAGCAAGCACCAAGAGCATGGTGTGATAGAATCACAAAATTCTTATGCAATATGGGATTTTAGTAGAGCAAAGCTGATTATTCACTTTATGTGAGGCATACAGAAGATGGTATGGTTGTTGTTGTCATCTATGTTGATGATCTCATTATTATAAGTACACTTCAGAAGGAGATAACTGAAGTCAAGCATGGGTTACATAAAGAGTTTGATATAAAGGACCTTGGTTTGTTGAGATACTTCTTGGGTATTGAGATTATTGACACACCTCATGGTATATGGCTGATAAAAAGGCAATATGCATTGGAGATGTTGGAAAAATATGGCATGATAGGATGCAAAATGGTTGATATACCATTGGATCAAAATGTTAAGTTGATGGATGATGGATCTTATGTTGAGGATGTCACTATGTTCAGAAATATGGTTGATAGTCTTATCTACTTGACCATTACAAGACCAGACTTGAGTTATGATGTTGGATTGATAAGTTAATTTATGCATAAACCATGCAAATCACATTTGGATGTAGTGAAAAGAGTTCTTAGGTATGTGAAGAAGATAGTTGGCTATGGCTTGTTTTATGAAAAAGAAATCAAGCCTACATTGTTTGGGTACTTAGATGCAAACTGGGCAGGCAGTTCTATGGATAGAAGATCTAGTATTGGTTATGCATTCTCATTTGGTTCATCCATGGTAAGTTGGAGCAGTAAGAAGCAACCTACAGTTTCTCTATCAAGCACTGAAGCTGAGTATAGAGGCATTGCATGGGCAGCATGTGAGGAGACATGGTTGAGATTGATTTTATATGACATGGAAATAGAGATTGATGGTGGAGTCATTATGTATTATGACAATGTTAGCAGTATTATGTTGGCAAAGAACCCAGTCTACCATGCAAGGACAAAACACATAGAAGTGCACTATCACTTCATTAGAGAAAAAGTCATTGATGGAGAGATTGACTTGGTTCATGTGAAAACAAATGACCAAGTTGCTGATATCTTTACCAAAGCATTAGGTAAAGATAAGTTTGAGTACTTCAAGAGTGCACTTGGAGTATTACCTTTGCAAGCTCATTCTGAGCTTGAGGGGGAGTGTTGAGAAATAAGGCATAGTCTAAGCCTTATCATATGTTTGTATGTATCTAACTAGAAGCATGTGCAAAGTGTCCCTAAGTTGAGGGTATCTATCATTGGAGGATAACACTAGTAGTTGACTCTAAGAAGAGAAGAATAATGAAGATGAGGTGAGCATGTGGCTCTGGACCTCTGCTTGCTCCATTTCAGGGACTCCCTTCACTTAATGTTGGTCATTTAGAAAGTAAGCTTTAGGCACTGGAATAGGCCTCAAGTTCCATGGTACATGTGGCATAGTAAATATTACCATAGGAGAGACAACATTTGGATCCATACAACCTATTTAAGTTGACTGAAATGCAAATGCCTTTCCATGCCTAGCTAACATTTACATAAAACAGTTTTTTTCAATAGGCAAAAGAAACCCTTCTGCATCAACTTTCAATTCCTATAATGTTTCAGATGTAAAATGATGACCTATATCTTTAGGATCTCATAAGCTTGGCTACCTTGACAGTTCTTCATACAAACCCTCACTCTCTAATGGAAGTGGCAAAGCATTAGTGGTATCACCAAGAATTTGACACTTCCTCTTAATTATGTCAACAATTTGACACTTCCTCTTAATTATGTCAATGATCTCATCATGAAATTCTTACTTGGCAATACCAAGCACCTCTCCCAAGGTGAATTCCACCCGACTGTTTAAGATCCATTCTTCAAGAACCTTCTTAAGATCTGTGGTTGTCTCAATGCCAGACTGCAACTTATATCCTGACTACTTGCCCTTCTTTTTGCCCTCTTGTTTGTTATCCTGTTTTTGCTCCTGATTTTCCTTTTCCATAACATGCTGAGGAGGTGGATGATTTGTAGCTTTAGGCTGATTCACACTTCTTCTTGTCATTCTTTTAGATGTCCCTGCATTATCTTCATCTCTCTTTCAATTTTCTTCCACATATACATCGGTGTTTTGTACTTTTGCTAAATATGCATACACTGAATATGCATATATCGGTGATTCCCAACGATTTATGTCATGAATGTCTTGCCTTGCATGAGATATTTCACAATCACTAACCTTTCTCTTTTCAGCTGCATGTAAAGCATGTGTCCATATTTCAGCCTTTGGACCAATCATCACTTGGCCATGCATTCTATCCAACTGTAGACCAAAAGTAGAAGCATGTACCGCCACATAAGCATTTCGGACAGCCAAGTCTTCCAACAACTTCTACATACCTCCCTTTCCAAAATTCAAAGTAAGAGGCAATCCCATTTCTTGTGCATGGATCTTGCCATCTTTTCAAAAGATGAGTTGTCATGCCAAGGCCTCCTGATACAGCACAATCCTTTCTCTCATGCTGCAAACTATCACACCACATACATCTTTTTCTTGGCTTAGGGGCTGCTCCATCCCCTTTTCTCTTGTCCTTTTTAATCCAATTTTGCAACCTTCAATTGAATATCTCGCATTCATTTGACCAATTCATCTAAGACATCTTCCCTAACAGAGGGAACCGTAGCAGGTACAGTCATAGGGTTAGCCACAGAAGTAGATGGCTTACTGGATACATCAACTGTCTTGCCCCCAATAGTGGGCAAGCTAGAGACATGCAATCTTTCTCTTCTTCTATGTTTTTTCACAAGTGCACTAACAGCTTCCTTGACATGTCTCCACTCTATTTTAAGACATGTCTCTATAGTTTGATCCTCCAGCAAATCATCAAGCTTCTCTTGAAGCTCAGGATCAGTTGCCTATAGAAACAATTCAATTTTTTGACTTGCAAGAGCTTGTTGTTTTGCAAGATCCAATTGCTCAAATCGACTTTTCTAATTCTCTTAACAATTATGTAGCCACAAGACCCTTACTAGGTTGTAAAACCCACTCCTTAAAAGTCTTGCGTGCAATCAAACTAGTATCTTCAATGTAAAATTCTTCCCTCGGTGTCTTCTTGAAAGTTTCCCAGTTAGTATCCTGCATGTATAATTTAGCAATTTGCACTTTCAGTTCATGTACAGTAACACCAATAAAATACCGGCTCCATGTGAGTTGAGCCACTCCAAATAATTCCATCTTTTGAGTGTAGGTATGTACATATGCAGATACATTCCTACCATCGAATAACTTCATCTCACACTCAACTGCTTGCAAAGCATTCATCACAACACTTTCTGTTTGAGCACAAGCTTGCATCACCTGTTGTTGTTGTTGTACCTGCATAAGCATATTCATATTTTGCACCAACTGTTGCAAAACATAATTGAAGATTGTGTTCGAAGGTTCTCCCATCTTGTTTTTCCTTCTTCTGATGACCTTTCATGTCGGGTTCACCAATGTTGGAGGGGTTTTTGTTGAAAGGTTGTATCCATCGGGGATCAGAGGTAGAAGGATGTAGAGATAGGATATGGAAGTGAAGAAAAAGAATAAAAAAGTGGTAAACACAATAAGGACAAAGCACAGTGAATCAAATCAATATGTATTGACAAAACCTAAAATCTTTTGTTTAGCACTACTTAGAAGCACTCTCCAGGCATTAGATCTTCTCTGGAGCTTCTTCATAGAACAAAAACATGGATCAGAAATAATAGCTCCTTCTCTACTGCTCGGAACCCAAATCTCATGGCTCCATTGGCTTCAAAAGTGGGGTAAAACCCCAGAACACTTGATCAGGGATCTCCCAGATCACTCCTTCCTCTTCTAGTTCAAAGTGCAGCTTTCAGCTTATCAATAGCGATCGTGATGCGCACGATTTTGCCCATCTGAATTTTTTTTGAAAAATCTCATAATTGACTCAAAAAACAACTTGATTTTTGCATGCCATCCTAATCTAGAAGCTTTCTTAGATTTTTTGGATATTTACAATAAATAATAGGCTAAAGTTGTCCAAAAATCTAGTAATTTTGGACCATCTATGCCACAGACACTAGTACTAATGACTTAGCTCACATTGACTCTCTACATAAAAAAAGAAGTCAGATGATGATGCACTCAAGATGTTTTCACATTGTGCCCGCATAGTGGCACGATAACGTAAGTTGAGGGTTGTTTGTAATAAAAAGGAACACACTCAGACATAACAAGTGGAATGAACCTACTAATAGGAGACGACCCTTAGACTTAGATAAATGATCAAGAACCCCTGTCATTAAGACCAAGAGAGAGAGCCAACACAAAAGGATAGAGGTGTCGATGAACTAACATCATTGGAGGTGCAATAGTACCTGACTTAATCAACCTCATGGATAGCCTGGGGGAGCAAGAGGCTATAGACATGTCAGGATCCAACTCCAATTGTGAGAACGATAAGCTCGATTTGGGAGCTTTCCCAATCGACATCCAACAAATGGTGAATAAATATGACTTACAAACTAGGATGGACAACTACGGTAGACCATCAAAAGACATCATAGAAAACCTCGAGGAGGAGAGGAGATTAGCACTACTAGCGCTATAGAAGATAGCAGCTTATAACCACGAGCAGCAAACTCGGATGTTGTAATAAGACATTGAGATGTGGGAAGTCCAGTGTGTTTTAGCCCTAGCCAATAGCCTAAATCTCATGGGATCTAATGTGGAAAGGGAGAGAGCATTAGATGCAGATTTGACGTTGAACAAGCTTCTCAAAAAAGGCTCATAAACAATACGTATCTAGAGCAAAGTGCAGTAACCTTAGAAACCTCGTTGCTCACAGTGTTAGGAGTCACCCAGGGTTCTAAGAGCTAGTCAAATATTCCCATAGTTGCAAAGCAGCTAGACAAATACCGACCGAGCAATGACTCGTACAACTTCATATAGTTTGAGCAAGTCTGCAAGGCTAACAGCCTCATAGACCTTGCCCAATGTGTGCAAGCTTTCGGCTTTTGCTTAAGTGATAAGGGTAGGACATGGTACATTAGCTTAGACACAACAGAGTGCAACAACTTTAAAAACCTCAATAATATATTTATCAAGATGTTCTTTGAGGCTGGGTATTCCTAAAATCTCATAATTAGATTGATGAACGTCAAGAAGAAGGACAAGGAGGACGTCAGGGATTACGTGACCCACATGTGAAGTCTCTTTAAGAGAATCCAGACTAACAAATGACCCACTGAGAGAGCGGTCTCCATAGTCTTTGTAAATAGAATTCACAAGAGGAAATCTACAAGGCCTTGGTGGGCAACTCAAGCTTGTCGAGAGACATACTAGCTAGGGTCTTTGAAGAGGCCATATGAGTGGATGACTAGCTCAAAGAGAGAAGCTCTAGAAACTCAAACCAAGACAGTACTAACTCCAGATCCCAAGAGAAAACCATGACATCTGGCAAACGGCCAATTCTAGGCATCCAAGATAAAGGGAAAAGCATTGATTAAAGCCAAGAGCAAGCAGAGATGAAGATGGAGCTAGCAAGGCTGCAAGAGATACTGAGAGGACCTATGCGCCCATATGTCCAGTGTGTGCATTGCGGTGTAAATCACCTCCCCGGTGTAAATCACCTCCCATCAAAATGTCACTACCCTAGATTTAGACCTTGTACCAATTGCAGTAGGTTCGGACCTTGTACCAATTGCAGTAGGTTCAGACCTTGTACCAATTGTAGTAGGTTCGGCCATGAAACCATGCATTGCAAGTTACCAAGGAGGCTTCCATACTCGCAATCATACAATCAGCCATACCTAGGGAATAGGCCAGTAAAATTCCTTTGAAGGGGAGACCCGTTGGCTCTTCCAGCACCTGGAAAAATGAAACTAGACATCCCTAGAATGGAGATTAATCCCATAGGCATCCCTAGGCCACCTAGACCTTTTGTAACCCACCCACTGAGCGATACTATGGTCCATTACATGGAGGAACCAACCAATGAGGAGGCATATGTGAACCCTTACGTCTTGTACGATGAAGATGGAAACCCCATCCTCATGGACTATCAGATAGTGCCATTTTTTATGGAATTAGGTAGAAGTAGGGGTAGAGGCCTAGGAGGGTAGAACCAAGAGCCAATCCAATGTTGGATTTGTGGTCACCTAGGATACATTTCTTCGCACTGCCCCGAGAGGGAGCAAGTTAATAGAGAGAAGGTTGACCTCAAATGCCCAGAGTGTGGAATCACCCATTTGTTTGTTGATTGCCTTAGAAGAAAACCATCCTCTACTTCAACAATTGTGCCATTAGTGCCATTGGAGCTGTTTGGAATCATCACACTTGATAGAGAGGCTATGCCCATTCTGTCGCATGTTATAACTCAAGCACGAAGCAAGCTGGCATATCATTGCAAGGCCTAGTAACCTAGTCATAGCCTCAATAGGAAAAAAGAGCCGTAGGTGAAGGAAAATGAGAATTGAGGCAAAGGTCACACTTAAGAGAGGGAGTGCCATGATACTACCCATTGGAAAAAGAGTCACAGATGCAAAGGCAAAAACATCCTCACCGAGGGAGGAGTGTAGAAAAAGGGAGTGCTAAGGTTGGCTGGAAGCCATAGATAAGGTCAAGGAGTGGGTGAGGGAAGCCCAATAGCACTTAAAGGATGTATAGCCCATAGTAGAAAATGAAATCAATGAGCTCTCTAGTGTGAGCACACCAGTCTCATTGACTCAAAGACACACATCTACACCACGAGCAGTACCACATAGATAAAGCTTAGACACCATGGGCCAACAAACTAGCCAAAACCATTGGCCAAGAAGCATGGAATTAGGAGGGAAATAGGAAGCTAAAAACCTTCTTACAAGGCTAGTGTCAACCCCTATGACTTTGGGCTAGGAGACCTGCTTAGGCAGTACCCAATACTGTGGTAGGAGTTGAAGCAGTGGATGGAAGGACCAATTGAGTAGGGGGCAGCTCACATGCACGACCTCAATGCAGTGACTTAGATACCCAGCCTAAAATTGCACTCAGTATCCAAGTCCTTACATGTTAATGCCTTCTGGGAGGCACTGAGATGTATGCAGTCTTGCCCATCCTAGAACTAGGAGACACAATGATGAAAGGAATCATAGACACCGGGGCAAGAATTAGTGTGCTTAGCCACACAGTGCTCTAGGCTTAGGGTAAGCTTCTTGTTAAGAATGCTAGGTTCAATGTCACACTAGACAATGGGATGAAAGTTAAACCATTCAAGGTGTTGAAGAATTGGCCATTGAAGATCGTAGGAATCTAGTTTTCAATGGATTTCATCATCGTGATAGGCGGTAGATTAGTGTTGAGCTTGCCATCTCAACACTCCCCCTCAAATTCTACTTCTACAACTCCAAATAAGCTTTGAAACTTTCGAAGCTTCTCTGCACCCAATGCCTTTGTGAAAATGTCAGCTATCTGATCCTGTGTGCTGACATATACCAAGTCAATCTCTCTTGCAAGTACCTTCTCTCTCACAAAGTGGTAGTGCACCTCAATGTGTTTTTTCCTAGCATGGAACACTGGATTCCTACCTAGTTGTATGCTACTCATGTTGTCACAATGAATGACAACTGGACCCTCCTTGCACGTCCAAATCACCTAATAACTTTTGTAGCCATACCATCTCACATGCTGCCATAGCAACACCTCTATACTCAGCCTCTATACTCGATAAAGCAATTGTAGGTTGCTTTTTGCTGCTCCATGTAACTGCTGCACTACCAATGGAAAACATGAATCCACTTGTAGATCTTCTGTTTGACATGCTATTAGCCCAATCTGCATCTGTGTATCCAAAGACCTGTACGTCCTTACCTGCCTCATAAAAAAGTCCATAATGTAAAGTGGACTTCACATACCTCAATATATGTCTAACTGCATCCAAATGAGGCTTTCTAGGCATTTGCATAAATTGATTGACAAGGCCAACAGCATAGCTCAAGTCTGGCCTTGTGATAGTCATGTAAATCAAATTCCCTACTATCCTCCTGAACATAGTAGGGTCTTCTATCTCATCCCCAACGTCAGCACTCAACTTCACATTTTACTCCAATGGTACTAAAAGAGGCTTACATGCTGTCATACCATACTTGGATAACATATCCAAGCCATACTGCCTTTGGGATAGCCTTATACCCTTATCACATCTGATTACCTCAATACCAAGAAAGTATCTCAGCTCACCCAAATCCTTCATCTCAAAATTCTTCTTCAAGAAGTCCTTAACTTTAGCAATCCCATTGTCAATGTCACCTATAATAATCAAGCCATCCACATAGATGACTATGATGACCAAACCTACATCTCCCTTTCTCACATAAAGTGAGTGATCAACATCAGAAATGCAAAATCCAATATTAACAATATACTCTCCAATCTTGTCAAACCATGCTCTAGGTGCTTGCTTCATCCCATAGAGCGCATTCTTTAACCTGCACACATATGTGGGATGCTCTAAATCCTCATAACCTGCTGGCTGCTCCATATACATTTCTTCTTGCAATTCACCATGCAAGAAGGCATTCTTAACATCCATTTGCTACAAACTCCAACCTTTGGCTCTTGCCAAGGCAATAACACATCTAACACTTTCCATCCTAGCAACTGGACTAAATGTCTCTTCATAATCTATGCCATATGTTTGAGCATAGCCTTTTGCAACTAGCCTAGCTTTATACTTGCTAACTGAACCATTTGCATTATGCTTGACTTTGTAAACCCACTTACAACCAATAGCTTTCTTACCCTTAGGTAAGGTTACCAAATCCCAAGTCTTATTGGCTTCTAATGCAACCATCTTCTCATCCATTATTGCATCCAATAATCATGACCAATAGCATCCTCAAAACAAGTGGGCTCAACATCCTCAACTAGTTTCACCATATAAGCATAATGGTGAGCTGCATAACCTTCAAAACCAAATCTTTTAACAGGGTATCTGACCCTACTAGATCTGCATACCACCGAATCACTCAATGGAGCCTTTACATTACTATGAGCTCTCTGTACACCTGGTGTCCTGACTGAAGGAATACCAAGCTCATCATCCAAACTCTTCGAACCACTAGAATTTCCATCCAATCCCAAATGACCGGTAGATGCATCATTACCATCCAGCACTTTCTTCTTTCGTTTGTCCTTCCCTGCAACACTTATAGATCCATCTGAAGATGTGGGGCTACTCCTTAGTCTCCCGAACCAAGGGCTCACTATAAGTGTAGTACCAGATGATGTTTCTGGTCCACTAAGACTCCATGATTCTTGTTTATCTTTTTGCACATAGCTGTCCTGATCATTATCATCATCCAAAACATCACCACGAAGTGTATACCAACTTCCCATCTTATCAAAGACAACATCTTTGCTCACTCTGAACTCACCTGTGAAGGGTTATAATAGCAATACCCTTTCTGCTCTAAAGAGTATCCAATAAAAACACATTTTTCTGCCTTTGGCTCAAGCTTCTTTTGTAGCTCATCTGGCACATAAACATATGCAACACAACCAAATACCTTTAAGTGCGATACATCGGGCTTCTTGCTAGGGCTTCTTGCTAGTAAAGTATTCTTTAGAAGTCATCCCATGAATTGCAGTTGTGGGAGTTCTGTTCATAATGTAGACAATAGTATGGACACCCTCGGACCAAAAATGTTTGGGCATATTCTTTTCAGCCATTAATGCCCATGCAACTTCTACAATATGACTGTTTTTTCTTTCTGTAACGCCATTTTGCTGTGGGGTATACGTGCAAGTAAATTGCCTCTTTATCCCATGAGTCCTCAAGAAGCCACTGAACTCATTAGAGAGGTACTCTTCCCCTCCATCTGATCTCAAGCACTTCACTTTTAAGCCTAATTTTGTTTCAACAGCTGCCTTAAAAGATTTGAAGTGCTCAAACACATCACTCTTTTCCTTCATGAAGTATACCCATAGCTTCCTTGAATAGTCATCAATAAATGTGACAAAGTATTTGCTGCCACCAAGAGATACATTCTGTGTAGGCCCCCAAACATCTGTATATACTACACATCAAGTATATTTCTGCTTACTTCTTTATCATGCGAGAAGGGTTGTCTTGTCTACTTACCAAACTGGCATGCTTCACAGACTTTATGCAATTCTGCAACGCTAAAAGAAGGCAACCCTATAACCAATCCTTTGGACTGCATTAATTTTAGCCTTTGCACATTTGCATGTCCAATATGCTTATGCCATATTTCAATATCTGCAACTGCTTCTTTTTCTTTAGCATACATAGCAGCATCCATTGCAGGAATTCCAGCATCTAAAGTGAACATTCAACCAACTCTACTTCCTTTTGCGAACAACTTGCACTTATCATTAAAGTCTTCTACAAAATAACCTTTTGCATTGAATCAGACCTGCAACCCCTGCTCTACCATTTGGCAAACATATATTAGATTCTTTGTAATTGATGGCACATGTAATACATATGTCAGACTCTTTGTCTCGCCATCATACAAGGACAAGGTAACCTTTCCAATGTGTGAAATTGGGTGGCATGAATCATCACCCATTTGCACATTAACCTAGGTTTTGTAAGTCCTGCATCTCTCCAAACCATTCAACATGACTGTTCATATGATTAGATGCACCTAAATAGACATACCATACATCATCATGTGTCTCATTTCCTGTAATTGCATTCATCATATGCTGCATAACGAATAGTCGCTCATTTTTTCCTTCATTCTGTCGTGAAGACGATGTATAGTTTCCTTGCTGCAATTTACACTGCGAATATCATCCTTCTTTGCATAGCAATGGACTGTAATATAGCCTGTTTTGCGCAAACAATAGCATAATTTCTAGAACCTCTATTCTGCTATCCACCTCTTCCTCTAGAGCTCCCCCTATCTCTAAAGTTTCCTCTGCCTCCAGAAACCTGCATTTCACCAAACTGTTGATTGAACCTATTTTGCTGGTTATCGCCAGCACGTCCCATACCACGGCCTCTCAAAGAGGATCTACCACGTCCCCTTCCTGAACTCGAGTAAAATGCTTGGACCTATTTACCATTTCTTTCAGATGAATCACCCTGCATATTGATCTCTTCGGTAATATCATGAGAGAGATCAGCTCATGAAAATCTGGAAATGGCTTCCATACATATATTGAAGTAACAAATGATTTCCATGCCTTCTCATTGTTAAGGCCACTCCCTCAGAGTGGATGAAACCAAATCATCATCCGGCATTGCATGAATCGCTGCTAAAGCATCTGCAATGCTCCTCACCTTCAACACATACTCATTGACACACATTTTTCCTTTCTTCAAGGCATTCAACTCTTGCTTGAGTTGAATCTTTCATGCCTTTGTATTTACTAAAAACATGCTCTCAAAAATTGTCCAAGCTGCATGTGAAGTTTCTGCATTCCTGATATGTCCCAGCATAGTATTATCCAATGACTGCAGACAACCAGTACATCACCTTTTTGTCTTTCGCATTCCACTCTTTTCATGCTTTTAATTCATCTGCAGTATACCCAGCTCTGGCTCCTTTTCTTCACCTGAGACAAACTCATAAAGGCCCTTTCCAATGAGGAAGTTCGTCATACATAACTTCCATGAAGGGTAGTTGTTCTTGTAGAGCTTCTCAATAATGGGATTTCCATTGTTCTCTGCCATTGTCACAAACAAGGATACAACACGGCAAGCTAGTCCTCTACAATCTTTCACAACATGTGTACAGAAATATACCAAGAAACCTTTTGCACTGATTGCTTAATAGTACATGTAATCTGCAACCTGTTTGCAGACAAGCCTTATGTTTGCTTCTTGTAAACACCTCAAAATTTACAAATTTGCAATCTGTAACCTGCGCACCCACTTTCGGTCAATACAGCCGAAATCAAATGTACCCTGAAACTACTGTCTGTAACCTTGCGGCTCTAGAAAGGGGCTTGAAACGGCCTCAAATGCCCAAAATAACTACGAGAAAGCCTTAAAGGGTTGATCTATAGAATATATAGTGATCTGCTCGCACACCAAATCTCATAGCAATCTGAGATTTTTGCTCGACCCTCCTTCTAGTGCCTCCCACTGGCACTATCCAAGAGAGAGAGTGGAAGAATGGGAGAGCTTCTTACCTGTTGCTTGCTTGCTCGAACCTTGCTTCTTCTCCTTCACTTCAGCCTTCAAAATTAGCCTCTCTCAGTGGCACGGCTCTGATACCATGTCAAGAATCGCGTGGTGGGGGGACTTGTTGCTGCACCAAACACACACTATATACACAAGAGGAAGCTCACTCAAGAACACAAGAAGAGAGATGGATGCCAAAACGTTTTCTTACTGGTTTTTTCTTCTTCTTCCACACACTATACAATATACACAAAGTATAGATAAGATACAACATAAAGGAAAGTGGCCTTCTAAGTCAAACAGTGCATAACCGACTACACTAATCGACTAGCGTTATATCTTTGCCAGGTGCCTGTAGGTAGGTGTAACAAACTAAATATAATAAGTGATAAGTCACTGGCCATGTAAGTATCATAATGACCACCAACGTGCTAAGTGTAGACGTGCGGACTCATCTAGCCATGCAATCCATCATCAATGTCTGCATGTGTTGAGCTTGCCATCTCAATAGATAAGTCCGCAAAAAAAAAGAGCCCTCATAACCTTTTTTCATGATGGCTAGAAGCTTTTGTAGCCGACCCAACCCTATCACATCCCATGTCCTGAACGACAAGCGAGAGCTCCATGAGATCTTAGAGTACTTGATGGACAAGCTAAATGGTGTCAAACTAGTTGCTAATCTGAAACCCCTCAAGGATCTCATAGACAAACCCAAATGGAAATGGACAAAGGTACGTGATTAGAATCTAATGTACAATTGGGCCTTGCTCACGAATGAGAACAAATAGTAGTGTAGAAACCTAGGAGATGATGAGTAGTCAGACGAGATGGTCCATATGATGAGTATAAGGACTGTTGTTCCTTTAGTGAATAGAGCAAGGAAGAGATTGACATGATAGAGTATGATACATATGGACATGAGATTGAAAAAATACAAGTAGATTCCAAGCCGCAGAAAGAGAGCACCTTTAGAATCAAGAGAGGAATCATGTGAAAATAATGAGATCGCACATGGTTGGAGCAGATAGGAGCAATTGACTATGAACAAGCAATGCTCACCCAACCAAATGCCACACTACCACTTAGGACAGGATCACCTTTGGAGCTACAACCACCAGGAGAAACTCCCTCTTCTAGCAAAGATGGAGAGTTCAAAGTAAGCTCAAATAGCAACCCGTCGACTGCCTAAGACCAAACGTACCAAGAGGGACATGCCAGTGCACCTAAGGCGTAGATGGGTGAAGGAGGAAATAAAGAGGTAACCTAGGGAGTCTAATGCTAAGGAACACAAAAAAGTGTAAGATCTACCAAAGCAGTTCACAAAATTTAAGAAAGGTGATAGAGTAGTGATCTTACTAGGTGCAAAAGGCAAGGACAAGTAAATGAACCTCTAGAAGAGCCTACCAAAGTCAAGGAGGTCAACCTAGTTGAAGAAGGGGAGAAGCCCCGATTGGTCTTCATAGCTAACAACTTGACTGAGCAAGAAGAATTAGATCTCATTACACTGCTATGAGAGCACATAGACGTATTTGCTTGGTCCTTCGATGAGCTGAAAGGAGTAGATCTGAGTGTAGTGACTCATAACATCCCCATGATATCAGATGCAATGCTGATCAAGTAGCAACCATACCTTATGAATACCAAGCATGCTCATAAAGTCAAGTTATTAAGAGTGGGATTCATCTATGAAATTGAGCACACAGACTGGATTTCACTCATTGTATTTATAATAAAGTCGACACTGCTATGAAAAGATACAACTAGCATAAACTGAACATATACTCAAGAAAGTAAGTGGAAAAGAACCCTACAGTTTCTTGGATGGATTTTCAAGTTACAATTAGGTGCAAGTTTACCCTAATGACATGCATAAGACCGCATTTACTACTGAATGGAGCATCTTCACCTACGTGGTCATGCCTTTTGGGCTAAAAAATGCACTAGTCATGTTCCAATGGCTCATGTGTGCCATCTTGAAGGACATGCTTAAGCGAGAGATAGAAGTGTTCATTGATGATCTCTATATTCACTTGAGTTGATAGGAACACCTAGACAAGTGCAGTCTTTGAACCATGCAGATTTTATCAAAACCCCCTTAAGTGCCAATTCTAGGTAAAACATGGATGCATCTGCCTCGAGCATGTGGTGTCCAAGAACAGCATTGCCACAGACTTTTCGAAAGTCAAGGTTATTGTTGATCTTCCACCACCAACCAACTATAAGGGAGTTTAGTTCTTCCTAGTGTGACAAATCAGAGTTGGAAGGCCAAGCGTGTGCACAAGAGGGAGAGAGAGAGCTTAAGTACAAGAAGATCTTGCTTAGTAAGTTGCTCAAAGGTACAACTAGTACACTCTCCTCAATTGTGAGTGTGTACTTTAGGCAGTTTATATAGCCACTAGAGAAGTTAGGGTTAGGGTTTCCCCTTGCTCCACTGTCCTCCAGCCCATTTACACCTAGCTACCCTTATCCTCTCTAGTATAAGGAGAGTTCCCATGATTACTTATCAAAACCCCCCCATTGCTAGGTGGCATTGGATAAAGCATGATAGGATGCCCCCCCTTAATCTACGATGAGATGCCTTTATAAATCAAGCTACAAAAGAAGGTTATAGGTACCGAGTGTTACAAGACTCACAAGAGTCGATCATTTATGGAGTGGGAGGAAAAGTTGGCTTCCAATTCCTTAAATACTTTGGGAACACTGGGACACTTTACTGGTGATATGCCTAGTCTTTTTACATTTATTACACTTCATTTTGTCAGGATATTTCTCCTAGAAATTACTTACAATATGCCTTTTTTTATAAGAGAAGGAGCACTTTGTAGAAGAAGTTGTATGGACTAACACTTGCTCACGGAAAGTAAATGCTAAAGTCCCTTCATTATGGTTCCTCTTCTCTTCATCCAAGCATGACTGGATGGTACTTGTCAAGGTTGGGTTCGGGATATTAGTTAGGGTAGTCACAAGAGTTGGAAAGACCTCCACAGACTTTAAAAGGATGGCAATGGCATGTTCATCATGAATTGGTGCTTGAACGCGGGCCAACTGTGCCATAAACCCCTTCATATGTGAAATAAAATTGCTTAGATCTTCTCCTTGTTTATACTCCAAGCTAAAAAACTCAATCTTTAGAAATATCTTGGAGTTCTTCCCTGTAGCACAGTAGAGCCTTTCAAGCTCATCCCATTTCTCCTTGGCAAAGGATAGTTGGTCAATATGATGAACTAACAATTCATTCAAATGAAGCATGATGATGGCATGAGCTCTTTCATAATCTTCTACATCAAGGGGATTGGATGGGTCAATAACTTTGGTCCCTTTTATGAAGGGCCAGTAGCCTCGTTCCATCATTTTATATTTTACTAGGACTTGCTAGGGATGGAAATCTTTTCCATTCAACTTGTGAATTTGAGGCCTTACATCTGGATAGGCCATGGCCATTATAGGAAGGTCTTATCTATTGCCTTAAGCAATGGTAGTGTCTAGTCCTTTATAGGTGGCCAAGAAAGGTCTTATGTATTGCCTTAAGCAATGATAGTGTCTAGTCCTTTATAGGTGGCCAAGTACAAGGGAGCCAGATAGCAGAATTGATAGCCCTACAAATTTTAACCAACTTTAAAATTGTAAAGATGAAAAAGGTTGGAAATCATACATATGTAATATCTCAAGATATGATTTTGGTGGTTCCATTCTGCAAACAACCCTTGATTTAAGTTTTACTATTTTCCTAGGTTTCAATGAGGTGAAGTTTGAATGGAATTTTGGCTCTTCCCCTCGTGGTTTACGAGCATTTTGTTCAGCAAGGTCGATTAATGAGCTAGACACTTGATGAAGAGTCTGAGGATATTTTAATCACATCAATATTCATAGGGCAGTAGTACTGATGTCATTAAATGCCTTTCCAATGCTTAGAAGCACTCATCTAAAGATTGAGATGTTTAGGTATTACATTGTCAAGCTTGGTGAGGCACTTGAATTATTACCAGTATTGAAGTCACACTTCTCGGTGAACTTATGATGTCTCCCGAGTGTTGGAGCTAGTCATAGACTAGGAACACATTTCAAAGCATATGATTTATCTATTAGAATCACTGTTAATGGTTACAAATTGAAAATTTTGAAAAATGGGAAAGCTTGAAGCTTTAGCACAGGAGGAATTTCTCCAAATCCTCTTAGAGGGAGATGGCCCACTAGGGGGGATAACTCAGCCCCATGATAGATGCCTCAATCGTGCCCTCTGTTGGTCGTGGTCATCTTGAATCTGGTTGCCTATAGATCTGCATCGATTTCTATGTTTTCTTCAATGCTGCTCTCCACGACGCCCAATGTTAGTGTTTTTTGTGCCACGCTGTTATGCCTTGTGCTGGGAAAGAAGTCTTTAGAAGAATTCAAGAGCTGAAATGCTCTCCTTTTCTCTCCCCAGGTCCTCCAAGAGAGGTTGATCAAGCTGGCTATGGTGGAAATGAGAGTAAATGAGAAGACAAGATTTCTTCTTGTGCACTTAGGTATGTAGAGGCACTGAGGGAAGCTGAGGGATCAGAGATGGCTGTGATACCATGTCACAAATCAGAGTTGGAAGCCCAAGAGTGTGCACAAGAGGGAGAGAGAGAGCTCAAGTACAAGAATATATTGCTTAGTAAGTTGCTCAAAGGTACAACTAGTACACTCTCCTCAACTCTGAGTGTGTACTTTAGGCAATTTATATAGCCACTAGAGAAGTTAGGGTTAGGGTTTCCCCTTGCTCCCCTATCCTCTAGTCCATTTACACCTAGCTACCCTTATCCTCTCTAGTATAAGGATAGTTCCCATGCTTACTTCTCAAAACCTAGGACATGTGGGATACTATTGGCGATTCGTGTTAAACTATGCATTAATGACTAGACCACTCTACAAACTATTGATAATATTTGAATGGGCCAAGGAATGCCAATGTGCATACGAAGAGTTGAAAAAGGCTATGATAACTACACCCATTATATGAGCCCAGGACTGGACCATCACCTTCCATGTATATATTGCGCCTTGAAGTTTGTCATGGGAGCTCTTTTGTGTCAGCCTAGAGAACACAACTTAGACTATCTTGTGAGTTTGGTAGCAGATAGCTACCGAGATGAACTATTCCATGACCAAGAGAGAGGGTTTGGCCAAAGTCTTTGCCATAAAGAAATTCTGACATTATCTTCTGGCCATGTCTTTCACCTTCTTTGTTGACCATCAAGCCTTTCTTTTTCTTGTAAATAAACCTTGTGGTACACCATGCATTTCTTGATGGTTACTTCTGCTTTTAGAATTCAACTTCTCCATTATGGTACTCAAAGAAAAGCAGCACTACATGGCTGATCACATGACCCACATATCCATGGGAGAAGTCACTAGACAAGGCATAGTAGATGACTTACTAGATGTGCATCTCTTCAACCTGTCTATTGTGAAAAGGACCTATTTAGAGCCAACTTGATGCCATACTAGATGGATGACATAATCCAAGTACTAGACTATGGACTACACGAAAGACCCATCGAGAAGGTTGGCTTAGGCCACTTATCCTCAAGATACAACCCTATTAATTGATAGCTGGTAAACTCTATATGTTAGGACAAGATGGCTCACTACGATGATGTGTATGCAACATGAGATGCATGACGTACTTGTGGAGGCTTAGGTAAGTTACTCATGAATATATGTATGCATCACGTGGGTTCAAAATAAGGTATTTTTAAAATATCAAATTTATACAATTTTTACATACATAAGGGTGTAATATAAAAGTGTTATTTACAAATTGAATAGAAAAGGGTAACATTTTATTCATGAAAATTTTACAGATAAGGATATTTATAAATAGGCCTTAAATGCACGTGATGTAGAGGATATACATATGGTAACTTCCCCAAGTGTGGAGGCACATGGAAGAATTGCAGGAGGGCACTTCAATGTGGAGATACGACAACATGCAAGGTGCTGCAATCCCAATTGTGGTGGCATAGGCTTTTCCATGATGCAACACGATTTATGAAGCACTGTGATGAGTGCCAAAATAGACCAATGTCTCAGTTCATAAGGACAAGATGAAGTTCACCCCAATCATCGGAAGACATCCATTCAAAAAATGGGGGATTGACTTCATTGGGCCAATTAGTAATGCAGCATAATACTTGCAGAAAAGATACATCATAGTCACCACAGATTACCTTACAAGGTGGACAGAAGCATGAGCCATGATAAAAAATGATGCTCGAAGGACCATAGCCAAGTTCCTTTGGGATTAAGTAATCTCATGATTCGACTGCCCCATTGAGCTAGTAAGTAATCAAGGCATGCACTTCATCAATGAAGTGATTGACCACCTCCTATCTACCTTCCTAATCATCCATACAAAATTTGCACCCTACTACCCTTAAGATAGCAGCCAAGCTTAGTCCACAAATAATATCTTAGTGAATATCTTGACCAAGATAGTCTCTTCTTCTCGCAATGACTAGGACAACAAAATGATGGCAACTTTATGGGCCTATCAAACACCTATAAAACAATTGTGGATCAATAGAATCTCTTTAAGTTGACCTATGGAATTGAAGCCATTCTATCAGTAGAATTCTTCATCCCTAGCTTGAGAGGCCATCCAAGAGAGATAAGATGGAAAGGAGGCATGGATAGAACACCTAGTTGAGCTAGAACACCTGTCAAAGACTTGAGTTCTAGCAACCCATGCACTGATTTGCAAACAGGCATGACGTAAGAGTTGGTTTGACAAGCACATCAAGAAACAAGACTTTGATCAGTGTGACCTAGTGTTGTTATATGTAGTAAAACTCCATAAACAAAAGATGAAGTTTAGGGGATTAGAGCCGTTCAAAGTCCGCACCATCAAAGTGTATGACAGGACCACAACTTGGGACACGAGTTTCAGGCCAATGAAAAGATTTGTGAACTCCTTCCTGGTGGCCTAGGAGCCTTTTTGAAGGTAACTTGAACCTTTTTGGCACTTCTTCAATAAGGGCTAGGGAAGGAAACCCCATCCCCCATCTCACTAACCCCCTCACCTCTCACCCCAAAAAGAAAACTAGTCCCCCCCACTTTTCACTCAATTAACTCACCTTCCCCACTCTATTTTTTGGTGGGAGGCCTGTAGCCACTTAACCATGCCCAAGCATGATGCACAACAGCCCCGTGGCCATATCACCACCTTGGATAGCCAAGCCTCGAGTGAGGTACCCAGCCAAACTAGCAATGCTGAGCATGAAACCCTAGATGGTGAGGGCATAGGCTCTTCAATGGTAGCCACATATAAAGAAGTATTATCCTCCCACACATCCACTGCTAGAGCCTCTGATATGCTAGAGTCCATTGTGAATGTACAAGTTGTCATGATCACACAGATTGAGGACAAAAATGAGGGAGTAATAGCACCTACTTACCTACATTTAACAGAAAACCCACTATGCCTACAAAGCCTCAACATGTCTATCAACTGAACATGCAGCCTGCTGCCTCTAAACTGCCTCAATCTAGCATTGCCAGCATTTCAAGAGCCTCACAAGCATCTAGTAGCACAATGACAAAATTGAGACCCCCATGTCCATTGCCCAAGAATCAGAATTGATCCTACCAACTTCGTAGAAGCCACATTCATTAGCTGCTAAACTTTCTAAAACCTCCTATTGGCCTTAAACCCTCTTACAAGCAATGGTCTATTCTTACCTTGGCCTTAGACTTGATAATACGTGAGATAACTTGGTTAACTGCATTTGACACTTAGATGCTATGTTCATCATGCTTTCTAAAATCTATGACCAATTAGCTTAGGTCTTTTTGATGAGCCTTTAGCAACTAAAGTGCGTATGCTACCTTACTCTTCAAAGGAATCTGAATTCATATTCGTTAAGGCTCCCACGATAGATGAAGAATTAATCGACAATGAGATATCTTGTGAGCAAGCATGCAAACAACGACTCATCACATCTTATGACATGGGCACAATCTCTGCCATGACCTAGGAAATTGAAGCATTAAAAGCCCTAACCAACTAAGTCTACATTCTTGCATAAATGGCATGCTCTCTGACTCCAATGGGAACAAGAGGGCTACTACATCATGACCAACACACATCAAAGGCGTGCAGTTAAAAAATCAGATTATGATCCGACTTATGTGGCTCCTACCTCACTCAGAGTCTTAGCCATTATTCACCTGCTAGACTTTAAATGACCACAAACTTTCCCATCCTTGCTTAGATTGTGTCTTGACTCTTAGAAACAATTACATATTGCTAGCCGAATTGCCTGTGGTGACTTTCTAAAACGAATGTCTTGACCTACATAACATGCATTGGCATTTGACCTTTTGACATGGACTACCATGCCTAGTTGGAGTACAACCCATAATTCTACACTTGGCTTATGCAGAATTAATGTATCGTGAGTGCATGCAGACTGCCCTTAACCCTTCACCGTCTTATCCTTGTTTGAAAGGATTCTTATCATTTCCAAGGGGGGAGGGGGTAAGGTGGAAAAACATACTTTAAGAAAATTTTCATGGATTTTTATTGGATTGTGTGAATTGCTTGAAGAAAAATTCTCTCTTTGTACTTAAGCATTTCATGTTTCTATAAGTGCACAATCATTCTCTACTCGTCTTCCTACAACAAGGAATCATCTTAAGAAAACTAACGGTGAGCTGTGGTGTTATGACACAGACACATAATGGCAGGTCAAGAGAAAAACAACAAAATTCAATTCTTGGAAGAGGAACAAGCTAAGTACAGCCTCTCACTAGAGACAAGGGCCTTCAACTAGCTCAAGTTGTGGCAAGTCTTGAACTTGGAGGATGTAGCCATGGAAGAATAGGCTATAAAAGAAATAATGAAGCAATGAAATCGTAGAAGTACCTTTGTAGAAAGTCAAACAAAAGCCATGGATTACAAAAAGTGCATGGAATTCCTTTGGACCTTCAATAGGAATAGGGGCACCATAATTGTGCGATAAGATGAGGAAACCTGCTAGAGCTGAGCCCTAAGTTGGTGGAGAGAGCGTTGGGCCTAGCCAACAAGGTCGAGAGATGACCCAAAAGAAAGGTGTATAATATGTTGGAAATGGACAAGATTTTAGTCCACACCAATGATGACGGCATCAGCCTTGTCGACATCCCAGACCCAAAATTCTAGCTTCAAGTGAAGATGGTTCATGCCTTGTTCTCCAATCATAGGTGCAATGCACTAATGAGCTGCATCAATGTACCTCAAAAAAAGCACTAGCCACAGGTGGAAGACCAACAAGAGGAGAGTCTCCGGCCTCCAAGGCAAGGAAGAAGTCATCCTCCAAGGCCTCAACCATAGGATTTGGTGGGCTATTGACAGCCATAATTGAGGAGGCAGTAGGAGAGGTGTGAAGCAAAGAACAAGTTGGGGAGACACCTGATAGGTCACCTTTTCATGAGCAAGAACAATCTAGTGAGAGAAAAATGAGTGAGGAAGGAGAGCACGAGGCACAATCCAATCAAGGAGGGGCTAAGAAGAAGAAGGAGACGACTCCCCAAAAGAAGGCAGAATAAGAGAAAAGGAAGAAAGAAAAAGTTGACTTTGTGAAGGCACAAAAGGAGTCCAAGAAGGCTAAAGAGGAGAGAAAGAGAAAGCCAGATGAAGAGGCTGAGGAGTTTAGAAGGAGAGAAAATGAGGACATAGCCAGGGCCATCCTCATGTCATTAGAGTTGCCCTCTAGGGAGGAGGAGGAGTTGGCTGCCATGAGCCCCCTTAGAGAAGAATGCCTAGGAACTAGTGTCCAAGTGCCAAACCGGGGGTGGTATGTGCCAAACCACATACCACCCCCGGTGGCAGAAGGAAAGGGAAAGGGATCACTTCATCCCATCTCACCCACACTTGTGTCACCTACCCTAGCTACCACAACCACCCAGAGCATGACACCCAAAGTAGATGCCAACAATCTCATGGCCTAGGTGTAGTTCCTAGTGGACTGGGCACAAGAGATAGCCCCAAATGTAAGCATAGGAATGCTAGTGATTGGAATCGAGAGATCGGCGACTACACACATCAAGTTAAGACAAGACCCCAAAAGGCAAAAGATAGAGGCCTCCACAACCCCAATCCCCATTGCACCGTGCTACCTTCCATAGGGTATGACAAATACATCCAAGAGCTTCTCTCACAACTAGAGAAAGTAAAGGTGGATAAGAAGATAGTAGTAGCCCTAAGAAGGAAAACTAGTAGCCTACCAACTTGAGGAAACACACCAAGTGGCGAGCTACTAGAAGGAAATAAGTGAGCTAAAAGCAAAGCTTAAGGCTAAAGAAGGAGAAGAAGATAAGTGGCCGAAAAGGCTTGAGGAAGAGCATCAGAAGCTAATCGCCCTTCAAAGGCAATACAAACTCCTCATAGTGTAGAATGAATAATTGACAGGGCGAATGGACAAAATCCAAGAAGCCATGGATCAGCTTAGACACAACAAAAGAAGCAATGCAAGCTCTAGAAGGTGAGGATCATTTTAAAAAAAGGTTAAAATGACAAGTAGATTGATGATGGAAATGGACGAGCAAGGGGTATTAGAGAGAGAGATCGAATACTTGAAGAAGGAGAAGGAGACAATAACAGAAAAGTGAAAAGAGCAAGAACCGACCATAGTGGCCCTAGTGCAAAGATAGAATAAAAGTCTCTAGAAGATGAAATAGCAAGCCGACGAATGGGTGATGAAGAGTTAGAGAATAGTGAAAGACCTAGCGAGTGGCCTAGCCCTTGTAGAGGAAAATAGAGTGTTAGCAAAGAGTAGGGCAAAGGCTGTGTAGACAAGACTAGAAGCCCAACAATGTGGCTTCCTCAAAACTATATTGGATGTCACACAGTCAGAGGAAGAGGAGGCCATAGAATCACTAAAGAAAAGGCTGGAGATCACCCGCAAAGCCATAAGGCATGGGTTGTGTGCTCAATCACAAGGAGAAGGGACCATCCTAAGCTGATAAGATCAAAGGGATTATTTGCTAAGGGTAAGGTTAACAGTTGGAGAGGTGGATCTACTAGGTTTCAAGCAAGGAGAACCATAGGAGTCTAGGAGCAAAGTTGAAATGCAAAGGCCACTTCCAAAAGCAAGACTAGAATTTGAAATGGGCAAGCCAAACTAGGAACTCATATTGCAACCTCCCTCTCCACGACTAGAAATGCAACAAGAGGTGGACACCATTGTTGAAAGAAAAGCAAAACTCAAGAAGAAAAGGGTGAGGATGTTGGAGCAAGCAAGGAGAAGATTAAAAGCCCAACCAACAATAGCCCCAGAAGCATACATTCCACCACAAGTAGATTGCTTTCCAATGGATTGGAATGTAGAGCTCATAGTGTGGGAGCAAAAAGAAAATGACTGCCAACCCTTTGACTTCACTTTCGAATTTCCCTCCATCCTATGTAGAGTGCTATCAAGACCAAAGTGGTGGAGGAGGTGATAAGCGTGAGAAAAAGGCTCGACAATAGGTGGAACCAGGAGAGGGAGAAGAATCTGACACAATGAGGAATGCAAGCACCCGATTACTAGGAAAACAAAGTCATGGAGGGACCTAGGACTGTGCAAGGCTACGAGTCCCAACCAAAGTGAAGGAGGAGAATCTAGGATGGCAACATGGATGCCTAGATGTTGTTTTGCAACACACTACCCTTTGAGAGAAATAACCCCACTTATATGCCATATCCAAGAAGGGTAGGTAGGGACTTCAACCTTGACATCCACTGCAAATATGATTTTACAAAGATATACAACGTAAATAGCACCAAGCTGGAGGATGCCCTAACCTTCTCCGAAAGCAACCTATGGGACTCAATTTTCCATTTTCTCAATGAGTTCACTTTTTGGCCAGATCTCGCCTGTATCACTACTCATAATTATCTTAGATTAATTAGGGTACTATTTAGACAGGAACCTACACCACAGGAGTACCGCCTCCCACCCCTATTTTTTGATCTTAATGTCGACATAGATAGTTTTGTGATGGCTAGGTTGATGATGTGAGCTGCTCTCTTACCATATTTTTGCATGGCCCTCTTAGAGGACATGAATGACAACCACTTCACTCAATGTGACCACCCATTTTTTTTCACAACTCCTCTCCAAGTTAGAATGAATCTAAAGGGATATATATAGGGAAAAGCCTTTCTTAACAAGTCCCTTAGACCCCCAGCTCCTTCTCACAACCACGATGACAAAGATTAGCTCTTAGTTCTTTATTTTAAAAAAAAAAACAAAGAAAAGAAAAGAGTAAGAAAACAGAGAAAAAATCACAAGAGAAAGCAGGAAACTCACTACATGAGCACCACAGTCACTGCACCTAGGGGTCCTCAAGTTAGCTGTGCTCGGTGGCCTAGATCAGCAGTAAGCTGGCTTTGTCCCTAATCCCCTAGCCCCTTTTTTGATCCTCCACTTTAGGCTTAGGTCATATCAAGGGTAGGATATACCTAGGGAAGTCACACTCGTCTCCTTAAGCTTCACCCATAGCACCACCCTTAAGAGTGGGACAACACCTTTTGACCCTATTCCGAGTTCTAATAGAACAAGCACATTACACTGCACGATGACATCAACACAACCCCTAGGTAACACACTTTTCTTTTCCTTTTAGGAGTATAGACAAAGGTGACCAACCACCTCGACCTCGGAGGGCCCATTAAGCATACCCTTGGTCTCCACCATCTTAATCATTCAATAAGCTTCTCTTCCATTACCCATCCCCACAAGGCCCCATTATTGAACTAAACAACCACCCTTCAACTCATCGGGCCCTGTAACATGCCCGCCCCTCAAGTTGCGGGACACGTCTTAGCAGCCCATTGAGAGATCAATCTAGAAGACACTGCCCAGCACTCCCAAGGAATGACACGGGGTTTGCCAACTAGGGTCTCTCGAGTCTGCCTCGCAATGGAATTTATCCGGCCATTCCCACTAGGATCGACCTGAAGTCCGGGTTCCTAGCAATCAAGTCTTCCTAATAGCCTTCTAGCATTGGTCGACAGCTGCTCCACTTTGCGTAGATATAGCTCGACCCAAGCAGACTCACACCGCACTCGGTTCAAAGAGAATGGGAAACGAGAGGGATGCATCGCTCGACCTCTCTGCCTGTAGGGCATAGTCCCATTCCGGTCCCCTAAAATGATATGAGTCAGGGTTCTAGCCAACATTGTCTAAGGTCATCATCTGACTTTTCCTAACATTTCTCATTAACATTTCCTTTGAGGAAAGCTCTCGGCTAACTGAGACCACCCTTTCGTAGGATAGACCCATTGGTCACATCACCACGCTTCCATCGGGGGTTGTTTTAGTTATCTAATTACCTACCACATTATGTTTGACACATAAAAGCAGCTTCCTTAATTAACCCATTAATCACAGGTTCTTTTACGTAACTTAGGGCACAGACACAAAGACAAGATAAAACAAGGTCAAAAACTTCCTTAACTTATCTTCAGATTAATGTTTGTCTCCCGCCCATACATGAGAATTAAGTGTCCCTTTCTCCCTCCGTAGAAATAATCCTTCCGTATCCTCGAAATAAAAACCCGAAGGTTTATCCTATCAAGATTCTGCCTTGTAACTAGTATCAAGGCCTCGAGATCCCATCTCGAGAAATGTAGAACACTTGTGTAGGGTTTGGAGGCATTGGGATTTATGGCTAGAGCCCCCTTGGCACCCAAGCGTCCTCCTACGCCAAGTAATTTCCACGGAGAGACCTCTTGCGGCAGGTTCGGTCCACATTCCCAATGCAGATTCATAACCCCCTTGGTTAGGGTTTGGCAGTTCACGGGGGTAGCTAGTGCCATCCTTCCTTAATTATCCCTTTAGGAAATCATCCACAGTTGAAGCAACCATCTTAATAAATTTACTAGGGAAAACATCCCTTTTTATTCCCATGGCAATCCATCATCGCAGACCCGGCCATGAAATCATCAATTACGTCCCACTTGGATTAATATCCAAAATCACATTAACAAACAGTGGAACGCATAACCACTTGCTTCAAGGCATCGCAATCCCATTGCATGCACAACTAGAACTTAACTAGGATGTATCAAAACACTTGCTCAAGGAATTTACAACCTTTTCTAAGGTAGAAGTCCTTCTAAGATAATAATCGCCTAATCTGCTTAGGTGGCTCTTCCCCTTAGGGTTTATACAGCTACACTCCAAGGCTTCTTTGCTAGTCATTAAGTTTCATCATAACTTGGCAATATCACATATGGAATTTCATACGATCATCTACATCTATGAACAGCTAGGAATGAAAGAATACATAACCAACATATAGCTTTTATGAGTATCCTTTCCCTTCAATGGATATTAAAATGAGGACTATGACCTATGAGCGTGTAGAACCATATAAATTCTTTCATTCTTGCTAATAGAACCATAAGCATAGATAGAAAAAGGGTTCGAAAACACCGAAGTTCTTCAAGCGCCATCTCCTAATTGAAACCTTGTCTTTCTTCGACTTGTTGATACTTTCGTAATCCCCAACTCCAGATCTACCCTTGACGCAAGAAGCCCATTGCTCCAAGAGTGCCTTCCTCTTCTCCTTCTAGCATCGGCTTGCCTCTCTCTCTCTCTCTCTCCTTCTTCTTCTCTTTTTCTCCTTCTCTCTCTCTCTTCCTCTTCTTCTTCTTCTTCTTCTTCTTCTTCTTCTTCTTCTGTTCTTCTCCTTCTCTCTCTCTCCTCCTCTTCTTCTTCTTCTTCTTCTTCTCCTCCTCCTCCTTCTTCTTCTTCTCTCTTCTTCTTCTTCTTCTTCTTCTTCTTCTTCTTCTTCTTCTTCTTCTTCTTCTTCTTCTTCTTCTTCTTCTCCTTCTCCTTCTCTTTCCCTCTTCTTCTTCCTCTTCCTCTTCTTCTTCTTCTTCTCTCTCTCCCTCTTCTTCTCTTTCTTCTTCTCCTTCTCTCTCTCCCTCTTCTTCTTCTTCTTCTTCTTCTTCTCTCCTCTCTCCCTCTTCTTCTCCTTCTTCTTCTTCTTCTCCTTCTCTCTATCCCTCTTTTTCTTCTTCTTATTCTCTCTCCCTCTTATTCTCCTTCTTATTCTCCTTCTCTCTCTCTCTTCTTCCTCTTCTTCTTCTTCCTCTCCTCCTCTCTCTCCCTCTTTCCTCTCTTCTCTCTCTCGCTCTTCTTCTTCTTCTTCTTCTCCTTCTCTCTCTCCCTCTTCTTCGTCTTCTTCTTCTTCTCTATCTCCCTCTTTTTTTCCTTCTTCTTCTCCTTCTCTCTCTCCCTTCTTCTCTTCTTCTCTCTCTTCTCTCTTCTCCTCCTCCTCCTTCTTCTTCTTCTCCTTCTCTCTCTTCTCTCCCTCTTCTCTCTCTTCTCCTCCTCCTCCTCCTCCTTCTTCTTCTCTTCTTCTCCTTCTCTCTCTTCTCTCCCTTCTCTCCCTCTTCTCTCTCTTCCCTCTTCTTCTCCTTCTCTCTCTTCTCTCCCTCTTCTCTCTCTTCTCTCTTCTCCTCCTCCTTCTCTTCTTCTCCTTCTCTCTCTTCTCTCCCTCTTCTCTCTCTTCCCTTTTCTCTCTCTTCCCTCTTCTTCTTCTCCTTCTTCTCCTTCTCTCTCTTCTCTCCCTCTTCTCTCTCTTCCCTTTTCTCTCTCTTCCCTCTTCTTCTTCTCCTTCTTTTCTTCTCCTTCTCTCTCTTCTCTCCCTCTTCTCTCTCTTCCCTCTTCTTCTCCTTCTTCTTCCTCCACATGATCACATGGGGGGGGGGGAGGACTGTACCCCAGACGGAGGGGGGGCGTGCTACAGAACCAAAGGAGGGGCGCTATGTCCAGGCGGAGCCGGGGGGGATATTACAGGCCCTCATCAACAAAGAACTGCAAGTGCCATGGGACTCACACTTGACTAGAGAGGGATAATGTTAACCCTACTATAGGACAAGAAAAATGAAAAAGCAAAAATAAATCTAAGAAAATTTTGAAATGTGAACCCAATGAAGTCAACAAGAAGGAGGAAAGGCAAAATGCGCAAAAGCAAATTCAGAAATACACAAAAGAGGGAAGGCAAAAGTTTAGATGAAAGAGCGCTACGCTCCCTGTTGAGATATCGAGCTCCACTCGTGATATGCCAGGGTGACCGTTGTGCATTTATGTCACCGACTTGTTAGTTGGTAGATGCGGTTGGTACACCGCCCATGAATAATAGCTAGATCACAGCTATCCTTATCTACTCTAGTTCGTGGCTCAGTTAGTATGCCTCCTTAGTTAGTTGAGTTTGGTTTAAGACCCATATATAGGGTTCTTCTATTTCTACGTACTTGAGTTCTTTTGGCTTACCCAACTAAGAAGAGAAAAATTGTTTTCAGCCTCCACCTTTGTGTGTATTCCCCCATTGTGCAAGCAGGAAAGCTACAAGTGAGACTCCTTCCTTCTCTCCCACAATATTGACATGGTATCAGAGCCTTGTTCGTGGTAAGGAGCTCAAGAAAGCAAGCCAAGTTCGCGGTGTTCTAGTAAGAGGACCAGTGTTACTTTCATTTTTCTGTTTTGGGAGCAAGTCTCTACAGGTAGCACAGCCGGAAAGTGCAAGAGTGCATTGTCTCAGATTGAGATGCCCTTCGCGGTGTAGCAAGAGGGCAATATATGCTGCGGGATGGGGCTTTAGCCCTTTGTTGCTCTGTTTTTTTTATTTGAGGCCATTTCGGGGCCTGTTTTGGAGGCGGAAGTTTTCTGCACGTACTCAAGAAAAGGCCTTGTTTTATGCTGTGCGACCACTGTTCTATAGGTCAGTGAAAAGTTACTGTAGAAATTACATCATATGCCTGTGCGCAGAGACATTGGGAGTTACAGAATCATCCTTGTTGCCTGTTGATGCAAAATCGTTACTAGGAAGTGACTGTGTGGTCAAATACCACTTTCATCAGTTTTGCAGATTTGCCCTTGTGAGGCTGAAGCTGTGTTCTTTGCAGTGACAGAATTTTTTGCAGTGTTCTGTAATGGCGTCTGATTCTCTTTCACAGATTGTCACTGAAAAGCTTGACAAGAACAACTTCCAAGCATGGAAGTTCAGAATGACGAATTTCCTTATGGGAAAAGGATATTGGAAATTGGTTGCAGGAAATGAAGAAGAACCAGTTCTTCCTGATGTTCCCAATCAATAGCAAATGTAGGAATTTAAAGCATGGCATGAGAGAGCCAGGAAAGTTATATACTGGCTGTCTTCAGCATTTCAGACTCTATGATTGTGCATATTCAAGATGCAAGTACGCCAAAGGAGGCATGGGATACTTTGTCAAAAATGTATAGCACAAATACGCAAGCCAGGAAAATGCAGCTCAAGCAAGAGTTGCACAATGTGCAAAGAGAAAGTATGAGCATCAATGACTACCACATGAAGGTGAAGAAGATTGCAGATGCATTTGCTTCCATTGGGTCGCCAGTGGAAGATGATGATTTAGTTTCTGTGACCTTGAATGATCTAGGAAAGGATTATGCACAGTTCCTAACATCCATTACCGTCCATGAAAGATTTCCTGATTTTGAGGAGTTGATTGCTCTTCTAATTTCTAAGGAGCAGAGAAATGGTGGTGCATCTTCTCCAAGAGGAACTTCAAAAGAAGCTGTCTTCTACTCAAATGCTGGAAGAGGTAGAGGTAGAGGTAGAGGAGGCTGATTTGGAGGCCGTGGTAGAAATCAGAATATGCAACAAACTCAAGAAAACCATCCCTTTGGAGGAGGACGTGGTAACTCTAGAGGCAGGGGGAGCCAAAGAGGTCGTGGTGGATGGCAAAGAGGCCAAAATGCAGACAACAATGTTGAATGCTACTACTGTGGTAAAATAGGTCATATGGCTAAAGACTGCTATAAAAAGTAGAATGACATTATGAATGGAAATTGCAACAAGGGAATTATGCATCTTCTAGTAGACAGGGTGATGACATAAATGAGCATTTGTTTATGGTGCAGCACATGACCAATTCTGTGACAAGTGCAGAAGAAAGCAACGATGTGTGGTATATTGACTCAGGTGCATCAAACCACATGACACGTCATGCAGAATGGATGCAGGATGCAAGGAAAATGGAAAAATCAAGATTTATGGAGACTCGTGATGATACTGCACATCCTATTGTGCAGATTGGAAAAATTCCTTTGTCTATGCAGGATGGGAAAAAGAAATACCTGTCGGATGTATTTCATGTCTCGAATATCACCAAGAACCTAGTTTCTGTTGGTCAAATGGTTGAGCAGGGCTTGCAGGTCAGATTTAATTCTCATGGATGCAGATATTGATATCTGGCATAAACGCATTGGTCATGTTAATGTACAACGACTTAAATCAATGCAAGCCCAAAATATTATTGCAGGTTTGCCTAAATTCAAGGTTGCAGAAATGCATAAGGTATGTGAAGCCTGTCAATTTGGAAAACATGCAAGGAAACCATTTCCTAGACATATTCAAGAGAGTAAGAATCCATTGGAATTAATCCACTCTGATGTGTGGACTACTAAAGCTGCATCTCTTGGAGGCTGTTATTATTTTGTCACTTTTATTAATGACTATAGCAGAAAATTTTGGGTGTATTTTATGAAAAAGAAAAGTGAAGTTTTTGGGAATTTCAAAACTCTTAAAGCTATGGTTGAAAAAGAAACAGGCATGCAAATAAAATGCCTAAGGTCAGATGGAGGGGGAGAGTACCTCTCAAATGAGTTTGCAAGGTTCTTGCAGGAGCATGGCATAAAGCAGCAATATTCATGTAGTTATATCCCACAACAAAATGGAATTGCAGAAAGAAAAAACAGGCATATTGGAGAGGTATCTCCTGCCATGCTCAATGAAAAAGACCTGCCAGATTTTTACTGGGCTGAGGCAGTTGCTACAGCAGTCTACATAATGAATAGGACTCCCACTGCAGCAATACATGGCATGACTCCAGAGGAGAGGTATACTGGTAGGAAACCGTATATTTCTCATTTGAAAATTTTTTGTTGCATTGCCTATGTTCATGTGCTAGATGAGTTGAGATCCAAGTTGGATCCAAAAGCTGAGAAGTGCATCTTTATTGGTTACTCTCTGCAGCAAAAAGGGTGTAGATGCTATAACCTTTCTACTCGTAAGTTTACAGTGAGCAGAGATGTTTTTTTTATGAGATGAGTAGCTGGTATAAACCAGTAAATGTGATTGATAATGTAGATGCACAAAATGGTAATGCTGCACGAAATTCACAGCAGGAGTCACAAGATATTAGTGGACTAGGAGCGTCCTCTAGCAGTGGTTCACATTCTTCGCCATGGACAGGTAGATTGAGATCATGAGAATCTTCTCAAAGCAATGCAGATAGTGGTATGTAGGTATCACGAAAAGGAAAAGAGAAGGTAGATCAGCCCATGTTTGATGTAAATGCAGGTCACTCTTATGTGGATGGTGAATCCAGTGGCTCAGAACAGAGCATTGATGATGAGTTGGGTATTCCTTCTATTGTTACACCTGGAGTAAGGAAGACTAGGGATGTTTTGAGAGCACCTGGGAGTGAACCTACTTTGCGCAAGTCTACCAGAGCTAGGTATCCTGTGGATAGGCTGAAATATGATGGATTTATAGCCATTCACTATGCCTATATGGTCAAAGTGATACAGGAACCAGAACCCACTTCTTTTGAGCAAGCCATGGGAAAAGAAAAATGGGAGAAAGCCATGGATGAAGAAATGGATGCCTTGGAAGCAAATGCTACATGGGAATTGGTACCTTTGCCTAAAGATAAGAATGCAATTGGTTATAAGTGGGTTTATAAGGTAAAGCACAATGCAGATGGTTCTGTGAACAGATACAAGGCAAGATTAGTAGTGAAGGGGTATGCACAAACATATGGCATTGATTATGAAGAAACATTCAGTCCAATTGCAAGGATGGCAACCGTAAGAGTAGTCATTGCTATGGCTGCATCAAAGGGATGGTTTTACATCAGATGGATGTAAAGAATGCCTTCTTGCATGGTGATTTGCAAGAAGAGGTCTATATGGAGCAGCCACCAGGTTATATGCATGTTGTTCATCCTGAGTTTGTTTGCAGATTGAAGAAAGCCTTGTATGGCTTGAAGCAAGCACATAGAGCGTGGTCTGACAAGATAGGACAGTATCTTGTCACTATTGGCTTTCAGATTTCCAAGGCATATTTCTCACTTTATGTGAGAAAAACAGAGAAAGGTATTATGCTGCTTGTCATTTATATTGATGATTTGATTATCACAGGTGATAGTGATGAAGATATCCTTCATGTGAAAATGCTATTGAAGCAGAAGTTTGAGATGAAGGATTTGGGAGAGCTACGTTATTTCTTGGGCATTGAGGTGATTAGATCACCAAGTTGGATATGGCTCTTGCAGAGGCAGTATGGATTGGACATGCTGTCCAAATATGGGATGATAGGCTATAAGCCTATTTCAGCTCCTTTGGAGCAGAATGTGAAGTTGAGTGCAGATGCAGGTGAGCTTCTCGAAGTCCCTACTATGTACAGATGCATAGTAGGAAGTTTGATTTATATGACTATTACCAGGCCAAATTTGAGCTACGCTGTTGGATTGGTAAGTCAGTTTATGTAGGCTTCAAGGAAACCACATTTGGATGCGGCTAGACGCATACTTAGGTATGTGAAGTCCACATTGCAATATGGACTATTTTATGAGACTGGGGTTCAGATACAGTTGCATGGATACAGTGATGCTGATTGGGCTGATAGTATTTCTGATAGACGATCTACCAGTGGATATGTGTTCTCTTTTAGGAGTGCTGCAGTCACTTGGAGCAGCAAGAAACAACCTACAGTTGCCTTGTCGAGCACAGATGCTGAGTACAGGGGTGCAGCAATGGTTGCATGTGAGGTAGCTTGGTTGCATAAGCTACTTTATGATATGCATCAGTCTACAGATGGGCCACTTGTCATTTATTGTGACAACATGAGTAGTATACACTTGGCAAATAACCTAGTCTATCATACTAGAACAAAGCACATTGAGGTTCATTATCACTATGTGCGGGAGAGGGTTTTACTAGGTCTTATTGATCTAGTTTATGTCAGCACAGAGGATCAGATAGTTGACATATTCACGAAGGCATTGGGCGCAGAGAAGCTGTGCAAGTTTAGAGACCTGATTGGTGTGCAGGAATTGGGATTGAGCTCGAGGGGGAGTGTTGAGATATCGAGCTCCACTTGTGATATGCCAGGGTGACCGTTGTGCATTTATGTCACCGACTTGTCAGTTGGCAGATGCAGTTGGTACACCGCCCATGAATAATAGCTAGATGACATCTATCCTTATCTACTCTAGTTCGTGGCTCAGTTAGTATGACACCTTAGTTAGTTGAGTTTGGTTTGAGACCCATATATAGGGTTCTTCTATTTCTATGTACTTGAGTTCTTTTGGCTTACACAACTAGGAAGAGAAAAATTGTTTTCAGTCTCCACCTTTGTGTGTATTCCCCCATTGTGCAAGCAGGAAAGCTACAAGTGAGACTCCTTCCATCTCTCCCACAATATTGACACTCCCTTCTATGAAAATTTTAAAATCTCAACGCACATAGATGGAGGGATAAGGTAAATAGAAGGGAAAGGAAAAGAGGACTTTGGCAAGATGCCCAGTCATGTAAAAAAGGGGATGGATGCCCAAGGGATTTAGGGCTTGTATATAAACTCAAAAAGTGAATGAGAAGCTCATTCTTGGTGTGTGGCAAAAGTAGCTCCCTACTTTTTCTCTTCTTCACCTCTTGCTTGTGCTTGTGCTTGTGCTTGAGAGAGAGAGAGTGAGTGAGAGTGTGATGGAGTGAGTGTGTGAGGGTGACAGACCGCAGTGGAGAAGCTCTCCATCTTCTCCTTTCTTCTTCTCTTGTCTTGTCTTGTCTTGTCTTCTCTTCTCTTCTCTTCTCTTCTCTTCTCTTCTCTTCTCTTCTCTTGCACACATACGTCTATGGTGGATCAAGCTTGATAGTAGAGGGTTGAGCTTGCTGGAGCTCACATCATAGATTATGGAGCTATTGGAGTGCTTGAGGGAGGAGTCTACTCATTCAGGAATCAAGGTATTCTCACTACACTCGTAGGATCAGAGGCATGTGGGCTAGTTGAGAGATAGCCATTAGAGCTTGCTCTTGAAATGCTTGAAACAATAAGCAGTCCATCGGTTTTGGCAGTTGAGCATGAGCTCCCACTTCATATATGGAGCATGAAATTTGTAGATGCCATCTTTGAAGTATCTTCTAGTGATAGGTTCTAGATAGGCCTTACTTACTTTGAACATTACATTAATCACTTGACTATTATGCATTGCACTCACTTGATAAAAATATGAGCATACATGTAGTTGATGTGCTTAAAGTCCATTGATAGGACTATATTAGAAAAAGAACCACTTACCTTAGTTCACCTGTGTTGACCTTGGTTGTGGTTATTTTTGCTTGACAGTCATTGCTTGTAGGGTGTGCAAGGTTTTTTTTTTGCATAAGCAAAAAAAAAAAGTTTGACTTACACATAACCATTGAGATCATATTCAATTTATGTACATATTCACAACCATGAATCAATGTCCATCTAATGTTAAAAGCCAATTCTAGAACTTAGGATTACTCTAATGTAGCACAAGTATGGATTATTTAAACTAATAATTGTGAGAATTCTGTTTTCACACTTGATTGGACATCATGCACTTTGTTATCCATGCATGGAGTTTTATTTGCACTAGTTGGAAGACCTATTTCTTGGAATGGTTGAAACATTCAAAAGAAATAGGGTTAGCACTTTTAGGAGAAGCAACCATGGAGATATCTATGGATTGGTTCTATGTCAAGGCTATTAGCTTCTTCCTTGGCTTTATGGACTCCTTTTTGGTTGGATTTTGTAGTTGTTTGTTATTGATGATGTTTTGTTATCTTCCTTTTCTTTCTCTTGGATAATGAAGATGTGGAATTTGGAGATTCTATGCCCTCAATTGGATTGGTAATTGTATCATGGGATTACTAATTGAAAATCTCTTTTCCTCTCGCCTCTTTGTGGGGCTTCCTTAGGTTACATTGAGCCATATTGCTAGGCTACAATGATTCAATTTCTTCTTGTTATGAAGATTCAATCCTTCGTCAAGTGGATTCATTATGGGTGTTGGAAATTTTTCTTGCTTAATTGTTGCCATCTTTGGGCCTTTAGTCTATCCAATTATGGATGGTTTGATCATGGGAATAATGATCTAATTGTTTCTTTTCAAGATTCATTTTATGTTTAGGTTTGTTATTCTTCCACTGATGGGGCACTTGTGTGTTTGCTCCTTTGTCGATGAGAGCATCAACAACATGCTCTCTCTTTGTAGTGAGTTCGACCCTAAAATCAATAGAAGATATTATCTCATCATCTTTAGGCTCTAGGTCTATAATCCCAACCTTTCAAATGTAGATCTTGAGAATCCTAGCTACACTATCAACTACTATGGATTTAGTATTAGAATAATGGCTAATTTGTGCAATGCTACTATTATCGCATTTAATGTTAGAGTTGTTGAGTGGATCCAGTTTCATGTTGGTCTTACAATAGTATTGCCTTCTATTTAGACTAAGCGGAATCTGAATGTAATGAGTAGGCATTCCTCTACAGCCTACTTGCCCTAAATGGCTAGCATGATCCCTTTGAGTTCTACATCCTATGTTTTTTCCATGTTGAAGTGTGGGTTCCCCTTGTTTCATCCTTGTGATGAAGTGGTAGTGTACCTCAATGTGTTTAGTCCTGGCATGGTATATTGGATTTGTAGCTAGGAGTACACTACTAAGATTGTCACATAGCAAAGTCACTGGAGCATCCTCTTGTATGTCCAAATTAGCCATAAGCTTGAGTAGCCATGCAATCTCACATGTTGCCAGTGCAGCACCCTTGTACGTAGCCTCAATACTCATGACAAAGCAATTGTAGGTTGCTTCTTGCTACTACAACTAATCATTCCACTTCCCAAGCCAAAAGCATAGCCACTTGTTGATATATGGTCTTATGAGCATCTTGCCCAATCTGCATCCACATATCCAACTAGTTTCAAGGGCTTATCTCTCACATAGAACAACCCATAATCTACAGTGGACTTAGCATATCTCACAATATGCCTAATAGCATCCAAATGTAGCTTTTTGGGCTTCTGCATGAACTAGCTTATGAGTCCTACAACATAACTCAAGTCAGGCCTAGTGATGGTCAAGTAGATCACCATTTTCCTGTACATAGTCACATCCTCAATTTCAAATTCAGTGCTCATGTTTAGCTTAACATTCTGCTCAAGAGGTATATCCAATGGTTTGCATTCATGTTAAAATATGCGGGATCTAGAGCATGGAAGATGTACAAGCTATGTAGGTTGAAAGAGGAAGAAGAAACTCATGACGACATTGACCTTGATAAAGACAAATTGTCACACAAGTGAATTAGGTTCCAAGATTGAGACTTGGACTCATAAATAGAAACTTTTGTGTGGACAGTGACATGGACACTTTACAGGAAAGAAAATAGTACTATCATTGCCTTAGAAAAAGAGTGCAAGTACAATGCTTTATAGGAATTGAGTGGTGGCACTTTCTCCTACTGTGCATATGGGATTCTGGTCTTGAGCCCTCATTGCTCCTTACAAAGGGATTGAAGTAGGTGTGATTGCAAATATCTCAACACCCCTCCTCAATCACAACGAGAAGTAAAAAGTGTGTAGAGGCTTTAGTGAGAGCAACACCGACAAAGTGTGGGCACACCATAAACATGGAAAAACACTAGAGACTATCATAGAAAAGGCTAAGTGTGGGTACCATAAATATGATGGTCATCTAGAGGCTAAAGCAAGGGCCTCACAAAGTGTATAGAGGCTGTAGTCAAGGCTACTTGAGGAGTTTATAAGTTTATGTATGAAGCATTAGGGCCAAGAAATACAAAGCTAAAAAAGTCTATCTGAATAGAAAGACTGATGAGGTTTGTCCTTCTCTTGGTGGTCTTCTTCTTCTTCTTCTTCTTCCTTTGCTTCATTTTCTTCTTCTTCTTTGACTGCAACTAGATAGGCCTTTTGGGACCTTTTTCTGGCGTGGCAGAACTTCTCAATATGTCCGGTCCTTTTGTAGAAGTCAGAGAAGAGTTGATCCCTCTTGCCTTTGTACCTGTTGCCAACATATAATGCATGTTCATCTCTAGAGGTGCTTGGTTCTTCCTTAGTTTTTAGCTTCTTTTCGTCCTCTAATAGTGATGCCTGGATATCAATAAGTTCAGGGTTTGGCATGTCGACTAGATTTCTTTATGCATTATTATATTCAAAAGGTAAACTTTTAAGTAGAACACCGATGCAAACATCTTCTTCCATTTTAATGTTGATCCCTGCAAGTTGGGTTAGAAGTCCTTCCATGTAATTTAGATGTGTGGCAAGTGATGTGTTGGACTTCATTTCAAGCCTGAAAAACTCAATCAGGAGACCATACTTTCATGATTTAGATTGTGCACCAAACAAAGTGTCAAGTCTCTTCCATGTATCCTGTGAAGTGTCACAATTATCCACATGGTGGATATAAGTGTTGTCTAAATCCAGTTTGATAATGGCCTGAGCCTTATCATAATTCTTTTGCCAAGTGACTACAAGGTTTGCATCACGAGGCTTCTTTTCTTTCTAGTAGTAATGGCCTAGAGGCCCTTCTTCATCAGGATGAGTTTGATGCGGGTCTACCGCCAGGAAACCCAACTCCTTTGAAGCGAGCAATTGGAGAGTCTCTGTCCATGTTAGATCGCAAGAGCAGCAACAAATAACTCTAGAATTCTTAGATTTTATTAGTAGAAGAGTAGATTATAGTGTACCAAGAGACACAAGTAATGATAGTGTGAAAACACACTATGTAAAGACTATGTCCAGGTTTATGTCAAACTCAAATCTTCTTAGTTTGGGGTCATTGATCTTTCGTCAATGAGTCCAATTTCTTCTCCTCCTTGATTTGACGCTGGGATAGTAGATTGGAGTGGCACTGGGTTGTTGCAGGTGGCAGGAGAGAGAAAATGATGAGATTTTTGAGCTTCAAGTGAAAATGGCTATGGAGTCACAATTAGGGTTTCTGGGGGCAGCCTGGTTTTTCTAACACTGCAAGAGCTACACTTGATGATTTTGAAAACTTTTTATATAAGGATGAAGCTTACTTCATGGACTATCAACGCCCTATGATGGCGACTGAAATCGCGCTGCGCAGGGATAGATCAAAGCATTCAATTAGCACAGGCGCAGATTTTGACAGCGTGACAAATCTTCATCAATGCTGAAGCTTATGATGGCCAATGTTGCAATGTGATATGCCATAGAGATGCAAAGTTAAGGAAGATTTCCCTAGAAGACATCATTATGAATAGTAGCTATAGTGTGACATCCATAGGGTCCAAGACGACTAGGTATTGCTTGCTAGCTATGGAGGCCACATGATAGATCTTGAGAAAAATGACAATTTTGAGTAGTGGACAAGGCAATATCAAGTTTTGAGGTGATATAGAGAAGCGCCTTTAGTAAATGAATAATCCTAATGATACGGCCTATGAAGAGAGATATGGAAGCTCCAAGGAGGCAAGGTCTTGTCTAGCTATGGTTGCCATGAGGTGACTATGAGATTCAGGTGAGGAATGGGGGTCATGCACTCAACTTGAGATGGACTGAGATGAAGAGAAGCTGAGAGGAGTGAAAGGAGATCTAAACCATACTTAGCTGACCTCTGATACCATGCTAAAATAAGTGGGATCTAGAGCATGGTAGATGTGGAAGTTATGGAGGTTGAGAGAGGAAGAATAAACTCATGAAGACATTGATCCTAACAATTTTTTTTTTTCACACAAGTGAATTAGGTTCCAAGATTGAGACTTGGACTCATAAACACAATCTTTGTGTGGATAGTGACATGGACACTTTATTGGAAAGAAAAGAGTACTATCATTTCCTTAGAAAAAGAGTGCAAGTACAATGCTTTATAGGAATTGAGTGGTGGCACTTTCTCCTACTGTGCATATGGGATTCTGGTCCTGAGCTCTCACTGCTCCATACAAAGGGACTGAAGTAGGTGTGATTGCAAATATCTCAACAATTCAGCCATGCCATACTTATTTAGCATTTCCATGGCATAGTGCTTCTACATCATAAACCATTTTCAGATTTGACCATCTCAATGCCCAAGAAATACTTCAAATCACTCAAGTCTTTCATGTCAAATTTTGATTTCAGCATTTCCATAACATGTTGTATGCCCAAGTCATCATCCCCAATAATTATCAAATCATCAACATATATGACCAACACTACCAGATCCTTTTTGTAAATAGGCTGTAATCAGCCCTACCAACAGTAAATCCCAAGCTCTATAAGTAGTTACTGATCCTTGCATGCCAAGCTCTCGGAGCCTGCTTTAGCCCATACAATGCTTTTTCTAGCTTGCACACACAATGTTGAAAATCATGGTGCACATCCCCTTCGGGCTGATCAATGTAGACATACTCTGCCAAGTCACCGTTAAGAAATGCATTCTTAATGTCCATCTACTGCAATTTCCAGCCTTTAGCAGCAGCCAATGCAATCACTATGTGTATGGTTTCCATCTTGGCAATAGGATTGAATTTTTTCTCATAATCAAGTACATACTGTTGAGCATACCCCTTAGCAACTAGCCAGGCTTTGTACCTTTCAACACTACCATATGACTTGCATTTGATCTTGTAGGCCCATTTACAGTCAATGGTCTTTTTCCATGCATGCAATGGCACAAGATCCCATGTTTCATTTTCAGCCAAGACATCAATTTCCTCATCCATAGATGTGGACCAATGCTCATCTTTCACTGCTTCAGCATATGTACCTGGTTCTTTAATCTCCATCACCTTTGTCATATAAGCATAGTGCTTCGCAGAGAGTAACCATTGTAAGTCAACCTGTCAATAGGGTACCCCACTCTCTGCGAGCGTCTAAGTTGTGGTGCATTGCTTGATTCCCCCCTCTTTCATGAGGCAGAATATTCCTATTGTGCCTCATGCTAGGCGTATAGATAGTCGAAATGCCAAGCTTGCTATCTAAACTGCCAGCAAAGTCATAGCTTGAAGTCATTATACTAGGTTATATCAAACCAGATGCATCCTCAAAGACTTTTTCCTTCCCTTTGCTATCCAATACATCATGTCTCCCCCTCAATAACATAATGCCATCAGTGGATGGTGTTACAGTCCTCCTCAATCTACCTGTCCAAGGAGACACAGGAGAGGAAAAATCTATCACTGTAGGACCTGACAATGCAATACTCTGGTACAAATCAATTTTAGACACTTGTATAGAAGACATATCAGATTGCACTATAGTAGGTGATGCATATCAAGAGGCCATCTCATAAAAAATCACATCCCTGCTCACAACTGTCTCACATGTAGAGGGATCATAGCATTTGTATGCCTTCTTCTCTTGTGAATATCCCAGAAAGACAACTTATGTGCTTTAGGATCTAGCTTCCTCCGATATGCACATAAGCTATGCAATTGAATACCTTCATGTAACTTACATCCGACTTGTAGCCATACAGCCTCTGAAAAAGTGTCACATCATGAATACCTGTAGTGGGAGTCCTGTTAAGAATGTATATGGCTGTCATAATAGATTCTACCCAATAATACAATGGAATTACTCTTCTCATTCATCATCACATGAGCAGCTTCCATCAACACCATGTTCTTACATTCAACCACTTCATTCTACTATGGAGTATAGCTTCAGGTAAGCTGCATGCATATGCCATTTTTAGCCAAAAACTGTCAAAAGCATTTGACACATATCACCACTGTCTGATCATCTCAAGCAAGAGATATATTAGTCAAACTCTTTCTCTACCTGCTTCTTACATTGTTGAAACATAGCCAGCACTTCATCTCTTTCCTTCAGTATATACACCCAAGTATATCGACTGTAATCATAAATAAATGTCACATAGTACCTGGAGCCTCCCATAGATGCATTATGGGCTATCCCCCAGACATCAGAGTGCACTAACTGCAACAGATTTGTGCTCTACCTTACATGCTTGACAAATGGCAACCTAGACTATTTACCAAACTAGCAAGCATTGCAGACATGACCAATGCCAGAATATGCAAACTTAGGTAAACCTGTAACAAGCTGTTTTTTCTGTATCATTTGTAGCCTTTGCAAGTTAACATGCCCCACTCTCTTATGCCAAATTTCCAAATCTTTAACAATGCCTGAAAACATAGCCAAAATTAGCTCTGGCAAAGTGGCATCAAGAGTAAACATCCTGCCATTCCTGTGCTCACGAGAAATCAACTTGCATCCATTGCCGAATTCTTGAATAAAGCACCCATGCTTATTGAACCTAACCTGCAAGTTCTGCTCAGTCATGTGGCTCACAGACAATAAGTTCTTTGTAATTGATGGGACATGCAGTACATCATGTAAATGCTTCTTCCTGCCATCATGAATCACAAGAGGCACTTTGCCTTTATACTCAATGGTATGCTGTGTCTCATCACCTGTGCATACATAGCCATTTCTCTCAACCACCATGTTAGTGAACCAATCACCATGAGGGGTCATGTGATTTGATGCCCCTGAATCAATGTACCATAGTGCATCATCAATGGATTTTTCAGCAGCCCTGTCTTTCACATACTGCATGGCAAACAGTCTATCTCTTGAAGCATCATCTGCATGACTAGACGAAGCGAAGTGTCCATGCTGTTTGCCTTTTTGATCGCCCTGCTTCTTCTAGCAGTCCTTTCAAATATGACCATACTTTCCGCAGTACTGACAATCCTTATCCTTATTCAAATTTACAGATGGGCACTGTTGCTGCCAAGAGCCTCTACCAGAGAGCTAGATCTCCCCCTGCCTCTGAAGTTTCCACCTCCTCTTGCATTTGATCCTTGCTTGTTATTATTGCCATAGGATGCATTTTGCTAGCCTCCTTTGCTAGAACCATAGCCTCTACCACGACCACCATGGCTGCATTGATTGGAATAAAAGATTGCATCCTTGCTTTTTGTATTGCTAGAGCTTGTATCCAAGTCAAGTTTAACCTCCTCATGGATAAGCAATGCAACTAGCTTGTTGAAATATGGCATTTTAGCCTGCACAAACATAGAAGTATCAAAAGACTTATACTTTAGACCCAAGCCATTCAAAGTCACATCAACCATGTCTTCATCTTCAACCTGAGTACTAGTCCATCTGTGCAATGGTCTTGATCTCTGTCACCTAGTCCTGTATGGACTTGCCCTTTCTCTCCATGTTGTTAAATTTTTGCTTTAACTATATCTTCCTGGCACTTCTAGTGGTGCCATCATAGTACCCGATCAAAATGTCCCACGCATCCTTAGGAGAGCTACAATTCATTATCTACATTAAAATGGCATCTAATATACTTAGGGGTAGCCAGTGCAAAACCCTACATGCCTCGATGAGCTCGCAGCTGGTCTTATGTCATGCCTGTCACTTGTACTCGGCTTCAACCTCAGCCTCCAGTCACTAGCTCCTAGTAGCCTTTTCCTATCAAGAAGTTCTCCATGCAGAACTTCCATATGGCATAATTGTTGCTGTCGAGCTTTTTCTCCACAATTTGCGTAATATTGTCTGTCCTCTCAACATTTTCCATAGGTTAAACCTTGCATGTCTACCTACAAACCAAATCTTTTTTATAGTTCAGTTTCAGCCTACAACTATTTGTGACAGTTCTCAGCACACCCTCTACTCAGACAAGTAGTGTTTCAGTCCAAAAAGAATGGTACATTCACCTCCTGTCAGTGGGCAATCACTTAGGTATTGCAGCCTGCATATATAGATTGCATTCACTCCATAACCAGCATGTAATCAAAGAGACTATTCATGTACAGATTTGAAGTCTATAAGGATTAAGTGATAGTGACCAGCAACTTCTCTTCTAGCCAAAAAATAGTGTATATGCCTCAAACAGTCCCAAGACATCTCAGACAGCTACTATTACATGTAGGTATATATACATGTCCAACTGGGACACACTGCTGTAGTGCATGTACATCATGTATGGAAGCTAAATATCCTTCCAACTAATAAAAAAAATCAATACCCTACTATAACCAACAGCACATCAATCCAAAATTTGGGCATTTAAAGCTCACAATATCCCACAACACACCTATAGCTCCAATGGCATGACTCAAGCCTTACTGGTACAAGTGAATGCCAAAACACTTTAACCTTCAAGTGATAACTGTTATACATTCAATTTTAAATTTTAGCCTGTAATTTTTAGATCTGGAAATTGTTAATGTTAACCCTCAAACAAACAAGGTGGAAAATTGGGAAAATCTAAAAGCAAAAGGCAGAGCCAAGGAAAAAGCGGAATGGAGAACGAAGGCACACCAAGAAAAATTGGAAAACACAAGAAGTGTGAAAAAGTTCTAAATCAAGGAGAGGCGCTCAAGAAAAAGCACAATTCAATACTGTGCAAAAGAGTGCAAGATGCACCGTGATTTATTTTAAGAACGCTAGTGTGCTAATTGTAAATGTAGATGGGTGGTAGGAAGGAAGGTAGGAAGATAGGAGAACAATGGAAAAAAGGGCCTAGGCTATGGCCGGCCATGTAAAAAGGGGATGACCGCTCAAATGGAATTTAGGGCTTTGTATATAAAGTTCAAAAGAGGAATGAGAGCTCATTCTTTGGTGTGTGGCAAAGTGGACTCTTGTTCTTCTCTCCTTCTCTTCTCTTTGCTTGCTTGGGTATGCTTGAGGGAGGGAGTGTGAGAGTGTGAGTGAGTGAGTGTGTGAGGGTGAGGGTTCAAGGAGGTGAAACTCTCCACCGTCCTCTCTCTTCTCTTCTCTTCTCTTCTCTTGTTTCTCGCATGGCTATGGAGGATGGAGCTTGGAGGTGGAGGCTTGAGGATGCTTGAGCGTGCATCAAGAATTGTGGAGATATCAGAGTGCTTAAGAGAGGAAGCAACTCAATCGGGCATCAAGGTAAGCTCACTACACTCATAGAGAGGGATAGCGTGTTGGCTATATGAGAGGTAGCCATTAGTGCTTGCTTGTGGAACGCTTGAAACAATAAGCAGTACGTGGATCTTGGTGGTTGAGTTAGAGAGCTCCCAACATTTTGGTTATGTTGCTAGGACTAACAGATTCAAGCTTGAGCGCTTGTGCGCTTCAAATCGAGCATCGAAGTAAGGGTTTCATCCTCGAACAGGAGCTTGAGATAGATAGGAGGTTTTGGGTTTTAATCCATGTTACAAGTAAGTATTTCTGGTTTTTGATGATTGGTTGAGTAGGAGAAATCCGTTCAGTACCCTATTTTTTATTTTTGTTGCAAACTAGAGTAGGATAGGTAGGAGAAATCAGAGAGGGAAGCTTGAAGTTCATTGCTGTGAAACAGTCATGAACACGGCAATAATAGGGAAAAATGAAAACAAAAGAGTGTTCAGAGGTGTCGGAGTCGAGGATCGAGTGATTGGGAAGGCTAAGGTGTAGGCCAATGAGAGCTTAAGGTCCTAGGTAACCAAGGAAAACCTCATTTACAGTTTTGGCTCTATGAGTGAGAGAGAGAGAGAGAGAGAGAGAGAGCTTGTAGGTCTTTAGGTCTACATCAGATTGATTGGAGGATATTGGGACCTTCAATGACATTCAGGTATGGAGGGCCTTTGGCCTACACTCCTCCTTGATTCTTGGAATTTTTGGTAGCTACTAGCAACATCTACATTTAGATTTTTGGACAAATAAGTAATCGACACGCATTTCAGCCAGTGGAATCGGGCGCCCCCCATAGTGTCCGATTCCCAGAGTCATGGACCAAGTGACCTCTCCGATTCCCAGAGTCAGACCAAGCGATCTATCCGACTCCCAGAGTCGGGCCACTCGGACAAACCTACCTATTCTAATCGAACACCCCATCTAATTTTGAAAATTGAAAAACCCATAATCGGACACACAAACCATCCGATTGGACACTTGACCCTTCCAATCGCGATGCTTGGATAACAAAATTAGACCAATAGCCTTGTCCAATCGGACATAACGGCTCCAACTTTCAAAATCGGACCCTCCCAAGGTCAGAATTGGATGTTCGATTCCTAGAATCAGACACATGATAATCGGACCAATCGTCTGATCGAATACCCCATTTGTCCAGTCAGACATGCACACAATTGGATCACTCTATAGTCGAACCAATAATAAGTCTCGGACCGTACAATCGTGATGATCGGACCACACAGTCAAACCAACCAATCTTGTCCGATTCCATAATCGGACCGAACACCATCTTTAGTTGTTCGATCGACAGACACACACTTGTCCAATTCAGACCAGAACCTGTCCAATCCCTAGAATCAGACACTGGTAAATTAGTCGTCCAATTTTCAAAATCGAACATTGGTAAATTGGACACAGCTTTAGTGAGAAAATCTGGAAAATTGACAAAACCCTGGCTAACGAGAAGCATGACCCGCACTGAAAGAACCCACCGAGTGCCTGACATGTAGTTACAAACTTAGAGATTGTGGTGGAACAGTCTAAAAGGGTGTTTGGTGTTGTGGGCTGAGCACCGGAGCTATGTGCACTTTGTTCTTTCACTCACTTTGAATTCTACCGCTCGAAGCACAATTAAGGAAAGCTAAAAGCCTGATTTCTCATAGTGCACAGAAAAGAGCACACATGCACACACATGCACAGAGAGAGGGTAAGTTGAGGGCTCATTGTAAGTAACAAGGAACACACTTGGACCTAAAGACTTGAAGGAACCCACCAATAAGAGACGACTCAAGGACATGGAAGGGATATCGAATCCCCAAAGGTAGTTGTGATCCTTCTCATGACACCTTCATAGATAGCAAAGATCGATTTTTCCTTCAATTAGATCTTTAGGTAATCATTTTATACCACCAAAACAAGAGTGCAATACTCAATTAAGTACAACAGGGGTTACAAACACACATACAAAGAGAGTCTCATGACATGGTGGTTATCTAGCATGCAAAGCAAAGCAACTCATGGGGCACAGTAAGTGATGGCCTTTTTGTAGGCACCATACGTGCAAGAGTAAGTGAAGATATGGTCTTCAATTTTCCTACCAACTATTTCATTCTACCTTCTTTGCTTTGTTGGGGATGTGCTACTCATTGTCGATGGGATACAAATGGATCATGGATCAATAATGTTATCATAAAAAACTGAACTCAAATGAATCTCGAATACCACATGTCAACCTATCATTAGAGTTCTATGTTTTGAGAAAGAGAGAGAGAGAGAGAGAGAGAGATGGAGACAGAAAGAGAGAGATTGGTGACCTCATCATAAAATGGTATTCACTACAAGTATATGAGGGTATAGCGACGCCCATTAGCAACGAGAAATAGCGGCATCGCTATTAGCATCCAGAGGAAAAAAACGAGGGCCAAAACCCGAGCGCGTCATTTTTCATGCATTCACAAAAGAGAGAGCGAGAGGAAGAGCGAGCATCTTCTTGAGAGGGAGAGAAAGAGAGAAAGAAGAAGAAAGAAGGCTTCTCACCGCCACTGCCGCCACCATTCGCGAAGAAGAGGAGGAGGTGTACGGAGGGCGAAGAGGAGTCACTGTCGTGATGAAGAGGAGCTGCCAAACCCTTCTTCGAGCCATTACGGTGAGTGCATTGTCCATTCTTTCTTTGCTTTTGTGTTTTCTCTCTCTCTCTTTTACTTGTTTTTGGTATAATTCGTGTATATTGAGAGAGGGAGAGGAAACGAGAGAGAAAGAGAGGGAGAGGGCGAGGGAGGGGGAGGGAGAGGAAATGAGAGAGGGAGAGGGAGAAAATGGGAGAGGGAGGGAGAGGGAGAGGGAGGGAGAGAGAAAGAGAGGGAGAGGGAGAGGGAGAGGGAGAGGGAGAGAAAATGAGAGAGGAAGAGGGAGTTTTCTCTCTCTCTTTTACTTGTTTTTGGTATAATTCGTGTGTATTGAGAGAGGGAGAGGAAATGAGAGAGACAGAGAGGGAGAGGGAGGGAGAGGAAATGGGAAAGGAAGAGGGAGGGAGAGGTAGAGGGAGGGAGAGAGAAAGAGAGGGGGAGGGAGAGGGAGAGGGAGACATTAAGCCTAATAGGGAAATGAGAGAGGGAGAGGAAATGAGAGAGGTAGAGGGAGAGAGAGAGGGAGGGAGACATTAAACATAATAGGGAAATGAGAGAGGGAGAGGGAGAGGGAGAGGGAGGGAGAGGGAAATATTGAAAGAGAGAAAGAGAGGGAGAGGGAGAGGGAGGGAGAGAGAAAGAGAGGGGGAGGGAGAGGAAAAGAGAGAAGAAACATTAAACATAATAGGGAAAGAGAGAAAGAGAGGGAGAGGGTGAGGGAGGGAGAGGAAATGAGAGAGAGAGAGGAAGAGAGGAAAAGGAAATGAGAGAGGGAGAGGAGAGAGAGAAAATGAGAGGAGAGGAGAGGAGAGGAGAGAGAAAATGAGAGAAAAGATGTTAAACATACTAGGGAAAGAGAGAAAGAGAGGGTGAGGGTGAGGGTGAGGGAGGGAGAGGAAATGAGAGAGGGAGAGGAGAGAGAAAAAGAGAGAAAAAAACATTAAACATAATAGGGAAAGAGAGAAAGAGAGGGTGAGGGTGAGGGAGGGAAAAGAAATGAGAGAGGGAGAGGAAGAGAGCAAAAGGAAATGAGAGATGGAGAGGAGAGAGAAAAAATGAGAGAAGGAGGAGAGAGAAAAAGAGAAAAAAGATGGTAAACATAATAGAAAAAGAGAGAAAGAGAGGGTGAGGGTGAGGGTGAGGGTGAGGGTGAGGGAGGGAGAGGAAATGAGAGAGGGAGAGGAAGAGAGAAAAGGAAATGAGAGAGGGATAGGAGAGAGAAAAAGAGAGAAAAAACATTAAACCTAATAGGGAAAGAGAGAAAGAGAGTGTGAGGGTAAGGGAGGAAGAGGAAATGAGAGAGGGAGAGAAAGAGAGAAAAGGAAAAGAGAGAGAGAGAGAGAGGAGAGAGAAAAAACATTAAACACAATAGGGAAAGAGAGAAAGAGAGGGAGAGGGTGAGGGAGGGAGAGGAAATGAGAGAGGGAGAGAAAGAGAGAAAAAAATGAGAGAAAGAGAGAAAAAATGAGAGGGATAAAAATGAGAGAAAGAGAGAAAAATAAAGAGAGAGGGAGAGGAGAGAGAAAAAGAGAGAAAAAACATTAAACTTGATAGGGAAAGAGAGAAAGAGAGGGTGAGGGTGAGGGAGGGAGTGTATATGAGAGAGGGAGAGAAAGAGAGAAAATGAATTGAGAGAGGGAGAGGAGAGATTAAAAAAATAAGAGAGGGAGAGGAGAGAGGAAAAGAGAGAAAAAGCCCATACACCTAATGTCAAGATTGTGGGAGAGAAGGAAGGAGTCTCGCTTGAAGCTTTCTTGCTTGCACAATGGGGGAAGACACACAAGGGTGGAGGCTGAAAACAGTTTTCCTCTTCTTACTTGTGTAAGCCAAAAGAACTCTAGTACAAAGAAATAGAAGAACCCTATATATGGGTCTCAAACCAAACTCAACTAACTAAGGTGGCATACTAACTGAGCCACGAACTAGAGTAGATAAGGATAGCTATCATGTAGCTATTATTCATGGGCGGTGTACCAACCGCGTCTGCAACTGACAAGTCGGTGACATAAATATACAACGGTCACCCTGGCGTATCACGAGTGGAGCTCGATATCTCAACACTCCCCCTCGAGCTCAATCCCAATTCCTGCACACCAAGCAGGTCTCTGAACTTGCGCAGCTTCTCTGCGCCCAATGCCTTTGTGAATATGTCAGCTACCTGATCCTCTGTGCTGACATAAACTAGATCAATAAGACCTAGTAAAACCCTCTCTCGCACATAGTGATAATGCACCTCAATGTGCTTTGTTCTAGCATGATAGACTGGGTTATTTGCCAAGTGTATACTACTCATGTTGTCACAATAAATGACAACTGGCCCATCTGTAGACTGATGCATATCATAAAGTAGCTTATGCAACCAAGCTACCTCACATGCAGCCATTGCTGCACCCCTGTACTCAGCCTCTGTGCTCGACAAGGCAACTGTAGGCTGTTTCTTGCTGCTCCAAGTGACTGCAGCACTCCCAAAAGAGAATACATATCCACTGGTAGATCGTCTATCAGAAATACTACCAGCCCAATCAGCATCAGTGTATCCATGCAACTGTATCTGAACCCCAGTCTCATAAAATAGTCCATACTGCAATGTGGACTTCACATACCTAAGTATGCGTCTAGCCGCATCCAAATGTGGTTTCCTTGGAGCCTGCATAAACTGACTTACCAATTCAACAGCATAGCTCAAATCTGGCCTGGTAATAGTCATATAAATCAAACTTCCTACTATGCGTCTGTACATAGTAGGGTCTTCTAGAAGCTCACCTGCATCTGTGCTCAGCTTCACATTTTGCTCCAAAGGAACTGAAATAGGCTTACAGCCTGTCATCCCATATTTGGACAGCATGTCCAATCCATACTGCCTCTGCAAGAGCTGTATCCCACTTGGTGATCTAATCACCTCAATGCCCAAGAAATAACGCAGCTCTCCCAAATCCTTCATCTCAAACTTCTGCTTCAATAGCATTTTCACATGAAGGATATCTTCATCACTGTCACCTGTCATAATCAAATCATCAACATAAATGACAAGCAGCATAATACCTTTCTCTGTTTTTCTCACATAAAGTGAGAAATCTGCCTTGGAAATCTGAAAGCCAATAGTGACAAGATACTGTCCTATCTTGTCAGACCATGCTCTAGGTGCTTGCTTCAAGCCATACAAGGCTTTCTTCAACCTGCAAACAAACTCAGGATGAACAGCATGCACATAACCTGGTGGCTGCTCCATATAGACCTCTTCTTGCAAATCACCATGCAAGAAGGCATTCTTTACATCCATCTGATGTAAAGACCATCCCTTTGATGCAGCCATAGCAATGACTGCTCTTACGGTTGCCATCCTTGCAACCGGACTAAATGTTTCTTCATAGTCAATGCCATATGTTTGTGCATACCCCTTGACTACTAATCTTGCCTTGTATCTGTTCACAGAACCATCAGCATTGTGCTTCACCTTATAAACCCACTTACAGCCAATTGCATTCTTACCTTTAGGCAAAGGTACTAACTCCCATGTAGCATTTGCTTCCAAGGCATCCATTTCTTCATCCATGGCTTTCTCCCATTTTTCTTTTCCCATGGCTTGCTCAAAAGAAGTGGGTTCTGGTTCCTGTATCACCTTGACCATATATGCATAGTGAATGGCTGTAAATCCATCATATTTCAGCCTATCCACAGGATACCTAGCTCTCGTAGACCTGCGCAAAGTAGGTTCGTTCCCAGGTGCTCTCAAAACATCCCTGGTCTTCCTTACTCCAGGTGTAACAATAGAAGGAATACCCAACTCATCATCAATGCTCTGCTCTGAGCCACTGGATTCACCATCCACATAAGAGTGACCTGCATTCACATCAAACATGGGCTGATCAACTTTCTCTTTTCCTTTTCGTGATACCTGCATACCACTATCTGCATTGCTTTGAGAAGATTCTCCTGATCTCAATCTGCCTGTCCATGGCGAAGAATGTGAACCACTGCTAGAGGACGCTCCAGGTCCACTAATATTTTGTGACTGCTGCTGTGAATTCTGTGTAGCATTACCATTTTGTGCATCTTCATCATCAATCACATTTACTGGTTTATACCAGCTACTCATCTCATCAAAAACAACATCTCTGCTCACTGTAAACTTACGAGTAGAAGGGTTATAGCATCTATACCCTTTTTGCTGCAGAGAGTAACCAATAAAGATGCACTTCTCAGCTTTTGGATCCAACTTGGATCTCAGCTCATCTGGCACATGTACATAGGCAATGCAACCAAAAATTTTCAAATGAGAAATATCTGGTTTCCTACCAGTATACCTCTCCTCTGGAGTCATTCCATGTATTGCTGCAGTGGGAGTCCTGTTCATTATGTAGACTGCTGTAGCAACTGCTTCAGCCCAATAAAAATCTGGCAAGTCTTTTTCATTGAGCATGGCACGAGATACCTCTCCAATATGCCTGTTTTTCCTTTCTGCAATTCCATTTTGTTGTGGGGTATAACTGCATGAATATTGCTGCTTTATGCCATGCTCCTGCAAGAACTTTGCAAACTCATTTGAGAGGTACTCTCCCCCTCCATCTGACCTTAGGCATTTTATCTGCAAGCCTGTTTCTTTTTCAACCATAGCTTTAAGAGTTTTGAAATGCCCAAAAACTTCACTTTTCTTTTTCATAAAATACACCCAAACTTTTCTGCTATAGTCATCAATAAAACTGACAAAATAATGACAGCCTCCAAGAGATGCAGCTTTAGTTGTCCACACATCAGAGTGAATTAATTCCAATGGCTTCTCACTCTCTTGAACATGTCTAAGAAATGGTTTCCTTGCCTGTTTTCCAAACTGACAGGCTTCACATACCTTATGCATTTCTGCAACCTTGAATTTGGGCAATCCTGCAACAATATTTTGGGCCTGCATTGATTTAAGTCGCTGTACATTAACATGACCAATGCGTTTATGCCAGATATCAATACATTGCTGCACTCAATTCAGACATGTCTGCATCCAATGTAAACATTCTGCCCTTCTTCTTTCCTTTTGCTATCAAGCGACCTTTATTTTTCATATCCTCAACAAAGCATCCATGAGGATTAAATCTGACCTGCAAGCCCTGTTCAACCATTTGACCAACTGAAACCAGATTCTTGGTGATATTCGGGACATGAAATACATCGGACAGGTATTTCTTTTTCCCACCCTGCATAGACAAGGGAATTTTTCCAATCTGCACAATAGGATGTGCAGTATCATCAACAGTCTCCACAAATCCTGGTTTTTCCATTTTCCTTGCATCCTCCATCCATTCTGCATGACCTGTCATGTGGTTTGATGCACCTGAGTCAACATACCATACATCATTGCTTTCTTCTGCACTTGTCATAGAATTGTTCATGTGCTGCACCATGAACAAATGCTCATTTCTGTCATCACCCTGTCTACTAGAAGATGCATAATTCCCTTGTTGCAGTTTTCCATTCATGATGTCATTCTGCTTTTTATAGCAGTCTTTAGCCATATGACCCATTTTACCACAGTAGTAGCATTCAACATTACTGTTTGCATTTTGGCCTCTTTGCCATCCACCACGACCTCTTTGGCTCCCCCTGCCTCTAGAGTTACCACGTCCTCCTCCATAGGACTGGTTTTCTTGAGTTTGCTGCATATTCTGATTTCTGCCACGGCCTCCAAATCGGCCTCCTCTACCTCTGCCTCTACCTCTTCCAACATTTGAGTAGAAGACAGCTTCTTTTGAAGTTCCTCCTGAAGAAGATGCACCACCATTTCTCTGTTCCTCAGAAATTAGAAGAGCAATCAACTCCTCAAAATCAGGAAATCTTTCACGAACTGAAATGGATGTCCGAAACTGTGCATAATCCTTTCCTAGACCATTCAAGGTCACGGAAACTAAATCATCATCTTCCACTAGCGACCCAATGGAAGCAAGTGCATCTGCAATCTTCTTCACCTTCATGTGGTAGTCGTTGACGCTCATACTTTCTCTTTGCACATTATGCAACTCTTGCTTGAGCTGCATTTTCCTGGCTTGCGTATTTGTGCTATACATTTTTGACAAAGTATCCCATGCCTCCTTTGGCGTACTTGCATCCTGAATATGCACAATCATAGAGTCTGAAATACTGATAGACAGCCAATACATAACTTTCCTGGCTCTCTCATGCCATGTTTTAAATGCCTGCATTTGTTGTTGATTGGGAACATCAGGAAGAACTGGTTCTTCTTCATTTCCTGCAACAAATTCCCAATATCCTTTTCCCATAAGGAAATTCGTCATTCTAAACTTCCATGCTTGGAAGTTGTTCTTGTCAAGCTTTTCAGTGACAATCTGTGAGAGAGAATCAGACGCCATTACAGAATACTGCAAAAAGTTCTGTCACTGCAAAGAACATAGCTTCAGCCTCACAAGGGCAAATCTGCAAAACTGGCGAAGGTGGTATTTGACCACACAGTCACTTCCTAGTGACGATTTTGCATAAACAGGAACCAAGGATGATTCTGTAACTCCCAATGTCTCTGCACATAAGCATACGATGCAATTTCTACAGTAATTTTTCACCGACCTGTAGAACAGTGGCTGCACAGCATAAAACTGAGCCTTTTCTTGAGTGCGTGCAGAAAACTTCCGTCTGCAAAACAGGCCCCGAAATGGCCTCAAATCAAAAAAACAAGGTCGCCGAGGGCTAAAGCACTATCCCGCAGCATATACTGCCCTCTTGCTTCACCGCGAAGGGCGTCTCAACCTGAGACAATGCACTCCTGCAATTTCCGGCTGTGCTACCTGCAGAGATCTGCTCCCAAAACAGGAAATGAAAGCAACACTGCTCCTCTTACCAGACCACCGCGAGCTTGGCTTGCTTTCTTGAGCTCCTTACCACGAACAAGGCTCTGATACCATGTCAAGATTGTGGGAGAGAAGGAAGGAGTCTCGCTTGAAGCTTTCTTGCTTGCACAATGGGGGAAGACACACAAGGGTGGAGGCTGAAAACAGTTTTCCTCTTCTTACTTGTGTAAGCCAAAAGAACTCTAGTACAAAGAAATAGAAGAACCCTATATATGGGTCTCAAACCAAACTCAACTAACTAAGGTGGCATACTAACTGAGCCACGAACTAGAGTAGATAAGGATAGCTATCATGTAGCTATTATTCATGGGCGGTGTACCAACCGCGTCTGCAACTGACAAGTCGGTGACATAAATATACAACGGTCACCCTGGCGTATCACGAGTGGAGCTCGATATCTCAACACCTAATAGGGAAAGAGAGAAAAAGCCCATACACCTAATAGGGAAAGAGAGAAAGAGAGGGAGAGCGTGAGGGAGGGAGAGGAAATGAGAGAAGGAGAGAAAGAGAGAAAAGGAAATGAGAAAGGGGGAGAAGTGAGAAAAAAATGAGAGAGGGAGAGGAGAGAGAAAAAGAGAGAAAAAACATTAAACCTAATAGGGAAAGAGAGAAAGAGAGGGTGAGGGTGAGGGAGGGAAAGGAAATGAGAGAGGGAGAGGAAGAGAGGAAAAGGAAATGAGAGAGGGAGAGGGAGAGGAGAGAGAAAATATACTAAACATAATAGGGAAAGAGAGAAAGAAAGGGAGAGGGTGAGGGAGAGAGAGGAAATGAGGGAGGGAGAGAAAGAGAGAAAAGGATTTGAGAGAGGGAGAGGAGAGAGAAAAAGAGAGAAAAAACATTAAAGCTGATAGGGAAAGAGAGAAAGAGAGGGAGAGGGAGAGGGAGGGAGAGGAAATGAGTGAGGGAGAAGAAGAGAGAAAAGAAAATTAGTTGTTGTTGTTTGTTGTAGTAGTAGTAGTTTTTTTTCTTTTCTTGTTTATTGTTATTTAGTTTTCTTGTTTTTTGTAGTAGTAGTAGTAGTAGTAGTAGTAGTTTTTTCTTCTTTTTCTTGTTTATTGTAGTAGTAGCAGCAGTAGTTGTTGTTTTTATCTTCTTCTTCTTTTCTTGTTTATTATAGTGGTCGTAGTCGTGGTAGTGGTAGTGGTAGTCGTGATCGTCATTGTGGTCATGGTTGTGGTTGTAGTCGTAGTCATGGTCGTGGTCGTCATAGTCGTAGTTGTAGTCATAGTCATGGTCATGGTCGTGGTCATAGTCGTAGTCATAGTCGTCGTCGTCATCGTAGTAGTCATAGTCATAGTCATGGTCATGGTGGTGGTCATGGTCATGGTGGTGGTCATGGTCATGGTGGTGGTCGTGATCATGGTCATGGTCGTGGTCGTGGCTGTAGTCGTGGTCATGGTCATCGTAGTCGTAGTCATAGTCATAGTGGTAGTCGTGGTCGTGTTCGTGGTTGTGGTCATGGTCATCGTCGTAGTCTTCGTCATCATTGTAGTCGTAGTCATGGTTGTGGTCGTCATAGTCATGGTTGTGGTCGTGGTCGTGATCGTGGTCGTGGTCGTGGTCGTGGTCGTGGTCGTGGTCGTGGTCGTGGTCGTGGTCGTAGTCGTAGTCATAGTTGTGGTCTTCATCGTAGTCGTAGCCGTGATCGTTAAAGAAAATGAGAGAGGGGGAGGAAGAGAAAAAAGAAGAAGGAACGAGAGAGAAGGAATAAACATACAGCATAATAAAGAAAGAGAAAAAGAGAGAGAGATGGAAGGAGAGGAGATAATGAATGGATAAAAAACAAAGAGAGAGTGGTGGCGAGGTCCGATGCAACACCATGAGATGGAAAACACTCCGATATATATATGTTAATCTGTGGGTGGGTGGGTGGAGACTTTACATACGTTAATTTTTGCTGAGTTACAAGAGAAGAAATCCCTTCTCAAATAATTTAAGAAATAAAAAAAGAATGATAACAAAAACAAATTATTTATCATAACGTAGACAAAATGGAAAACGATGAAGGTCTTGTTGTTCAAGATTGTGAGGCGTATCTTAATCAGTGTGTCCCATGTCCTTGCTCTCAATGCAAGCTGGAAATTAGACGAAAATGTCGATTGTCTATAGAACACGTACGACGCTTTGGCGAGTTTCAATCTGAGATCATTGATCAGGCGATCTTGGATTTTCAGCAAACGATAAGAAAAGTTAACATCGATCATGCATTGTACTCGCAAGCTAATTGAATACCATTTACAAGAAGATTGGGTGTGGCTGGCAAATTTTCTATCTAAGGAGGTGACATCTCATCCCAAGGAGGAGTGCACCCTTTGCAGTCAATTAGAAGAGTTCATGGGCATGCGATGGATGGAGTGCCTGAGCCAATCCACCACTTGGAAGGTACCACCCAATCTATATTGTCAATACTAGAGGAGACTGGCAGCCTTCCAGACCTACCTACAATCTTGGAGCCTGAGATGGAGGCAATGATCAATGCATTGATTCCCATGGATATCGAGACTTCTGATCCGCTTAGAGAGAAAGCATCCATACCATTATATGATGGGTGTCGAATATCTCACCTGAAGACACTGCTTGCACTCCTAAGTGTGCAAGCAAAATATGGGTGGATGTAATGAAAGAGACCTAACTATCCTAAATAAGGGGAAGGAGAGAGAGAAGGACTGAAGAAGAAAAGGGAGAGGAGAGAGAAAGGCAAGAAGAAGAGAGAGAAAGAGGGAGAGAGGAAGAAGAAGAGGAGGAAGAAGAAGAAGCCATGGAAGCTTGAGAAGGTGAAAAGAGAGTTTCTTGATAATTTTTGTGATGCCTCAAAATACCCTCTTACACCTTATATATCGTCAGTGTGATTGGTATGTTCCCATGCCATGCTCCCGTGATCCCCGTTCATTACAAACCATCCGTCTCATAAATTTTTTGTCCTAAAAAACAAGGGATGTAGCCATAGACTGTAAGGGTGTGATGTAGGAAATCAGACATAACTTTGTGTGGGAAACTCCGAATGGGACAGTTGAGGTGTCGTTATGGAGCTCATGAGATGTACTTTCAGCCTATGTGGGTGGGGTGGGGCTACAATCAAGTCAGGACCAAAACTGGTACAAAATAAAGGGATGTCTAGGAATTACTAGTGTGCTGTCCTAGATGGTATGGTTGGAGAAAAACAGCCATAACTTCCACTAGGGAACTTCGATCGGGGCAAGTAAGGTGTTGGCATGGAACTCTCGAGGTATACTTTCAGCCATGTATGGAGGATGGGGCTGAAAATGGACCACGACCAAATCTGGTACAAAATACGTGGCTGTCCAGATACAGACTGCAGCCCAAAACAGGTGTCATGGTTAAGTTCCAGCCAATATGGCCTCCTTGAGGTGTGGAAATTCATCCAATATAGATGCTGGGCGCCAAGAGAATTCCTCTATTGGTGGGCCTTGCCATTTGATCAGGTATTCATATATGGAACGGGTGCGGAGTTGCTTTTCACGTTGCCCAATGACCTCTTCAGGAATGTACTGAATAAGGCCCTCATCATCTATGGGTGTTAGCTCCTCTACATGATCTTTGGGAATGCCAATGAAAGGTTTCAATTGGCTCACATGGAAGACATCATGGATCTTAGTGGTGGGATGGAGTTGGAGACAGTAAGCCAAGTCCTGGACCTTCTTAATGATCTTGTAGGGCCCATAGTAACGGTGTGCCAACTTGTTGCAAGAACTGTCCTTTAGTGTGGCATAACGGGACTTGGGGACCTTGAGGAGTACCAATTCACCCTCTTGAAAGTCAAGGGGTCTTCTTTTTGCATCAGCATGGAGCTTCATGTGCTCTTGAGCCCTTTTGAGGTTTACCTTGTATTGTTGAAGTAGAGCTTGCATGCGGTCCAACTCTTCTTTTCCAAGGGAGTTGAGCTTTTCATTGAAGATCACGGTAGGAAGGGGCACCCGATAACCATACAATGATTCAAAGGGAGAGACTCCAATGCTCAAATGAGTGGAGTTGTTGTGAGAAAATTCAGCTAAGTGCAGCCATACGTCCCAAGAATTCTGCACATCATGACAAAAATGTGGCAAATAAGTTTCAAGCCACTTATTGACTCTCTTGGTCTGCCCATCCGTTTGGGGATGATAGGCTGTGGACGAAGCCAATTTGGTCCCCATGGAGCTGAAATTTGTCTGCCAAAACTGACTCATAGATTTGGTATCCCGGTCATGTACTATGACTTGGGGTAAGCCATGCAACTTAAAAACATGCTCCATAAACTGAGTGGCAACTTGGGGTGCCGTAAACTGGGATTTTGTAGGGATGAAATGGGCTGCTTTAGTGAGTCGGTCAACTACCACATATATACTATCCCAACCCTTCTTGGTTGTAGGTAAACCAATGATGAGATCCATGGTAATGTGGGTCCATTTTCCTTTGGGGATAGGTAAAGGCTGCAACAATCCACCCAGTTTAAGAGTGCTATCTTTATTTTGTTGGCAAGGCACACATCTAGACACAAAGTTTTTAACATCCCACCATAGGCCTTTCCAATGGAAGCTTTTTGAAACTCGGTCATATGTTTTGAAGACCCCTAAGTGGCCAGCGAATCGGTGAAGAATGCATCTCTTCAAGGATCCTTTGGGTGAAGGGAGACGCATGGGGAATCACAATACGGCCATGGATCCAGATGAGGCCATTGTGGAGCTGATATTGGGAATTGTCATCCATGACACCTTGCTGTAATTTTTGGAGAAGAGGGATGAATTCAGCATCAAGCAAGTATGTCTCTTGGAGCTCTTCAATCCAATCATGGTGGAGTTCAGTGATGGATGAAACCTTGCATGCCCACATGCGAGAGAGTGCATCAGCCACTACATTGTCCTTGCCACGGGTGTGGGTAATCTGAAAGTCATAGTTTTGTATGGTAGCCATCCATCTACGTTGTTTGGGAGTGAGGTTGGACTGAGTCAAGAAGTATTTGAGCACACGGTGGTCACTTTTCATCTTAAATCTGCTGCCATACAAGTAGTGACACCACTTTTTGATAGCATGAATGACTACCAACATCTCCTAATCATAGACATACAACTCTGTCTCTTTATCATCCAAATTTCGGCTCTCAAATGCTATTACCCAGTGTTCCTGTAGCAAGACTGCACCAATACCCCGTCCACTAGCATCACACTGGATGGTAAAATCCTTTGAAAATTTGGGGCATACAAGGATGGGGGCTGAAGTGAGCAAGTCTTTTAGCCTACTGAAAACTACGGCCAGCCAATTCATTCCATAGGAAAGACTCTTTTTTTAGCTTGTCCGTTAACAGGGCTGCAATTGTGGCATAATGGCGAATAAATCTCTGATAAAAAGATGAAAGGCCAAGAAAACCATGCAAGGAGGTAGTGGTAGTAGGGGTGGGCCACTCCCGGACACATTGCACTTTCTTAGGATCAACTTAGATGCCTTTTTCACTAACGATGTGTCCTAAGTACTCAACCTCTGTTTGCATGAAGACACACTTGCTTTCTTTGGCAAATAGCCGGTGCTCTCTCAGTACATCAAAAATTTGCCTGACATGCTTCAGATGCTCATGCAGTGACTTGCTGTAAATGAGTATATCATCAAAGAATACCAACACAAACTGGAAAAGCCATGGCTGCAATATCTTGTTCATTAAGCTCTGAAATGTGGCGAGTGCATTAGTGAGCCCAAATGGCATGACAAGGAAATGGTACAAGCCATGGTCAGTGTCCGAAAGGCTGTTTTGACTTCATCACCCACCCTCATTCTAATTTGGTGGTAACCGGATCGCAAATCAATCTTGGTGAAGTAGCGTGCTCCCTTGAGTTCATCAAGCAAGTCATCAATTCGAGGGATGGGGTATCTTTTTTTGATGGTGATCTTATTGAGATCACGATAGTCAATGCACAACCGGAAAGATCCGTCATTTTTCTTAACCAATAGAACCGAGGAGGCATAAGGGGAAGAGTTAGGCTCTATGAATCCCATCTCAGTGAGCTCCTTGACTTGCTTTGCTACTTCCTCTCTCTCACATTTAGAGAGTCGATATGGGGGTTTATTGATGGGCTTGGTATGGGGCTCCAAGTCAATCGGGTGATCCACCGATCTCTGAGGGGGAAGGGTAGTGGGGGGCTGAAATAGGTCCTCATATTCAGCCAAAAGCACTTTTAGTGCTGCATTTTGCTTCCCCAAGGTGTATTGGTCATCATTATCCTTATGAAAATGCAAGACAAAGATTTGGGAGTGTTTCTTGAATTCTTTTTTGAGTTGTCTTCCTGTTATAAGCTGAAAATATACATTTTCTTTGATTCCCTCCAAGTGTACAAGCTGGCCATGCATTACAAATTCCATATATAGCTGAGAGAAGTCCATAGAGATTTTTCCCAACTGCTGAAGCCAATCACATCCCAAAACAACATCCACGGGGCCCATATCAAGGGTAATTAAGTCCACCTTTGCTGTGTAATTTTCAACCAGCATAAGAGACACTTGTGTGCATACATGGGAGCTCACTTCCTCATTTCCATTGGCCACTTGAACCCGAAGAAGTTGCTGTAATTCAATGGAAACACATGTCAAACGGCCAAGAGTTGATTTATTCACAAAACTATGCGTGCACCACTATTTATGAGGACGTATACACTCTTGCCATTAATGTTACCATGCACTCGTAGGGTGTTCGGGCTCCTAGAGCCGGCCCATGCATCCATGGAGATCGAGCCAGCTGATATAGTGGTGAATGAGGGGTGCCAAGGGTCATTCCCAAGCATGTCATCAATGGGGCAGCCACCGGGGTCAAAAGGGAACCTGTGCGGTGAGTCATAAAATTGATAGGTATCAATATCCTCCTCATATTCAGCATTTTCAGCAAGTGTCATTATTGGAGAGTTGTCATGCATGTCCTCTTCCATCTTGTCACTATCTTCCAGCACGTACATGCTATTAAACTTGATAGTGGCATTCTTAAAGGGGCATTTGGATGCATGATCAGTCGTGTACTTATCCCTGCATTGTCATTATTGGAGAGTTGTCATGCATGTCCTCTTCCAGCTTGTCACTATCTTCCAGCACGTACATGCTATTAAACTTGATAGTGGCATTCTTAAAGGGGCATTTGGATGCATAATCAGTCATGTACTTATCCCTGCATTTAAAGCACAAGCCTTTGGCTTTTCTATCCTTGACAACTTCGGGGGGAATGAATTTTTGACCGTTAGGACTGAAGCCATTCCTTGTCTTATTTTCAGCATACTTTGGGTCACTTTTGGAGGGTGGTGCTATCCCAAAACTGCCATATTTCCTTTCAGCATTAAAAGTGGGATAAGTAGGAATTTTGGGGCTTCCATTCCCTACATTTTTGCTGTGATAATTATTAGCATATGGGGGTTACCTGATAGGGTATCTTTATTGTCTTGCAATGGGCTGCATATCCTCATTGTGGTGGTATTTTCGACCATAGCGTTCGGCCAATTCTATGGCTGCAAACAGGGTGGCTGGCTTTTGAGCCATTACATCAGCTGAGAGATGCGCATCTAGCCCATAAATGTATTTATGCAATTTGGCCTCATCACTGACTGCCTCAACCTACATGGATAGGTTCATAAATTATTGGTGTACTCCCTCACGGTGAGATTTCGCTAATCAAACTGATACCATTGCCTAGCCAAGCGTTCTTTTTCCACCGAGGAGACAAAAACTTGGATCATATGCATCTTGAACTCTTCCCAATCACGAAACTGCTGATTTTCTCTTTGAATGAATCTCCACCATATGTGGGCAAAACCTTCTAAATGAAGGGAGGCGAAAATGATCTTTGCCTCATCAGTACGGGGGTAGATGAGAAAATAGGCTTCCAATTTAGAGGTCCATTCCTCTAGTTCAACTGGGGATGAGGACTGCCCATTGAATTTAGTAAACACAATCTTATCATGCAGCTCATTTGGGCCTAGCTACTCATGAATGCCATGTGCTACATGCTGCGCATACATGCCTTGCTGTCCAATCCCCGACTGTCCAAAATTCCCATGGGGGCCATGCTACGCGTGCATTACATGAGGACCAAATTGCCCATTAGGACCTTGCTATCCAAAATGTCCATGCTGCCCATTACCATATGCATGCTGCCCATTGCCATGTGCATGCTGCCCATGCACTCCGTGCATTCCATATTGCCCAAGATTTGCATTGGAGCCATTCCCTTGAGTGTGCAAGTAGCTTCCGTTACGGGGGAGTTGGGGTGCCAAGGATGGGCTTGAAGGATTCGTAATGGGGGAGGGAAGGAGGGGCTCATCATGTCGTGTGGAGGGCTCACCCGTCTCATAAGTGCTATGGGGAATGCCATGGGTACCACCGAGACCTTGTGGGCTACGCCCGGTCTCCAAGGGGGGAGGCGGTTAGCCTCACGGGGAGGGACATACTCCTTGGGTCGATCCGAGGGGGGGGGCGATGGCGGGGATGAGGGCACCCATGCACTTTATGAGTAATTCCATCTTGTCCATCATCTTAGAATGATGGTGATCTTGGCGGGTTTCCATCTCCATGTGGCGTTGCTCCATCTCTCGATGTCGTTCAGCATGACAGGTCTCATGTTGGCATAAGGTTTGGTTGAGCAGAGATAAGCGCTCTATCTCGGGGGCACCCTCTACAAGACTATAGAGACATGTCCAAAGTGTGGTGCTCACAGGTATCGACTGGACTTGCAAGGGCAAACCATCCCTCAAAAAGTTCTTAGACACTTTTCGCTTATTCCTTGCATAAAACACATGTTTTGTACGTCTGACATGGCGAGATTGACAACGTGGCATGCGCAGAATAGGTCCAGAGATGGAGTTCAACAAATATCAGCAGATTCACGTGCATGGAGCCACATTGACTCTACCTTCCCAGGCTTTGCCCGAGAGCCAAGGAATCTTCGGCTTGGTCTTGCAATGGATGGTGTGAACCCATTCAGTCTGCGCTTAACTTCTTACAGTGTGTGGCCTATAGCCCTTGTCAAATATAATATCCCTCCATGGCTTTCTACGAAGAAAGGACATCTCATCCTTAGCTTACTTGTCCCCGATCACTACAAAGTCAAAAATATGGACATGTATCTTCGTCCATTAGTCGGTGAGCTTAAGATTTTGTGGGAGGAGGGGATCATCGTGCAAGATATGAGCAAGCGCGATGGTCGACGGTCCGCCAATATTCGAGCCATTCTCATGTGGACGATGCATGACTTTTCGGGATTCGAAGAGTGCTCAGGTAAATAGGCTTCCATTCTCGTTGGTAATATCTATATTTTATCTCGTTCAAGTTTGTATTCACTGGATAGAGGTGTTGGAATAGGTCTAGTTACCTCAAGTTATCATGCATGTCCATTGTGCGGGCCACATTTAGACTCCTGAAGGTCATGAACCATGAAGAAGATTGTAGATTAAGGACACGCCACTTTCTTGCCAGAGGGTCATGAACTCAGGGAAGGTTTTCTTGGATGACCTCCAACACGTATGAATGCCGCAAACTAGTACGAGCTGAAAATGGTCCACGCGGAGTCACATCCAAACGGAAGGCGACGGTTCTCAGTTTTCTATGAGTTGCCATATTGGACCCACTTATAGATCAACCACTTGTTGGATCCCATGCATATTTTCAAGAACGTGGGTAGCTTGCTATGGAACCACATCATACGAAAGAGAGACACTATAGGGGCACAAATGGATTTGAAGGAGGTAGGTAAGATGGAGGCGTTTTGGCCGCAGTCGAGTGCTGATGGTCGCGTACAGCTACCTCACACTCCTTGGGTTTTGTCCACTAAAGAAGAATGCATTATCCGCACTCCGACGGGTATGATGCATTCTCTCAGGTCTGCATTTTCTAAAGACAACCAATTATCAGGGCTAAAATCCCATGACTGGCATAAGATATGTCACGTTTGTACTATGAATGGATTATAGTTGGCATGTGCATTTTGCTATTTGGAGTCTAGCCATTGTTTATAATTCTTTCTCATTTGTGGCAGTTTGTACTACTAATTGCGATCGCAGGATGCCTTACTTCAGAAATATGCGGGGCCATTTATAGGTTGTCGACTTTGGTACAATGGATCTCACAGAAGGAGATTAATACGACCTCTATTGAATCTGCGAGGCGGGGAATAGTGGAGACGGTCTGTCTCTTTGAGAAATACCTACCTGCCAGCATGCTCACGATACAAATCCACCTTCTTGTACATCTTGTAGATGAAGTGGAGATTGTTGGACCTGTTCATACGCGATGGATGTTCTTCTTGGAGCGCTTTATGAAAACCCTGAAAGTCTTTATGCGACAAGGAGCTTGGCCAGAAGGTAGTATGGCTGAAGGTTGGTTTGGTGTCTGAGACGCTAGTGCATATTTCACAATGGCTACCAACGGTGGATCCAGATAACAAAATGCTATGGTCGTTGAAGGATGATGATAGACTGACCGGAGATGTGGTGGTTGGAAATGGGGTAGAAAAAAGAATGGTTGCTGCAATGGAGGAGAAGGTGAATCGCTTTTGTATGTTGCACCATGCCTCTATGGACACGTGGCTCACAAGGTACCAGATCGCTAGGAAAGATTGAGAGGAAACATGATATGAATTTTGACGTAGTACGTGCCATCGACCAATTCGATATCCCGAGGACATGGAGGAGATGCCATGGTTCATGTCAACGTGATGGTTGCATGTAGCTTTGACCGCAACATCTTGTGAAGGGGCGGAGGTATCAATGGAGGAGTGGAAATTCTCAAGGGGATGTAGTCCAAAGGTGATGATGTGTTTAGAATTTTCCATATCTATATTTTATATGCAACAACTAATTTGAGTGTTGCAATGTATAGTACAAAATATTAGTGCAGCGTGGTCGTGCGGACAGCATTTTCGCATGGAGCGTATTGAAAAAATGCGCTCCACAATGGAAAATGCACTCCACAATGGACTGTGGTATCATGGCAAGGTTCAAGCAGGAGAGCCGACGATGAGCAACGGATCCAAACACGGTTATAGAAGAGATGGAGTATTTTGGGAACTTGCAAAGTATTGTTACAGTGTATTACTGTAGCTTCTCCATGATACTATTCGATGTGCAGTGGTTCAAAGTTGTACTTGAAGGAGCTGGAGCAACAGTTCGATGAGGTCCATCTAGATTTCTCGAAATAGATTCTGAAAAAAAATGGACGGATTTACGCGACACCTTTGTGTTGCCGGCCCATTGTGAACAGGTGCATGAACTCATTTGTTTGTCAATTGTATTACGACATGGTACGTGTCACAATAGTTTAATCTCTCTTGTACGTGTTTGTGAACAGGTAATCTTCTATCCAAACCCCCGACAACCTCGATGGTGGTATGTTATACCTTCAACTCCCCGAAGTGCGAGAGTATATGATCAAAGTAATGTTCCGAGCATAGATGAGAACAATATGCAAATAGAGGGGTCTATATTGCAAGGGGTGGAGGCCATCGAAAGCTTGGAGCATGTAGAGGAGCTAGCATCGGCTAACAATGATGGAAATAAAGGAGTCCAAGAATTCTTTGAGAATGAGGTGGACTCATCCTTTTGTGGTGACATGTAAGTGTATGCGGGATTGTGTCAGGAGATTGATATGGGACCATAGGATACTTCATACTTGGAGCATCCACTTACTCAATTCATTGACTAATCGCTTATAAGGGTACATAAGATATGCATTTTAAGTGAGATCATTTTTTTAAGATTTATATTACCGTGCTTTGTATGATTTAAATTGATTATGCTAACATCATTTTTTGTCTGTGCAGGTAACCTTTTCAGGATGAGTTGAGGGATGAGCGATGAGGAGTTGCAGGATATCTTTATGCACATGTCTCCAGATCAGATGGTGAGATTCAGAGACATGGCGGACTAGGAGCTGTCTTGGACATCGTCAAGCCGCTCTATTAGATCTACTTCGGCGTGATCAGATGCTTCAGCTTCGAGCAGATGAGGTCGATGCTCCAGACATGGGCCAGAGGGAGGGAGTGCTTCAAGGTCAAGGGGATGCTGTAGAGATACGGAGGCAATGAGCCCATGGTCGGCACGAGATACAGGTGCGACTCCTCGCTCTTGTGGTGATTCCAAGGAGCGTGGCTCCAATAGTTGCTATGGAGGCACGGATGCGGTGTCTGCGTCTCGTCATTCTGCTAGACTTGCATCACCTCCAGGATTTGTCACATGTGTGGGGACGTCTACTCCAATTACTCTGGCTTTTGCTCAAACGTCTACAAGTAGCACTCCTATGGGTGCTACACCAATAGATACTACCCCGGTCGGTACACCGGACGTATAGGGATCTCTTGGATATGCCTAGGAGCGTGGATGCAGGTGGGAGAGGACCCATCTTAGGCATACCCTAGAGGGATATGCCTATCGATGATAGGTCAGGAGCCATTGTCATGAATAATGAGGGGAGGAGGGTGATGGCTCGCATGAGAGAGTTGTGCCAACAAGTTTTTCAGCACAACGTCTTAAATCATTAGAAAAACATACCGAAGGGGAGCAAGGATTACATAGTAGCATCCTTGCATAAGGAGTTTCCGATTCCAGCCCAGTAGATAGATTTTCTATAGGGCTAGATGATGGACTATATGCGTGCATATATGTCACACAAACGATCAAACGCATGCAAGGCACTCAAGAGTGGGGCTGCAAAGCCCGAGTGGCTAGACGTAGACGATTGGCACCGACTGAGAGAGGAGGCTATAGATTCTCCAGGACATTGGAGTCAGCAGTGTGAGGCAGCAAGGGCATGACTAGCAGCCAGAGTGGTCCATCATCTTGGGAGTGGCAGCCACAGGACATATCTGGAGAACTTTGTAAGTTTTTCTTTTGTTTTGGTTGCTTATTTCTTTGCAATATCCTTTGTACTAACAATCATGTTTCTAATAGTTAGTATTTTATTTTCTTTGCAGAAATCCCAATCGTGATCCGACCTTCCTTGAGACTCGATATGCAGAGAGGCACGGTCTCACTACATTGATCGACTGATTGTATAGACACGGCGGCCCTGTATGTCACTCATCTTTCTTGTTCGTAGTTACCATGTTTAATTAGAATGCATTATTGTATGGTGGATTGATGTGTAGTTGTTTCTTTTTTTTACAAAGTTCGTTCGATGCTCCTTTGCGGCACGATGAGCTTTCGGATGGTGAGGATATGTAGCTTGCCCTTGGATCCCTGGAGCTCACACACCCTTCTTTTTTGGTCACCTGATCTGTGTAGACATTTTCTATGTAGTAGTGATATCTTGTCATGATTGTACCAGTCGCTTTCATTATGCGATCATGTATTTATTTCATGCATCAATGTTATGATTTAAGTACACTTTTTTTTTTTTACACGAGTGCAGAAACTATTTTACATGGCCCAAATAAAGCACACAGTGCTACTGCCACAAAAAGTTTTTTTTTCCCTATTAGCATCGCAAATTTACCTGCACGCATCATGATTTGCATCATTATTAGTATCGTAGACACCAACTGTTCTATGGTGTCTCCAATAACGACGCTTTTTGCGATGACGAGGACAAATTTTGTTATTTACATTTTCTTCACTTTTTACGTCGGTATAAAATCCGTGAGTACCCTATTCATAGCATTTTTCATGTGTGCCACTGAGTTTGTTGCACGCTCTACAGGAGAGTACACATCCGAACTAACCTCAAAGGAGTCTTCATGGTTGTGATATCCCTGCTCTCAATTGCAAGCTGAAACTGATCATATCTTGAGTAAAGATCACCTAAATAATAGATCGCTTTGCTTGCAAAAGCCTCTGGAAATTCATCAACCATAGGACCTACACCCACATTTCTTATGGTCACTTTATTGACCGATTGCATGTCTTGAATGAATCTCAAAGTCCCATTCTTTTTGGGCACAATAAAACAACGATTTGAGTATGGGGCTGAAGAGGGCTTCAAGATCTTCATGCAAATCTTTTCATTTAAAAAATCCATCAGCTTTAGCAAGTAAGCTTTAGGCACTGGAATAGGCCTCAAGTTCCATGGTACATGTGGCATAGTAAATATTACCATAGGAGAGACATCATTTGGATCCACACAACCTATTTAAGTTGGCTGAAATGCAAATGCCTTTCCATGCCTAGCCAACATCTACATAAAACAGTTTCTTTCAGCATGCAAAAGAAACCCTTATGCACCAACTTTCAATTCCTATAATGTTTCACATGTAGGCTGATGACCTATATCTTTAGGATCCCGCAAGCTTGGCTGCCTTCACACTTTTTCATACAAACCCTCACTCTCTGGTGGAAGTGGCAAAGCAATTGGTTTCACCTTTTTGTCAAATGTCTTATACTTTGTCTCCACATGTGCTTCAGCCCATTGTAATCCTTCCTGCTGAGCAAACAATGCTATAACATCATACATGTCCAAAGAACATACTGACAAAACTTTGTTTTCAACCTCATTTTCTGCATATATAGTTGTTGAAATTTCAGCCATAGTGTGATTAATATTGAGCCCATATAAGACGCCTAAAATGCCTTCATTTTTAGCTAATAATCCCGATGCTCTCAGTTCCTTAGTAGCCCATTTCATAGATCTACGTTAATCCTTGTACATAGCTTCCATAGGCTTAAACCAACATGAGCTGTTTGCTGTAAATTAAGAATAACCAATAGTAAATACATGCTTCATTCCATCAAGATGTGAGTACATCCTCTGAACAACACTATTGTAGCCCCGCATTACAGCAGTGCTTAATGAAAATCCAAGTCTTTGAATTCCCTTGCATTTGGAGCCAAAGGAGACTCTCGAAGCGTATCCCGATTTCTAGGATGATTAACACAAACAGTAAGAAATTGGATTGCTTTCCTCCCATCCTTGCTTCTAACTCTTGCATAAGCAGAACCATCATTAAGCACCTTTGTTTCCATATGCACTCTTGTAATATAGGGCTGTCCCAAAACCACTGCATATGAGGAATTATCTTGCACAAAGAAGTGTTGCTCTTCTTGTACATCACCAATCGTCACCTTTGCATTGGGACATGCAGCATAAAGCTCTCCCAAAGAATTATTTTCAGCCCTCATATGCCAATCATGATCAGTATCTACAAGTCATGCACCATTTTCATACAATCCACACTCAATGATATTTATCTCAGACCCATGGTCAAGTAAAGCAACACAAGGAGTTTCACGTTTCCCTATTTTCACTACCATTTCAGTGATAACTCTAGCCCAATTATTTCTTGTATAATGACTTCGAGGAATAAATCCTAGAGCCTCTTCCCCATATTGTTGCATCTGCCTTACTCCACCATGCATATTGCTATAAAACAATGTATTTTCAGCCACTTTCTTCTCTTTTCCACATGTTGTCCACCACTGATTAGTAGCATCCTGCATAGATAATTCAATACTTACTTCATGCCCATATTCAGCCTGAATACCCAACAAACCAATTTCCTCTTCAAATTGCAGCAATTCAATAGTGGTATCACTAAGAAACTGACACTTCCTCTTAATTATGTCAATGATCTCATCATGAAATTCTCACTTGGTGATGCCAAGCACCTCTCCCAAGGTGAATTTTACCCAACTGTTTAAGATCCGTTCTTCAAGAACCTTCTTAAGATCTGTGGCTGTCTCAATGTTGGACTATAACTTGTATCCTAGCTTCTTGCCCTTCTTTTTGCCCTCTTGTTTGTTATCCAGTTTTTGCTCCTAACTGATCTCTTCCATAACATGCTCGGGAGGTGGCTGCTTTGTAGATTTAGTCTGAACCACACTTCTTCTTGTCATTCTTTTAGATGCCCATGCATTATCTTCGTCTCTCTTTTGTTTTTCTTCCACAAATACATCCGTGTTTTGTACCTTTGCTAAACATGCATACATTGAATATGCATCTACCAGTGATTCCCAACCAGTTATGTCATAAATGTCTTGCCCTGCATGAGACATTTCACAATCAGTAACCTTTCTCTTTTCAGTTGCATGTAAAGCATGTGTCCATATTTTAGCTTTTCGACCAACCATCACTTGGCCATGCATTCTATCCAACTGTAGACCAAGAGTAGAAGCATGTACCGCCGTATAAGCATTTTGAACAGCCAAGTCTTCCAACAACTTTTGCATATCTCCCTTTCCAAAATTCAAAGCAAGAGGCAATCCCATTTCTTGTGCATGGATCTTGCTATCTTTCCAAAAGATGAGTTGCCGTGCCAAGGCCTTTTGATAGGCAACACAATCCTTTCTCTCATGTTGCAAACTAGCACACCACATATATCTTTTTCCAGGCTTAGGGGTTGCTGCCCGTCCCCTTTCCTCTTGTCCTTTTTCATCTAATTTTGCAACCTTCAATTGAAGATCCCACATCCCTTTGACCAATTCATCGAAGACATCTTCCCTACAATAGCAGGTACAACCATAGGGTTAGCCACAGAAGTGGGTAGCTTATTGGATACTTCAACTATTTTTCTCGTAACAGTGGGCAAGCTAGAGACATGTAATCTTTCTCTTCTTCTATGCTTTTTCTCGTAACAGTGGGCAAGCTAGAGACATGCAATCTTTCTCTTCTTCTATGCTTTTTCACAAGTGCAGTAATAGCTTCCTTGACATGTCTCCACTTTGTTTTCAAACTTGCCTCTGTAGTTTGATTCTCCAGCAAATCATCAAGCTTCTCTTGAAGCTCAGGATCTACTGCTTGTAGAAACAATTCAATTTTTTGCCTTGCAAGAGCTTGCTGTTTTGCAAGATCCAGCTACTCAAATCGACTTTCAAATTATCTTAACAATTCTATAGCCACAAGAACCTTATTGGGTTGTAAAACCCACTCCTTAAAGTCTTGCATGTAATCAAATTGGTATCTTCAATGTAAAATTATTCCCTGAGTGTCTTCTTGAAAGCTACCTAGTCAACATCCTGCATGTATAATTCAATGATTTGCGCTTTTAGTTCATGTACAATAACATGTACAAAATACCAGCTCCATGCAAGTTGAGCCACCCCAAAGAATTACATCTTTTGAGCATATGTATGTACATATGCAGATACATTCCTGCCATTGAATAACTTCATCTCATGCTCAACTGCTGACAGAGCATTCATCACAACACTTTTTATTTGAGCAGAATCTTGCATCACCTATTGTGCCAAAGTCTTATGAATGAAAGAGAGAGAGAGAGAGAGAGAGAGAGAGAGAGAGAGAGAGAGAGAGAGAGAGAGAGAGAGAGAGAGAGAGAGAGAGAGAGAGAGAGAGAGAGAGAGAGAATACATCATAGTAATATATACATCATCTCTTGTCTACTATGGGAGCTAATTGAACTTGTAGAAATGTGATTTAGGTCTTGCAAACAATGCTTCTTTATTTTCAAACTCCTTATGGTCAAGGAGATCTTCTTGAGTTGCTTCACCATGATGGTGAGGTCATCATCTAATGGTATTTAGAAGTGCTTATGAGGGTTATACTAGATTTGCATTATATTAACCTCCCTTGACTCAACTTTCCTATTACACAAAAACTCACTGCTATGCACACTAAGCTCTCTTATGTGTGCATGGAAAAATGCAAACTCAAAGTCTCAAGAATGTGAGAGTGAGAGTGAGAAACAAAAAAGAAAGGGCTGGTTGGTGCTAGAATAGATCTTTCGCATGTGGAGTCGAAGCTCCAATTTCATCTTCAACTGCAAGCCCTTCATTAGAACCAGGCTTATTGCAGACAATTTAACAATTTCCTATGAAATATTAGGCACTCCAAACTCTTCTCCTCTCTCTCTCTCTCTCTAAGCTCATTCACCTAGTCAATGCTCCACACCTCCTCATTGCTTGCCCATCATTATGTGTGTTGCCATGCTAGCCATCATGTTTGTGCTGCCATGCCCACCATTATGCCCATTAAGCTATGCTCTACCATGGCTACTTCCATGTAGCCATTACCCAAAGTGGTGCCCATGCACTCTCCTCTAGGCACTATTAAAAAACATAAAGACAAAGGGGAGGAGAGAGAGATAGCCAGGCCTATAGGGGCAAAGAGGGGGGTGGATCTCTACAAAATAGAGAAAGAGAGGGGGTGAGATTTTGAGAGAGGGTACTTAGAGAGAGACCCACAAATAAGGAATATAACATTCATTACTAAAGCATTTGAAATTTATAAACTTCTCTCTATCAACTCTCTCTTTAGTAGGTTCTCTTTTTCTTGATACCTAGCGAAGGCCAAAGCATTAGGGAGGTATCCTAAAATTCAAACACATGGTAGGTTCAAATGAAAGCTCTTGAAACCTTCTCTTAATATATAATTGGTGTTGTTGGCTAGACTCGTAACCACATATTATGCGGTTGGAGAACTTGCAAAGCTCATGAGTTTTTGCCTCATTTGCTTTGCACTTTTGTGAGCAAAGGGAAGTGGTTGCATGGTATGAAGAAATTGCATGCTTCACCCACAAAATATAAGGCATTTCTTGCCTAATTTGTAAGATGTTAGGAATGTGATTAGGCCATTTATTATAATTGTTTATTGATGTTCATCAAGGCATGTAAATGCATTTGTGTAGTATAATAAGCAACATATGTCTATCTATGTGCGATAATTAGTCACTTGCAGTTGAATGTGTGTAGACTCTCTCTCTCTCTCTCGCTCTCTCTCTCTCTCTCTCTCTCTCTCTCTCTCTCTCTCTCTCTCTCTCTCTCTCTCTCTCTCTACACACACACACACACACACACACAGAGCACTGTTTATACATCTCGAGCACTGTTTATACATCTCAATTAAGGATATTTAAAATTACAAAATATTGATTTTGAAGTGAACAAAAAAATGTACTATTTTTCTATGTCTATTGACCCTACAACACATTTGACATATGCTTTAAAAAACTCAATCAAAGAACATAATTCTCACACTACAAACATCACATGTACGTAATGATACAATTATCATTTGGGACCACATATGTGGACCCTTAATGTTCACCATGCTTCATGTGAAAAGCGCAATTGCCTCTTTTACTTGATAGAGATGTTAATAATAACAAAGATCCAAGATGTCAAGTCAAATTCTTCATTAGAACTTCGAACACCTTAGTCAGGTTGATTATAATATATAAATACCCCTTAGACTTTTGATTTCTTTTATTTGGAAAATGTTGCATTTTTGCATCCCTAGCAAAACTGATGTTTCCTATATTGTGCATTGAGGAAAAATACAAGAAATCCTTGAAATTAGCATCTAAGTTCCCTTTTCTCTTTCTTGTCACATTATAATGCTAATGTAGGAATAATTATATGTTTTGTGCATTTGTTATTTTGATAGCTAGCATGTAACAAGGACTTCCTTTATTATCATCTCCACCTCATTTTATGTGATGTTTAATAAGCAAGAGCATACCCTAGCATAGATTGATCAATAGCATGTATAGATTTCCATGTTGTAGGTGAACAACAAGTTGGCTATATATCTCAAATCATGAAATCATTGATTATGTGTTTGTAAAAAGTAATAGTTATCAAAACTAAATGCCAAAATTCCTAAGTGTGTATGTGGATTTTATAATTCATTTTTATCTTTTTCTTTAGAATATTCTATTTATGTTTATCAGGATTATCTTTCAATAAATTTCTTTGTGTTGGTTATGACTCAATCATGCTATAGGTTTGAGTGAACTCAAGCATTACATGATGCATGAACTTACTTCCAAACTCAACAAACTTAAAATTTATTATTATTTATTTTTCAAATAAATTTTAATTTTCAAAAGAATAGTTGTTACCAATGAAAATTATAGAATGTATCATAAAAAAAGAACAAAAATCTATATTAAAGTCTATTTTACAAGGGTTTTCAAGTGCTTTATTATACACACTTTCTTGGCCCCCATTGCCCAATCAAAGGACCTTGATGAAGTACAATGATATCACATTTCTTCTTTCAATCTTGATAGCCTTTATGACAAAGATGACTCCCTAGATGTCTAGGCATATTCTCTCCAAGACCAAACTTTAAAATGTGAGCCTCATATAAATGATGAAGTTTTGAAAACCTCACCTTACAACCAAAAGTTTATTTAACAAAGTAATTCTTACTCTAGCACACATGCTACATTCAGGTTTTACTTGCATAAGCATTACATAGCCATCACAAGGCATAACATTGTAATTTTTGCATCTACTATGGAGAATACACGTTGCACATCTATCATTAATGTTCTCTATTCAACAATAGTAGTCTTACTTGGTGATAGTATTTTACATGGAAGATTTTAAGAAAACATGGGGAGAACACTAGCTTATAACTAAACGAAAGCCTAATGTTTGGAAGATTTCAAGAGAACACGGAAAAAACACCAAGTTATAACTAAATGACTGATGAGAAGCCAATGTCTTACACCATATTTTTACATCATTTGTCAACAAACTTGTACTACCTACCAACTCTCCATGAGCTATTAGTTACCTTTTTATATATCCACTTGATGGCATGGCATGCAAACTTCTATCTTCAACTATTGTTTATGGTGGTAGACATCTAAATACACCTTTGCATTCTACAAAGAGTTTGTTTTATTTAAATGATGGACCATTTGAGTAGATAGATTATTTTTGAAAAACATGTTGAATGAGCTCAATCAAGCACTTCCAAAGCATCATAGTCACATTTAATCATGATTACTACATCAGTATCCTTGTTACGAAACAATATGGTAGCATTCTTCTTGCATGTCATGCCATCTAGTACTAACCTACCATTGTAGTTCACATATGATGACTTAGTAGTCCTTGGCCTATAGCACTTTCCCTACACCATTTGTTCCACTTGTGTTGCATATAGGAAAGATCTTGAGCTAGTATTGTGGAAGTCACCATAGAAAATAGTGTCAATAATGGGTTGCTTGCGTTCTAGGCGAGAAAAATGGTAGGGTATATGAGGGCCTCCTAGTAAGACTGTAGGAAGAGGGTGCTAAAGGAAGATTTTATGGATGTCCTAAGAAGTTGGGGGTGTTGAATGCTAATTGGGAATTATTGAGGGCTAGGGTGGATGGATCAACAGCTAGGGTGTAGTTGTAGAAGGAGAAGTTGGATCATGTATGTGTTCTTCTAGGCCTTCAAGAGCCCTTGCAACAGTATGCAATAGCCCTTGAAGAAGGCTACAAAAATTTTGAAGATGAAGTCCTCCATGCTCAATATCATGCACTCCTCATAGTAGTGCATATATGTAGTATGAAGGAAAAAAATGGACGATGGCATGTTGACCTATGTAACCTTCATCAAGGGTTGCGATCCTTCTCATGACACCTTCATAGATAGCAAAGATCAATTTTCCCTTCAATTAGATCTTTAGGTAATCATTTCATACCATCAAAACAAGAGTGCAACACTCAACTAAGTACAACAGGGGTTAGAAACACATATACACAGAGAGTCTCATGACATGGTGATTATCTAGCATGCAAAGCAAAGCAACTCATGGGGCACATTAAGTGATGGCCTTTTTGTAGGCACCATACGTGCAAGAGTAAGTGAAGATATGGTCTTCAATTTTCCCGACAACTATTTCATTCTACCTTCTTTGCTTTGTTGGGGATGTGCTAATCATTGTCAATGGGATACAAATGGATCATGGATCAATAATGTTATCATCAACTAAACTCAAATGAATCTCAAATACCACATGTCAACCTATCATTAGAGTTCTATGTTTTGAGAGAGAGAGAGAGAGAGAGAGAGAGAGAGAGAGAGAGAGAGAGAGAGAGAGAGAGAGAGAGAGAGAGAGAGAGAGAGAGAGAGAGAGAGAGAGAGAGAGAGAGAGAGAGAGAGAGAGAGAGAGAGAGAGAGAGAGAGAGAGAGAGAGAGAGAGAGAGAGAGAGAGATTGGTGCCCTCATCATAAAATGCTATTAACCAGAAGCATGAGGTGAGATATGAGGTATACCTATCCAATTGGTCAAACTACATGTACTGGTCCATGGATCATGGTTGATCTGCCACCATCTACATGATAGGCCTATACTATAGCTAGAGTGTGGAGCCTTTCACATCATGTTATGGAGAGGGATACCCTACATGTGCCATTTAAGTTCATGCACATGATTTTATGTGCTATTTTTGAAGAAAAATATAGAAGTTGAATGTGTATTCATGTGTCATTCAAGTCCATGCACATGATTCAACACACTATTCCAGTGAGAAATAGACAAAGAGTGTTTAATTTTAGTACAAAATCTTTTGAAGTTCTTAATTTCTCAGCTCAAGTTAACTTGATAGCTAAAAAAGTAAGAATGCAAAAGGGAAGGAGTCTCATATATAGATATTATTTTTTTAAATGGTTAAAAAATATTGAAAGTTAAGAGGTTTGGGATGCACTCTACTTGTAATTAGATCCCTATATCCTTTTCCAATCAGGAAGTTCTCCATTCAAAATTTCTATGTTGCAAAATTGTTTTTATCCAGTTTTTTATCCACTATCTATGTGATATTCTATGTCCTATCTGTGTTTGCCATGTTTGTAGCTCTATGTATTTACTTGCAATAATTAAGTTGTCAATGCCTGACTCCTTGCAAACCAAGATGTCTTTTCAATGATAAAAAGCTTGCATAACATTTAAGAAACACATGTACATTTGATAGCTCCTATAATGTATCCAGTTCAGTTAAATCATATGACATACATACTACATTTAGTTCCCAATTCGGATGACTTTGTTGTCCATGTTTTCTACTATTTTTAGTGCAATGTAATATATGTCGAAAATGATCAATGTTGGTTGTAAAGATCACATTTAGTGACTCAAAAACTTTAGTATTCATTTCTTTGTTATTGCTCAATATTCACACATCTACTTGTTCACTTGCAACCTCTAAAGTGTTTTACAAACATTGGTATTTCAAACCACAACTTACATACATTAGTACTTTAGTCAGAGTACTTCAGACTTTAGTCAAGTACACTAGGTATAAATATTTGTCAAATAAGACATTACAACCCCAATTATTGAGTGCACAATCAACCCCAAACTCTAATAAGATTTCTATAGCAATATGATCCCAAAAATAAGGCAAAGCATATACCACATTGAGTGCAATATACTCAGAAGTCTGCCCTAAATAGTGAAAGGGGTAAAGGGATTCAAGAACCCAAAGAGTCTATCTCAAATTGATAGCACACAATATATAACATATGATAAGGTTGTGACATAGAAGGTGTCTATTATAGAATCTAGGATTCAAAAACAATACTTTGTAGATAGAAGCTTCATTGATGGCCTCATTACAAGATCTGGTTTAGAACACAACTATGTTCTTGAGACATATTGTGGTGGAGTTGTGTTGGAGCAAAGCTTACAAAAGAAATGATGGTGTATTACTCTTTACAAAGATGATTTTGAAGCCATGGCTTTAGAATCAAAATGATGGTGGAGTTGTGTTGGAGCAAAGCTTACAAAAGAAATGATGGTGTATTACTCTTTACAAATATGATTTTGAAGCCATGGCTTTAGAATCAAAATGCTCTACCCTTATAGATAGTGATCCTTCCTTGAAAAATTAGTGTGGTGCAAGTATAGCTCTTGCAAAGCACACAATAGAGCTAGATGGTGCAAAAAAAAGAAGATTTGTACAATCTTGAGATTGATGAACATCTAAGGAGAGAGGATGAGGATGAAGATGATGTAGATGATAATGAAGGTAACATACATGATGAGAGAGAAATTAGAGATGCTAGAGATATACTAGATATTATGTGGATAATGAGAATATAGAGAATAAATTTGAGGATAGTGGAATTTTACTAGGCTTACTAGGGTTGGTACACATGCTGAGCAAGGTGGAGCTATTACAAGTGATACTATGGATACTACAAAATTTGTGGATGTTGGGAGTGTCGATGTTGCTAGGGATGCTAAGGTTGTTGGGGATATAAGCTCAAATATGCTTTCCAAGCCCCCATCAAAATTCAAGAGTGAGAAAGGTCACAAAGTGACCTCTCATGCTAGTATAGAGAAGGAGGTTTTATTAGAACAAGCTTGCTAGATAATATCATCATGTATCTTCTTCAAAGTCTAGATTGTCAAATTAAGTTTACAACATTTTTAATGCTAAGTTGGTTTGGTCACATTCATTTCAATTTGTATGTTAATTTAATTCTTATTGTTTAATTAACACCTAGTTAAGCACTTTGGAACTCACTATTGAGCTAGTTTCTTGACCAAATGCTTACAACATGCTCAAACTTGAGTTGAACACTCCAATTTTAGTTCTTTTGAACTTCACCCACACACTTTAGCTATCTAGAGCTAAAAAAGTAAGGCCTTTGTAAACCTAGTGCATGCACGTGAGACTCAAAGTTGGGTTTATTCTACTATTAGCCCTAGCAAGTGAGACTTGAGCTTAAACTTGAGCCTCGGGTCCAAAATACCTAGTCATTATTATAGTTTTCTATTGAAACTTAAGTTCAAGTTAAATATTTCTTAGAGTTCTCCATCAATGAGTAAAGATGATGTCTAAAGTAATACAAAGGTAAATTTTAATTGAATAAGCATAAAGTAGATCTCAATGTAGTGTATAATTCCTCCAAGTAATAGCTAATAGACTTTTTTTTTGTCTCATAGAAAAAGACAACAAAAGTTAGAAGAGAGAGGGAATACCCCTCAAATAGAACAAGTGCCACAAGTACCATGATAATGATGTTAGAATTAATGAAGAAGAGGTGGGGGAGGTGGAACACAATGATGAACTTCTTGCACCAGCATCTCCAAAACATTCAATTGATTTAAGTAGAGGGACTAAGAACATGCCTCTAAAGAGAGTTGGTTAGAGGGTATCGAGAACAAGGATAAAGGTAGTGAATAGCTTCAATAACAAACTTGTGTGACGAACAAGATACAAGAAGAAATTGGCAAAGGGACAAAAAAAGCTTGCATATGAGACAACAAAAGAAGGCAAAATAGCTCAAGGAAGAGACCAAGTGATGGGAGGCTCCAAGGAAAATGCATCTATCTCTTTTTCCAATATAATCCATTTTTCAATATCATTCCCTTTTTATATGAACTTGTCAAATATAGAAATATTAAGTTAGATTTGTGTTTGCATATGTAGCTTCTATTGAGAATGAGGGGTCAAGTGTGCAAATATTAGAGAAATGTGTTGAAAAGTTATGTTTAGACATACAAAAAAGGAGGCCCCTAGGAAGCTTATATTCTTTTGAGAGAGATGAAGATAGACTACTTTTTCAATCATCACTACTTAACAAAGAAATGCAATCAAATTTAGAAGACATTTTTATAGATGAATATGGGAGCACAAGAAGAAAATAACTTATGATGCTTTTATAATGCAAATTTGTATTAGTATGTTTAAAAAAAAGGAATATTTACAAGGCCTAATATTTACAAGGCCTAAAGCCACAAAACCTTTAAGCCTTTCTAAGTAGCTTATAAAAGAGTACTTTGCCAAATTTATACTTCTTTTTTAGTACATTGAAAATAGCAAAACATCCAAACTTGTGATACTTTTAGATGCTCAATGATTGTGCCTTTGAGGAAGTGAAACCTAGGCTACAACTAGGCTACCCATAGACCCTAAGTTCAAGTCCATGTATTTGAACTTCTCTATAGAAGGAGTACTTGTCTACTTCAAGATGAGGCTGTGCATCCCAAGAAGTCAAGACCTAAAAAACAAGATACTTTGAGAAGCCCGTGATTCTCCTTTCTCAAGAAATCTAGGAATGCAAAGACTCAACATTGTAAGAAGAAGATTTTATTAGGAAATGCTTAAAGAAGATTTGCTTAAATATGTTGTTGAATGCTTGACTTGCCAATGGGTAAATGCTAAGCATGTTAAGATGCCAGTAAAACTTCAATCACTTGATATCCCGCAAATGAAGTGGAAGTTTATCAGCATGGATTTTGTAGTTGGATTACCCTGTGTCCAAGGAGGATATATTTCAATCTTCGTGATTGTGGATATGCTGACTAAGATTTCTTACCGTATGCTAGTTAAAACCAACTATAAGACTTCTAGATATTGTAAGGATCTTTATGAAGGAGATATTTAGGCTACATGGATTGCCAAAGAGGTTCATCGATGATCGTGATTATCTTTTCACTTCTCATTTTTGGAAGAGCTTATTTGAGGCCATTGGTACCCAAATTTGTTTTAGTATTGCCTATCATCCTCAAATTAATGGGAAAACCTAATGGGTTAATCAATCCATTGAAGACATACTTAGAGCTTATTGCTATAGATAATCTAAGTAATGGATACAATACCTATCTTTGGTAGAGTTTGCTTATAATGCAACCTATCATCAAAGTCTCCAAATGATCCCATTTTAACATTTGTATGGACGAGAATGCCTAACTCCACTAAGATTTTCTAACCCTATCCTAAAAGTAGAATCCTCCAAGAAGATATTGGAAGAGATAGATGAATAAGTTAAGGCCATCAGACAAGATATCCATGCTGCCAAGGATCATCATAAAGGATATGTTGATCTAGGAAGACAAGAATGAATCTTCAAGGAAGGAGACATGGTTTTTATTCATGTTTATCTTAAGAAGAGTTCCTTATTCTTGGGGAAATTCAAGAAGCTAAGTCGAATACATTGTGGATCATACAAATATCTCAAGTATCTACGACTCAATACTAACAAGCAACTTTCAAAACACTTGAAAGTTCACAATGTATTTCATGTTAACCTTCTAAAAATTTATCTATCCAACCCTTACCATGTTCTTGATGATCCACAAGTTGTAATACCAAGCTAAGGAGTTTTTGAGATTCAACTTGACAACATACTTGATGTAAAAGAATGTACCTTCCAAAGCCGAACCTGGTACATGTAAATCGGATGCTGGATGCATACGTAGCGAGCACCGAAAGGTCCCCAAGAACAAAGAACTCTACTTAAGCTCAAAAAGCAAGAAAGAAGATTTGCACGACACAAGGCAAAAAGACAAATTGGGTACAATCTCCCCCCATGCCTTGTGTGAACGCTTCACAAGGCATGTATTTGTAAATTTATTCATCTCAAAGCTTAAAAATAGCCCAATTTTACAATAAGCATGCTTTAGCTTTTGTGTTTGCTTTTGTGCAAATAAAGAATAAAGCAGTTGGGTAGCCCAAAATTCCGGGTTGTGCCCAAATACAATGTCCAATAATGAAATATTTAAACTATGCCCCCATGCACATACGAAATAATAAATATTTGTCAAGCGCTTAAATAAATTATAAGCATTTCTAAATAAACATTAGTGCCACATCTTTAATGAAAAGATGAGTGCCCATAAAAAATGATAATTTCTTCTAAGTAATTTGAATGCATGCTATCACCCAGTGCTTCCCAACGCCATTGCCTCCTTCTCTACACATCAACTGAAGCATTTGCAATTGTTAGAAAATAATAAAATTAAACTGACAAAAGTGAATACCTAGCACTGTTCAGCTACAAAATAAATAAATAGAACATCATATTGGGGAATATGGGAATTTCCCATAAGTTTGGGACACGTGATCAAATCTTTGGATTTATCATAACTTGAACACTATAACTCCAAATGGAGCACTCTATAGCTCAATAGATTTCATTTTTCAAGCACTTTCCAATGATATGTCAAATCATATGGTTTTGAGAAACTTATGGACATGTTATCCGGGTGCCACCTTTTTAGTATTCAAAAAATGGGAATTGGGAGATTCCCAAACTCACTAATATTGTGTTATAGGTTGGAACTCTGTCCTAACGTGAATTTAATAAGACGGCACTCTAAACTCATAAATGTCCATTAATTTAAACATGTATTTTGCGGAATCACCTGCCATGGAATCACCCACGATCACATTAAATTAACGTGATGCGTGAAAAGGACAGGCGTCCCCGTCAACTTCTCGCAAAAGGAATCCACCTTGTGTACCAACCCCGAGAATTAAATATAGTTTTACAGAATCCACTGAAAAACCTCACAGAATCCACTGTGGAATTAAAAAATCATGGAATCCATCGTGGAATATGCCTCTTGGCATCATATCCCCGAGGTGGGATAGCAATTAGCAATTGTCCTCAATTGCTATTTGCTCAATGTGGACCGAGGAGTGAGGAGGGGTAAGCACTTAGGTCGCGGGCGTGCATCCATTGGGCCTCTTTGACAATATGATTTTTAAACTTAACCAAATATCTAGACTATCTACGGCGAGTTCTAGCGGTCATAAAGTTAGTGTCTAGAATAGTTTCAGGTTCAAGGATTTCAGTTTCTTCTTCTAAAAAATGAGGGTTTTCATAGACAAGGTGAACAAGTAATTGGCCTCTAAAAGGTCGTAACAAAGTGATATGAAAAGTACTGTGGATTTTCCAATGTTGGGGTAGTTCTAATTTAAATGTGTTGTCATTGATTTTGTGAATGATCTTGAAAGGTCCATACAATCTAGGAGCTAACTTAACAACTGGGTGTCTCTCAACACTTTGCAATCATCTCTTTTCAATGCGTAACCAAACATAATCATCAACTTTGAAAATCATAGCTTTTCTTTTCTTGTTAGCTTGTTTAGTTTATGATTGTTAGGATTTCGTAATCATGTCTTTAACTTTAGCAAAAATAGTAGCATGTATATTGGCAATATTATTAACATCTTTAACTTTGTTTGAAAATGATGTAACATGTATAGGAAATCTGTGTCCATAAATGATTTCAAAAGGTACTTTTTGTGTATGCGGTGTATTATTGTATCCCATGTTTGTGGTTTTGAAATTGTGTATGCACGCAAAAGATCTAAAATTGTACTGCTAGTAGCTTCTGTTTGCCCATTAGTTGGAGGATGAAATGCAAATGAGAAATCAATCTTTGTACCTAAATTAGCAAAGAAAGTGGTCCAAAAAATATTGCAGCAGAATCTAGAATCAGGTCAAAAATAATAACTTTGGGTAAACCATGGTTAGTGAAAACAATTCTCAAAAATAGTTTTGCAACTTGAGACGTTGTTAATGTTTTCTTGCATGGAAGGAAATATTCTTGTTTGCTAAATCAATCTATAATAGTCCAAATCATATCATGATTAGCTTGGGTGCTAGGCAAACTAGTTATAAAATCCATTGAAATATGTTCCCATGGTTGTTCAAGGATTGGTAAAGGCATTAAGAAAACATATTGCTTACCATGGTGTCGCTTAACTCTTTGACAAATTAAACACTCAAATACAAAGTTAAAAACATCAAATTTCATCTGTGACCAATAAAAATCTTCAACCAATGTACGCAAAGTAGAAATAATACCTCTATGGCCTTGATATGGGGGACAATAAATTTCCTGCAACACAAATGATCTAAATAGAACACTTACACATAACCTTTTCTCATAAAACATAAATCCATTAGGATAAGATAATGAATCTATTGGAATCCAGTTATTTGCAACTAATTTATTCCAACCAGCTTGAAAAATGGGGACTTGGTCATAGGTATCTTTCATAGGGATAAGGGAATCAAAAGATATAACAGAGATATTATGGATACTTGGTCTTCTACTTAAGGCATCAAAAACAATATTCTCTTTTTCGAGTTGATATTGGATAAGTGGATGAAAACTTTGAATAAAAGCATCCCATTTAATATGATGATCAGAAATTTGTGGCTGACTAAGGAGATGTTTGATACTTTAATCATGAATTCACATCCCATTAAATAGTGCTTCCATTGACGTAAAGCTTGTACTACAGCTAGAAATTCCTTATCATAGGTAGAATAATTAAGTCAGAGGGTTTAATCTTGCAGCTAGAGTAGGCTATGGGATGGGAATCTTGCGTAAGGACATCTCCTATTCCAGATCCACTAGCGTCAATGACTACTAGGAAAAATGGTTTATTAAAGTCAAGAAGTTGCAATATAGGAGTATGTGTTAAAGCATGTTTTAATAAATCAAAAGAATTTTGCTGATTTTCAGACCAATGATATACAATACATTTCTTTAATAATTTTGTCAAAGGTAATGCAAGCAATGAAAATTTTCTCACAAATTTTCTGTAAAAGTTAGCAAGACCTAAGAAAGAACGTAATTCATGCACATTTTTAGGAATCGGCCAATTCAAAATTGCTTCTATCTTTTTAGGATCAACTTTAATACCATCAGAAGAAACAATATGTCCTAAATATTCAATGTGTGTTTGAAAAATTTCACTCTTTTCAGGGTTAGCATATAATTGATTCTCTTTCAATAATTTGAAAACCAAAGATAAATGTTCATAATGCTCATTCTCATTCTTATTGAAAACCAATATGTTATCAAAGAAAAAAATTACACAACGTTGATGTTTCAAAAATATGTGATTCATCATATGACTGAATGTGGCTGGTGCATTAGTTAAACCAAAAGGCATAACAAGGAATTCATAATGACCAAATTGAGTTCTAAATGTAGTTTTGAAAATATTAGGTGTATCCAATCGTACTTGATGATATCCAGATTTGAGATCTATATTGCTAAATATTGTGGCCCCTTGTAATTTATCCATGAGGTCGTCTACCCTAGGGATCAGATATCTATTCTTGATAGTGATCTTATTTAGGGCATGATAGTCAATGCACATCCTATAGGTATTATTTTTCTTCTTGACTAACAGGACAGGTGCACCAAAAGGAGAACTACTGGCCTAATGAGCCCTCAAGTTAACAATTCTTAAACTTGGGCTGGATTTCTTTTTGTTCAATTTGATTATGTCTATAAGGTGCTTTACATGGTGGTTGAGAACCAGGAATTATGTCTATTTTATGATCTTTAGGATGCGTAGGTGGTAAGCCAAGTGGTAAGTCAACAGCAAAACAATCTTTAAATTGTGAAAGAAATTATGCATGCCTAGGATGCATTTGATTTTCCTTAGCTTCAATTTCATTCACCTATAATAAATATGATTTGTTACCTTTTCTTAATGCACATTTAGCCTCTGTGTGACTAAGCAATGGAAAATTATCAAAAGTGTGTGTACCATGCAATGTGATTTGTTTCCCATTAGAATGAATTTTCATTGAATGCATGGAATAATCTATATCGGGATTATATTTATGACACCAAGGCATTCCTAAAATAATGTCACTTGATTGCAAAGGCACAACCAAGAAATTTCTGCGCTCAACATAATCACCAATTTGAATTTCTAAATTATGAACTTCTTGTGTACAATTGTATTTAGTACCTAAGAATGTAGCCTTGATGCGATAATGAGTTGGAACGGTATGTAAATTCAATTCTTTGACCAATTTTGCAGAAATAAAATCATGTGTGCTCCCATCATCATGTAAAACAATCCTTTTTTTTTACTGTGCATAAGACATTTCATCGTTAATAAAGAATGAGGATTTGGCATACCTGGTAAAGTATCCGAAGTAGTACCAATATCATCATTATCTTCTATGAAATCTGGCATTTCTTCATGGTTTTCATCTTCACTCGCTCCCAAGTAGTTGATGGAAATAGTTGGCTTTTTGGATTGATAATGCATCGCTAGATATCCAGGTTGGTGGCACTTGTAGTAGACTATAGGCTTGGCTTTGGAAACATTATTGGTAATGGCTGGGAATTTAGGTAAGTTGGGATTTGGTTGGAAAGATGGCTTATGATTTGGATTTGTGTTTGATGGTAAAGTAGGGGGTCATGTCCAGGATTTTCAGAAAGGAGAAGGAACAAAGCGATTTTGATTAAATCTTCGAAAGTTAGAATTGAATTTCTTTGTACCGAAGTTACCGTTAGTTGGGAATTGTTGTTGTCGCTTCTCTTGTCCTTGAATTTTGTATTCAGCATCATGGGACAAAGAGATCACATCCTCGTTGGCTTGAACATGTTCACCTCCGCATAAAAGTGACCAAGCAAACTAGACATAAACTTGTGCTTGTGGATCGCCTGAGGTATATCTGTTAGATATGCTCAATGCTCCACCCTCATAAGGTGCCACCAATGATCCATGGTGCTCAAAGTTGTAAGGCCGTCATTACGAGGAGAAGCCAAATGTGAGCTCAGACATTAGTCGAGTCCTCTTGACTTGTATATCAGATGAGGTCTATGTGACCGGATGGCAAAAAGGTGATCATTGTCGGTCTAATCTTTGGGTTGGACCGAGTAGTTAAGCTGGTAGCAACTCGAGGCACATTGCATCATGTTGCAAGGTAAGGGAGTTAAAAGGGGCCCCTATTTTGGGATCCGGGGGCTGTGAAAGCGGCCCTTGGCCCGATGGTAAAGGGAATATTCCCTGGAATATTCCTTGGTTGACTAGTGGAGGCTCATATGGTAGGTCGGTCATGCCAACCTAACCGCCTTCACGGGCTATAAAAGCTAAACCCCTTCACCGCCACCATCGATCATCTATCTTTAACCCAGTCAGAGTTGTTCCAGCTAGCCTTAATCTCTTCACCTATCTTCTGTCTAGATCGCCATCTAAGCTTCACTGTGAAAGCGCACAGGTGGACAAAGCCATCTTTGTATCAGTTTTTTGGAGCTAAAGAAATTTTCTAATTCTCCTCTTATCTGTTGTGTACTCTCTATCTCTATCTCTTTCTCAGATTCTATTCGTTGCGCCGTATAATTTTTACATGGTATCAGAGCCCAGGGGGCTCTAGGGATTGCGCAAGAGGCAAAGGATTCCACAAAAAAGAGGAACAATGTCGTCTTTCGGAAGCAATTCTGGTGCATCAAGAAGTGGTGCAGGAGGTGGTGCTATTGTACCAGCTATTCAAACACTAAGGATTCGTCCACCAACCTTCAGCGAAGGAAAGCTAGATGGTACAAACTATACCTTGTGGAAGTTCAAAATTACAAATATCCTTGATTCTTATGAGCTTTTAGAGACTGTGGTGGGGACTGATGTAGAACCATAGCCTACCCCCAACCCATCAAATCCTAGTGTGATGATTCCTCCGAATGTAGATCTTCTACAAGCTTGGAAACGAAGGAATGCAAATGCATTGTGTGCCTTAGTTACAAGCTGTTCTGACAGTGTTCTGACTTTGATTCAGCATACAATCAAAGCATCAGAGGCTTGGAATGTACTCAGGAGTCAGTATGAAATGCAAAACCAAACAAGGATTCAAAACTTGGAGAATCAACTAGCAGCGGAGAAGTTTGCTGAAGGAGAGACAACTGAAGCATTCATCACTCGGATTAAGAATCTGCGTGACCAGATGGCTGGTGCTGGGATACAAAAGACTAGAGAGGAGCTAGCTCGGAGGTGTCTTCGGATTTGTCCACAAAAGTTTAATGGACTAGTAACTTCTCTCCTTAATACTCAGGTGAGACCTCAAGCTTTGAGTTTTGAGGAGTTTTGTGCATTATTGCTGGAGGAGGAGTTGAGGCTGAAAGTCCGAGAAGGAAGCAACAATGGAGATGCTAGATTCTCTGCCAATGCAAAAGACAAAGGTGGTTCCTCCACTGAAAATGATGGTAAAGAAGAAGGGTGGTAATAAGAAGTCTCAAGGAGAGTGCTTCTACTGCAAGAAGAAAGGACATGCAATCACAAATTATCGTGTCAGGAAGGCAGATGAAAAGAGTGCTACCCTTAAAAGTAAAGGGAAAGAGATAGCCAATACGGCTAAAGTAGAGTTGGAGTTATTCATGGTGACCATTGAGGTGTGCTCCTTGGCACAAGAAGAATCTACCATTGACTCATGGGTGTTGGATAGTGGGGCCTCTCGTCACATGACCAACAAGAAAGGTCTAGTTCTATGCAACCTCTATAAGAATCCATCACTATGAGGGTTGGAAATGATGCAAAATGTCTTGCTGCGAGCACGGGTATTATTTCATTTGTTGTTGCAAATGGTGATGTCAAAAAGCTTTCAAATGTATTGTATGTTCCTGAAATTAGGAGAAATCTGTTATCAGTTGCTGCCATAACTAGTCTTGGTCATTAAGTGAGGTTCAAGAAGACATGTGTAGAAATTCTTGATAGTGATGGCAAAGTTGTTGGCAAAGGAGAAAGAAGGAACAACCTATATGAGCTAAGTGCTCTTACAGCCACCGTTGGAGTGGGCAAAAGTAAGCTTTGGCATGAAAGGTTTGGACACATTGGATTTGCAGTGGTGAAGGAGATACACAAGCAAGGTATGGTTGCTCACCTATCTGCAATGAATGAATTGAAGGAACCTTGTGAAGCTTGTATGATGGGCAAGCAAGAGAGAAAGGCATTTCCACAAGAAAGCAAGAATAGAGCACAGACTTCTCTAGAGTAGGTGCATGCTAACTTGTGCGGAAAGATGCCTACACGGGCCTTGGGGGGATCTTCTTATTTTATGTTGATTGTCGACGACTATAGTAGGAAGATGTGGGTATACTTACTTCGTGATAAGGCTCAAGCTTTTGGTAAGTTTAAAGAATGGCTAACACTTGTTGAGAATGAAACATGGAAAAGTGTGAAGAAATTTAGAACAGATGGTGGTGGTGAGTTCAACTCAAAGGAGTTTGAAGACTTTTGCAAGAGCAAAGGGATCAAGTGTCAATTGAGGACGCCTCACACACCTCAGTAGAACGGTGTTGTGGGAACGCAGGAATCACACCATTGTGAAGATGGCAAGATGCATGCTGAAGGGCAAGGGATTACCTAACCATTTTTGGGTTGAAGCTATTAATATTGCAGTCTACATTTTAAATCAGAGCTGCACAAAGGCTCTGAAGGGAAAAACACCTCATGAGGCTTACAATGGTAAGAAACTATCTGTCTCACACTTCAAAATTTTTGGATGTGAATGTTATGCACATATTCCAGATGAGAAGAGAAACAAGTTACAACCAAAAAGCAGAAAATGTATCTTCTTGGGTTATAGTGATGAGCAGAAGGCTTACAAATTATATGACCAAGAGGCAAAGAAGATCATTGTGAGCCGTGATGTGGTGTTCAAGGAGTAGCTACATACAGTGGAGGAGGAGAAGGCAAGTTCTTCCACTTTATCATCAAGCGAAGAAGTAGTCCACTATGAACCTGTCCCGAGAGCTGTCCCTATCCTTAAGGAGGAGGAAGCATCATCTTCAGATGATGAGGAAAAAGTTCACCAACCTGACATCACCCCACCGAAAAAGCCATTGCGACATTGGGTGAAGTAGCTCTACGACCACAATAATCCTATGCCCACATCTATTGAGGAGAAGGCAGATGGACCAAGGAGGTCTCAGAGAATAGAGGAGCAAAGGGGGGCTTTTCCTCACATAGTCAATATGGCCTTGATGGCTGGGATGATGAGAGAAGTAAAGGAGCCAACTGATTTAGAAGAAGCACTTGCAGATCCAGCATGGAAGGCAGCTATGCAAGCCGAGTATGACAACATAATGAAGAATGACACTTAGGAGCTAGAGGATTGGCCAGCAAAGCGGAAGGTTATTGGCACCAAGTGGATTTGGAAGGTAAAGTACAAGGATGATGGTACTTTAGAAAAGTACAAAGCTAGACTGGTTGCATAGGGGTTTTCACAGGTTGAAGGGTTTGATTGTCAAGAGTCATTTGCCCCAACTGCCATAATGACCACTATTTGCATAGTACTTGCAGTGGATGCCCACAAGCAGTGGCCACTTTACCAAATGGATGTTAAGTCAGAGTTCTTAAATGGTGACCTCAAGGAGGAGGTTTACATGGCTCAGCCACCAAGGTTTGAGGCCCCCCATTCTGAGAACAAAGTGTGTAAGCTGAAGAAGGCATTTTATGGGCTGAAACAAGCCCTCAGAGCATGGTACTTGCAAGTAGATGAGTTCTTTTTAAGCTTAAACTTCAAAAGATGTGCCTTAGATGCTAACTTGTATGTTTACAGGGATGGTGAAAAGTCTGTAGTGATTGTTCTATATGTGGACGACCTTCTTATTACAGGTGACTATGTATGGGGTGAAACAAGCCCCCAGAGCATGGTACCAGCAGCTAGATAAGTTCTTTGTAAGTTTAAACTTCAAAAGATGTGCCTTAGATGCTAACCTGTATGTTTAAGGGATGGTGAAAAGTCTATAGTGATTGTCCTATATGTGGACGACCTTCTTATTACAGGTGACTATGAAGATACGATCATCCAAACTCGAAAGACTTTGAGTTCTGAGTTTGAAATGACAGAATTGGGCTTGTTGTACTATTTTTTGGGAATTGAAGTCTGGCAAGAGCCAAGAAAGATCTTCATCTCTCAGAAGAAGTATGCATGGGAGATCTTGAAGGCATTTGGCATGACCGAGTGCAAGGAGATAGCTACACCTATGGAGGTGAATGCAAAGTTATCCGTTGAGGATACATCAGCATTGGCAGACATTGGGAGGCATAGAAGGATGGTCGGCAATTTGCTCTACTTGTGTAATACCAGACCAAATATCAGTTTTGTTGTTGGTGTTTTGAGCAAGTTCTCAAACAAACCTCATGAGAGTCATTGGAAGCCTAGGATGCAAGTGCTCAGATACTTGAAGTAAACTCTTCACTATGGTATCACATACAGTTCCGGAATTTCTCTTGTGTGGGGAATTGTGACTCAGGTTATATAGGAGACAGTGATTCTAGGAAGTCAGTTTATGGTTATTGTTTCTCTTTGGGTTCATGAATTTTCTCTTGGATTAGTAAGAAGCAGCCAGCAGTGGCATTGTCTTCTACTGAAGTAGAGTACAAGGCAGCTTGTTTTGCTGCATGTGAAGCAGTATGGTTGAGAAGGATCTTATGGCATATGGGAGTGTAGGATGAAGAACCAACTGTGCTAAGATGTGATAATCAGAGTTGCATTGCCATTGCCAAAAATCCAGTGTTTCATGCACACACCAAACATATAGAGATCCAATATCATTATGTGTGTGATTTGATGGAGGATGGGATAGTGGAACTGGTCTACTATCCAACAGAGGATAATGGAGTAGATATCTTCACCAAAGCACTTACGAAGGATCTGCTTCAAGTTCATCTCCAAAGACTCGGCATTGGGCCGGCATTGGGCTGAGGAGATAGTTCACGGATGGGTGGACATTGAGGGGGTGTTTTAGATATGCTCAATGCCCCCCCTCATAAGGTGCCACCAATGATCCATGGTGCTCAAAGTTTTAAGGCCCCCATTATGAGGAGAAACCAAATGTGAGCCCGGACATTGGTTGATTCTTGACTTGTATATCAGATGAGGTCTATGTGACTGGATAGCAAAAAGGTGACCATTGTGGGTCTAATCTTTGGGTTGGACTGAGTAGTTAAGTTGGTAGCAACTCGAGGCACATTGCATCGAGTTGCGGGGTAAGGGAGTTAAAAGGGGCCCCTATTTTGGGGTCTCGGGTCCTTGGGCCTGATGGTAAAGGGAATATTCCTTGGCCAACTAGTGGAGGCTCATATGGTAAGTTGGTCATGCCGACCTAACCGCCTTCACCGGCTATAAAAGCTAAACCCCTTCACAGCCATCAATCATCCATCTTTCACCCAGTCGGAGTTATTCTAGCTAGCCTTAAGCTCTTCACCTATCTTCTGTCTAGATCGCCATCTAAGCTTCACTATGGAAGTGCATGGGTCGACAGAGCCATCTCTGTATCAACTGTTTGGAGCTAAAGAAATTTTCTAATTCTCATCTTATTTGTTGTGTACTCTCTATCTCTATCTCTTTCTCAGATTCTGTTTGCTACACCATGTAATTTTTACAATATCTTCAAGCATTCAAAGTTGCAATAAGGCATTCCAGAAATGTTCAGTGTATTGCAAAATAGGCTCACGATCTCTTTGTTGCAGAAGATCCCACTGTTTGATTGATTTTTCATGGAATTGAGGTGGAAGAAAATTCTGAAAATTTTTCTTTTGAAAAGCCTCCCAAGTACTAGGACAATCAATACTTTTACGGATAACAGTCCACCATAATGATGCTCTGTCCACTAAATGGTTAGTGACACACTTGAGTTTGTGTTTTTTGGCATACTGTTCTTCATGGAAATAATCATCAAACTAATTGATAAAAGCGAGAACAATTTTTCTGTTACGTAGCCCATTAAAAGTACAGAATTTTAAATTTCTTTTACTTATATTGGCTTCTTTCCTGATAGATTGTGATTCGACTATTGCATCGATCGTATTTCGTATAAGATCTTTGGGTTGCGGTCCATCTTGATCAACAGTAGATCATTGAAGAGTAGCCTATTGAGCTTGTAAAGTTTGACGTGCTCTTCATTCCTCTTGAAGTTGCATCATAATTAGGTCTAATTTTTGCTCCATCGTTGGTTCCGGTAAATCACCTTCATCCATTAAATCTTCCATATTTTGATCGGACATCCTGCAAAATTTCAAACAACCTCACGCACTCAAAATCTTGTTAGCGGGATGAGCATAGCTCAAGGTTGGGTTTACAAGGCTTGCTTTTTTTAAAAAAATATGGTTTTTTTGCAATCTTTCTTCTTTCATCGAGTACAGAAATTGATGAAGTCCTTCTTCCAATGAATACTTCATTCGTGTAGACTGCGTATAGCGATCTGTTTGTTGGAAATTGGCTATGTCAAAGTGCATGTATGAACAGGGGCTTGCTGGGGCTTTCGATGGTAGTTCGGGGTAAGCTCGATGTGAAGGCCCGCTAAGGAGGAGAGTTAAGCTTTAAATTTTTAAGCCTTAGTAAAGCTTAAAAATAAATTTAATCTTTAGTTAAAAATCTTTAAGGAATCCAATTTTTTGACGACAGGATGGTGGCATCCTAGATGATGCCGATGTTGTGGAGTACATCCTCTCGCTGTCAATACTAAAGTTTTAGGGATTAAGCTTTTTAATAAAGCTTATTAAGCTTTATAATCCAATTGACTAATGAAAGTTTCTGCTCTTTGAGAAAAAAAAACAACTTGATAAAGGAACTTCTTGGGTGGTCCTTCTTTGTTGTCAGAGAGTGGTCCTTCACGTTCCAATAGTACAGCAGGGGGTTCTTCACCGCCAGGAACACGCTGGTATTGATGGTTCATCGTGACTGTAGAGCCCAATCTTTCCAGGAGCTCCATCTTCGCACGAGATGGTAAGAGATTGGAAGCCCTTGATCTGAACTTTGCTCTGATACCACTGATGCGCAAACCGGATGCCGGATGTGTACGTAACGAGCATCGAAAGGTCCCCAAGAACAAAGAACTCTACTGAAACTCAAAAAGCAAGAAAGAAGATTTGCAGGACATGAGGCAAAAAGACAAATTGGGTACAATTTTCCCCCATTCCTTGTGTGAATGCTTCATAAGGCATGTATTTATAAATTTATTCATCTCAAAGCTTAAAAATAGCCCAATTTTACAATAAGCATGCTTTAGCTTTTGTGTTTGCTTTTGTGTAAATAAAGAATAAAGCGATTGGGCGGCCCAAAAGTCGGGCTATGCCCAAATACAATGTCCAATAATGAAATATTTAAACCGTGCGCCCATGCGCATACAAAATAATAAATATTTGTCAAGCGCTTCAATAAATAAGCGCGCCTAAATAAATATTAGTGCCATGCCTTTAATGACAAGATGCACGTCCATAAAAAATGATAATTTCTTCTATGTAATTTGAATACACACTATCACCGAGTGCTTCCCAACTCCACCGCCGCCTGCTCTACGTATCAACTGAAGCATTCACAATTGTTAGAAAATAATAAAATTAAACAGAAAAAAGTGAATACCTAGCAGTCTTCAGCTACAAAAAAAATAAATAGGTTGGAACTCTGTCCTAACCTTAATTTAATAAGAGTACACCTAAATTCATAAATGTCCATTAATTTAAATATGTATTTTGCGGAATCACCTGCATGGAATCACCCACGAGCACATTAAATTAACATGATGCCCGAAAAGGACATGCATCCCCGTCAACTTCTCGCACAAGGAATCCACCTTGTGTACGAGCCCCGACAAATAAATATAGTTTTATGGAATCCACCGCAAAACCTCATGGAATCCACCATGGAATAAAAACTCACGAAACCCACCGTGGAATATGCCTCCTGGCATCAGAACCATAAGAGAATATCTCATCTAGAGGAAAGACTATCCTAAAGTGGATGCTACCTAAATGAAGGGGGATACTCTATGTAAAAACTATCCCTAATTTCTTTCATAATAAAGGACTATGACCCAATGAAAATTTTAGAAAGATATTCCTTAGATGTAATAAACCCTACACTTTTGATAAGAACTACCTTGCAATGTCTTTTTACCTTGTCCTTATAATCTTGGACTTTCAATGTTCATGTGTAGCCAGAGTAGTAGCGGAAGCATGATGGGTCCTAACCCACAAGTCTAACAATCTAACTTATCCTCTAACTATGAGATGAGGACATCTTGATTGCTCTAAGAAAAAGAGGATGTAATGTCCCAAGTAATGCCTCAACCATTCAATACACTCACGTATGAAGGGGCACTTAGAGGGAAATTAATAAGGCTTAGAAGCCTTGGAAAAAAAGGATAATAAATTGACAATCATCGAATGAACTAGCCAACAAGTTTGACAACTGTCATGCTGTTGTCACCAATGAACACCATCTTCACCACCAGATCAATCATCCAACCATAAAAATAATCAAATTGATAAACCCAAAGCTACAATGCTACCACTCAATCAACTCAGGAATTGCCAAGGATGACGACAATAGTGAAGAAATCAAGGATAATTAAGGCTTAATCAATGGAAGGAAGGATAAGTGAGAGATTAAGGCTTTTAAGTCCTATAATATGTTGGCCTAAGGCTAGTGATTCCCTTCTTTGTTCCCATTTTGTTTCTTCAATTGAGAGAGAGAGAGAGAGAGAGAGAGAGAGAGAGAGAGAGGAGAGGGAGAGAAGAGAGAAAAGGAGGGGGAAGAGGAGAAGAGAGGAGGTGGAGAAGAAGGAAAGAGAAGGAGAAGAGAAGAAGAGGGAAAGAGAAGAGGTAGAGAAGAAGAGAAGAGAAGGAGGAGAAGAGAAAAGGTGGAGAAGTAGGGAAGAGAAAGAGGAAAAGAAGAGAAGAGGAGAAGAGAATGAAAACAAAGAGAAGAAGAAGGAAAGAGGTAGATGAAGGGAAGAGGAAAATAGAGAGGAAGAGAGTAAAAGGAGAGAGAGTGTGAGAAGAAGAAGAGGAAGAGGAGGTCATCATCAGCCACCGCAAAAAAGAGCACCACACCAGCTTGCGAAAGACTCATCCACCCTTTGTACCTCTAGTACCCATGGAACAGGCCCCTTCTTCTCTCAATGAAGTCTCTAACCATTCCGAGATCTAATCATGGTGTGCAAATCGGATGCTGTATGCGTACGTAACGAGCGCCGGAAGGTCCCCAAAAACAAAGAATTCTACTTTTTGCTCAAAATGTAAGAGAATAGACTTACACGACCTGAAGCAAAAAGTCCAATTGGGTACAATCTCCCCGCATGCCTTGTGTGAGCGATCCACAAAGCATGTATTTAATATTTTATTCATCTTCAAGCTCAAAAAAATCCCAAATTTACAATTAGCATGCTTTAGCTTTTGTGTTTGCTTTTGCCCAAATAAAGCATAAAGCGGTTGGGCACCCCAAGAGTCAGGTTGTGCCCAAATACAATGACCAATAATGAATATTTAAATCGTGCACCCATGCGCAGACAAAATAATTAATATATGTTAAGAGCTTCAATAAATCAGCGCGTCAAAATAAATAATGGCGCCATGCCTAAGACGCGCGTCCATAAAAAATGATAATTTCTTCTAAATAACTTGAATACACGCTATTGCTCAGTGCTTCCCAGTGCCACCGCCGCCTGCTCTACACATCAACTGAAGATTGTTAAAAAATAATAAAATTAAACTAACAAAAGTGAATACCTAACAGTCTTCAGCTATACAAAATAAATAAATAGGTTGGAACTTTGTCCTAACCTTAATTTAATACGAGTGCGCACTCTAAAATCATAAATGTTCATTCATTTAAATAAGTATTTCGTGGAATCACTCGTTATAGAATCACCCACTTGCACATTAAATTAATGTGACGCCCGAAAAGGACAGGTATCCCCATCAACTTTTTGCACAAGGAATCCACCTTGTGTACAAGTCTCAGCAAATAAATATAATTTTATGGAATCCACCACAAAACCTCACGGAATCCACTGTGGAATATGCCTCCTAGCATCATACCCTCGGGGTGGGATAGCAATTGTCCTCAATTGCTATTAGCTCAATGTGGAGCGAGCAGTGAGGGGTAAGCACTTAGGTCGCGAGTGTGCATCCATTGGGCCTCTTCAATAAGATGATTTTTAAAATTTACCAAATATCTAGAATATCTATGGCAAGTTCTAGTGGTTATGAAGTTGGTATCTAGAATAGTCTCACGTTCAAGGATTTCAGTTTCTTCTTCTAACAAAGGAGGATTTTCATAAATAGGGTGGATAGAGGGAGAGGGAGGGAGAGTGCATTCTCTCTCCCCCTCTCCCTTTTGCTTTTATAATTTGTGTATATATATTGAGAGAGGGAGAGGAAATGAGAGAGAAAGAGAGGGAGAGGGAGGAAATGGGGGAGAGAGGGAGAGGGGAAGGAAGCGAGAGTGAGAGGGAGAAAATGGAAGAGGGAGGGGGATGAAATGAGAGAACGAGAGAGAGGGAGAGTGCATTCTCTCTCTTATTTATTTAATTTTTATATAATTTGTATATAATGTGAGAGGGAGAAGAAATGAGGGAGAGGGAGAGGGAGAAAGAGAGTGAAATTAAAGAGAGGGAGAGGGAGGAAATGGGAGAGGGAGGGGGAGGAAATGAGAGAGAAAGAGAGGAAGAGAGAGAGGGAATGAGAGAGGGAGAGAGGGAATGAGAGAGGGAGAGTGTATTCTCTCTCTTATTTATTTATTTTTTGTATAATTTGTATGTAATGAGAGAGGGAGAAGAAATGAGGGAGAGGGAGAGGGAGAAAGAGAGGAAAATTAAAGAGAGGGAGAGGGAGGGGGAGAGGAAATGAGAGAGGGAGGGGGAGGAAGAGAGAGAAAATGAGAGAGGGAGAGGGAATGAGAGAGGGAGAGGGAGAGGGGGGGAGAGACGAAACCATAATAGGGAAATGAGAGAGGGAGAGGGAGGGAGAGAGGAAATGAGAGAAGGAGAGGAAGAGAGCCAAAGGAAATGAGAGAGGGAGAGGAGAGAGAAAAAAGGAGAGAATGAGAGGAGAGAGAAAAAGAGATAAGATGTTAAACATAATAGGCAAATAGAGCAAGAGAGGGTATGGGTGAGGGTGAGGGTGAGGGAGGGAGAGGAAATGAGAGAGGGAGAGGAGAGAGAAAAAGAGAAAAAATTATTAAGAATAATAGAGAAAGAGAAAAAGAGAGCCAAAGGAATGAGAGAGAGAGGAGAGAGAAAAAGAGAGAGGGAGGGAGAGGAATGAGAGGGAGAGGAGAGAGAAAAGGAAATGAGAGAGGGAGAGGAGAGAAAAAGAGAAATATCATTATACCTAATAGGGAAAAAGAGAAAGAGAGGGTGAGGGCGAGGGAGGGAGAGGAAATGAGAGAGGGAGAGGAGAGAGAAAAATGAATGAGAGAGGACAAGGGAGGGAGAGGAATGAGAGAGAGAGGAGAGAGAAAAAGAGAGAGGGAAGGAGAGGAATGAGAGGGAGAGGAGAGAGAAAAGGAAATGATAGAGGGAGAAGAGAGACAAAAAGGAATGAGAGAGAGAGAGAGAGAAAAAGAAAAGAATGATAACAAAAACAAATTGTTTGTTGTAACGTAGACAAGATGGAAAACGAAGAAGGTCCTATTGTTCAAAATCGCGAGGCGTATCTTAATCAGTGTGTCCTATGTCCTTGCTCTCAATGCAAGTTGGCAATTAGATGAAAACGCCGATTGTCTATAGAACACGTACGACGATTTGGCGAGTTTCAATCTGAGATCATTGATCAGGCGATTGTGGATTTTCAGCAAATGGTAATTTGAAGTTAATATCAATCATGCATTGTACTCGCAAGCTAATTGAATACCATATACAATAAGATTGGGTCTTGCTGACAAATTTTCTATCCAAGAAGGTGATCTCTCGTCCCAAGGGGGAGTGCACCCTTTGCGGCCAATTAGAAGAGTACGTGGGCGTGCGATGGACGGAGTGCAGGAGCCAATCCACCACTCATAAGGCCAATCTATACCATCAATGCCAGAGGAGACAGGCAACCTTCTAGACCTACGTACAATCTCGGAGCCTGAGATGGAGGCAATGATCGATGCATTGATTCCCATGGATGTCAAGACTTCTGATCCACTTAGAGAGGAAGCATCCATACCATTATATGATGGGTGCCGAGTATCTCGGCTGAAGACACTGCTTGCACTCTAAATATGGGTGGAGCGATACGAGTGTGACCGAGTTGTTCAGGTACCTTGTACATATGCTTCATTGATTTTTTTTTCGACACTATTATTACAAACATTTGTGCTTTTTCAAGGTGTTTTATGACTTTTTTAAGGTTATTGAAATATCATATATTACCACCTGTAAATACCATGCCTAAGTCTCGTGATGATGCAGGACATGTTTTACGGAAGCTTGGCATGGACTACAATAACATCCATGCATGTATCAACGATTGCTGTCTATTTCGAGGAGAATACGAGACTATGGAGACATGTCCAAAGTGTGGTGCTCACAGGTATCGACAGGACTTGCAAGGGCAAACCATCCCTCAAAAAGCTCTCATATACTTTATGTTTATCCCCTGCATAAACCATATGTTTCGTACATCCGGCATGGTGAGCTTGACAATGTGGCATGCGCAGAATAGGTCCATGGATGGAGTTCAACGAATATCAGCGGATTCGCGCGCATGGAGCCACATTGACTCTACCTTCCTAGACTTTGCCTGAGAGCCAAGGAATCTTCGGCTCGGTCTTGCAATGGAGGGCGTGAACCCATTCGGTCTACGCTCAACTTCTTACAGTGTGTGACCTATAGTCCTTGTCAACTACAATATCTCTCCATGGCTTTCTACGAAGAAAGGACATCTCATCCTTAGCTTGCTCATCCCAGGCTGCTACAAAGTAAAAAATATGGACGTGTATCTTCGTCCATTAGTTGATGAGCTTAAGATTTTGTGGGAGGAGGGGGTCACTATGCAAGATATGAGCAGGCGCGATGGTCGGCGGTTAGCCAATATTCGAGCCATTCTCATGTGGACGATGCATGACTTTCTGGGATTGGGAGAGTGCTCAGGTGAGTAGGCCTCCGTTCTCGCTGGTAATATCTATATTTTATCTCATTCAATCAAGTATTCACTAGGTCCTGGTGTTGGAACAGGTCTGGTTACCTTAGGTTATCATGTATGTCCATTGTGCGGGCCACAGTGAGACTCCCAAAGGTCACGAACCATGAAGAAGATGGCATATCAAGGACACGCTACTTTCTTGCCGGAGGATCATGAACTCAGGGAAGGTTTCTTTGGACGACCTCCAACACGTATGAACGCCGCAAGCTAGTACGAGCTGAAAATGGTCCACGCGAAATCACATCCAAATGGAATGCGGCGGTTCTCAGTTTTCTACGAGTTGCCATATTGGACCCACTTACAGGTCAACCACTTGCTGGATCCCATGCATATTTTCAAGAATGTGAGCAGCTTATTATGGGACCACATCACAAGAAAGAGAGACACTATAGGGGCACGAATGGATTTAAAGGAGGTAGGTAAGATGGAGGCGCTTTGGCCGCAGTCGAGTGCTGATGGTCGCATGAGCAGCTTTCTCACGCTCCTTGGGTTTTGTCCACTAAAGAAGAGTGCATTGTGAAGCAAGTAATAAAGTCTATCCGCACTTCGATGGGTATGATGTGTTCTCTCAGGTTCGCATTTTCTAAAGACGACCAATTATCAGGGCTAAAATCCCATGACTGGCATAAGATATGTCAGGTTTGTACTACGAATGGATTGTAATTAGCGTGGGCATTTTGCTATTTGGAATGTAGCCATTATTCATAGTGCTTTCTCATTTGTGGCAGTTTGTACTAGCAATCGCGATCGCATGATGTCTTACTCCAGAAATACGCGGGGCCATTTACAAGTTGTCGACTTTGGTGCAATAGATCTCACGGAAGGAGATTAATACGTCCTCTATTGAATCCACGAGGCGGGGAGCAGTGGAGATGGTTTGTCTCTTTGAGAAATACCTGCCCACCAGCATGCTCACGATACAAATCCACCTTCTTGTGCATCTTGTGGATGAAGTGGAGATTGCTGGACCTATCCATATGCGATGGATGTTCTTCTTGGAGTGCTTCATGAAGACCCTGAAAGGCTTTGTGTAACAACGAGCTCGGCCAGAAGATAGCATGGCCGAAGGTTGGTTGGTGTCTGAGGCGCTAATGCATATTTCACAATGGCTACCAATGATGGAACCAAACAATGAAATGCTATGGCCACTGAAGGACATAGACTGACTGGAGATGTGGTGGTTGGAAATGGGGTAGAAAAAAGAATGGATGCCTCAATGGAAGAGAAGGTGAATTGCTTTTATATGTTGCACCATGCCTCTATGGAGATGTGGCTCGCCAAGTACCGGATCACTAGGCAAGATCGAGAGGAAGCGTAAGCTGAATTCTGACGTAGTACACATCATCGACCGATTCGATATCCCGAAGGCATGGAGGAGATGTTGTGGTTTATGTCAACGCGATGGTTGCATGGAGCTTTGACCACAGCGTCTCGCAAAGGGACAGAGGTCTCAATGGAGGAGTGGGAATTCTCGAGGAGATGTAGTCCAAAGGTGATGAGGGGTTTAGAATCTGTCATATCTAAATTTTATATGCGACATCTACTTTGAGTGTTTCAATGTACAGTACAAAATATATAGTGCAGTGTGGTCGCGCAGACGGCATTTTTGTGTGGAGCATATTGACAAAATGCGCTCCACAATGGATTGTGGTATCATGGCAAGGTTCGAGCAAGAGAGCCGGCGACGAGCAACGGATCCAAACACGGTTGTGGATGAGATGGAGTATTTTGGGAACTTGCAAAGTATTGTTACGGTGGATTACCGTAGCTTCTCCATGATACTATTTGATGTGCAGTGGTTCAAAGTAGTACTTGGAGGAGCTGGAGCAACAGTTCGATGAGGTCCATCTGGATTTCTCGAAATAGATTATGAAAAAAATGGACGGATTTGCACGACACCTTTGTGTTGCCGGCCCATTGTGAACAGGTGCATGGACTCATTTGCTTGCTAATTGTATTACGACATGGTTTATGTCACAATGGTTTGAACTCTCTTGTACGTGTTTGTGAACATGTAATCTTCTATCCAAACCCTCGACAACCTCGATGGTGGTATGTTATACCTTCAACTCCCCGAAGTGCGAGAGTATATGATCAAAGCGATGTTCCGAGCATAGATGAAGATAATATACAAATAGAGGGGTAGATTTTGCAAGGGGTAGAGGCCGTCGAAAGCTCGGAGCCAGCATCGGCTAACAATGATGGAAATACAAGAGTCCAAGAATTCTTCAAGAACGAGGCGGACTCATTCTTTTGTGGTGACATGTCTATCGACCTTCCAGTGTATGCAGAGTTGTGCTAGGAGATTAACATGGGACCATAGGATACTTCATACTTGGAGCATCCACTTACTCAATTCGTTGACCAATCGCTTATAAGGATACATAAGATATGCATTTTAAGTGAGATCTTTTTTAAATGATTTATATTACTGTGCTTTGTATGATTTAAAGTGATTATTCTAACATCATTTTTTGTCTGTGCAGGTGACATTTTCAGGATGAGTCAAGGGATGAACGATGAGGAGTTACAGGACATCTTCGCACGCATGTCTCCAGACCAAATCACCAGATTCAGAGAGATGGCAGACCTGGAGCTATCTCGGACTTCGTCAAGGCACTCTGCTAGATCTGCTTCAGCGCGATCGGATGCTTTGGATTCGAGCAGACAATCTCGACGCTCACGACTTGGGCCAGAGGGAGGGAGTGCATCGGGATCAGGGGGATGGTGCAGAGATACAGAGGCAGTGAGCCCGCAGCCGACACGGGATACAGGTGCGACTCCTCGCTCTCATGGATCAGGTGGATGCTGTGGAGACACGGACGCAATGTGTCCGTCTCGTCGTTCAGCTGTGTCACCTCCAGGATTTGTCACACCTGTGGGGATGTCTACTCCAGTTACTCCGACTTTTGCGCAGCCATCAGGTGGCACCCTTGTGGGTGCCACTCCGAGAGATATTACCCCCGTCGGTACACCGAATGCACAGGGGTCTCTTGGATATGCCCAAGAGTGTGGACGCAGATGAGAGAGGACCCATCTTAGGCAGACTCCTGGGGGTTATGGATATCTAGTTGATAATAGGTCAAGAGCTATTATCATGAATGATGAGGGGAGGAGGGTGATGGCTCGCATGAGATAGTTGTGTGAACAAGTTTTTTGGCACAACGTCTTGGATCATTGGAAGAACATAACGGAGGGGAGCAAGGAGGACTACATAGTAGCATCCTTGCACGAGGAGTTTCCCATGCCAGCCGCAGTAGATAGAATCTCTACGGGCTGGATTATGGATTGCATACGTGCATACATGTCACATAGACGATTCGACACACACAAGGCAATCAAGAGTGGGGCTGCAAAGCCCAAGTGGTTAGATGCAGATGACTAGCACCGACTGAAGGAGGAGACTACAGATTCTATAGGACGTTGGAGTCAGCAGTGCGAGGCAGCAAGGACATGACTCGAGGCCAGAGTGGTCCATCATCTTGGGAGTGGCGGCCACAGGACATATTTGGAGGACTTTGTAAGTTTTTCTTTTGTTTTGCTTGTTTATTTTTTTGAAATATTCTTTGTACTGACAATCATGTTTCTAACAGTTAGCATTTTGTTTTCTTTGCAGCACTCCATTACAAATCGCGATCCAACTAGCCTTGAGACTTGATATGCAGAGAGGCACGATCTCAATGCATTGATCGATCGATTGTATAGACACGATGGCCTTGTAAGTCACTCATCTTTCTTGTTCGTAGTTACCATGAGATATTTGAATGGATTATTGTATGGTGGACTGATGTATTGTTTCTTTTTCTGTAGAGTCCGTTTGATGCTCCTTTGCAGCGGGACGAGCTTTCGGGGGACGAGGATACGTAGCTCGCCCTTGGATCCCTGGAGCTCACACACCTTTATTTTTGAGTCGTCTGATCTATATATACATTTTCTATGTATTAGTGATATCCTGTCATGATTATACCAATCGCTTTTTATGCGATCATGTATTTATTTCATGTATTAGTTTTATGATTTCAGTATACATTGTTTTTGTTTGCAAGCGCATTGTACACAGTAGTGCAGAAACTATTTTGTATGGCTCTCATAAAGCACAAAGTGCACAATTTTTTTTTCCGTGTTACCGTCGCTATTAGCGTCGCAAATTTTAATGCTCGTATCGCTATTAGCATCGTTATGTATGTCGCAAACCGTCACTATCAGTACCGGTATTGGCATCGCTATCAGCGTCGCAAGATGCTGATAGCGATGCCAATACCGATGCCAATACCGACGCGGATAGCGATGCCAATACCGTCGTTGATAGCGACGCCAATATCGACTATTCTATGGCGTCGCCAATAACGATGCTTTTTGCGAGGACGGGGGTAAATTTTGTTGTTTGCATTTTCGTCGCTTTAAACGTCGGTATAAGGCCTATATCTTGTAGTGTTTTAATCATTACTTCATATCCCATTAAATAGTGCTTCCATTGACATAAAGCTTGTACTACAGCTTGCAATTCCTTATCATAGGTAGAATACTTAAGTTCAGAGGGTTTAAGCTTGCACTTAGAGTAGGCTATGTGATGGGAATCTTGCATAACGGCAGCTCCTATTCCAGATCCACTAGCATTAGTGACTACTAGGAAAAATGGTCTATTAAAGTCAGGAAGTTGCAATACAGGAGCATGTGTTAAAGCATGTTTTAATAAATCAAAAGACTTTTGCTGATTTTCAAACCAATGATATACAATATCTTTCTTTAATAATCTTGTCAAAGGTAATGCAAGCAATGAAAAATTTCTCATAAATTCTCTGTAAATGCTAGCAAGACCTAAGAAAGAACATAATTCATGCATATTTTTAGGTATCGGCCAATTCAAAATTTCTTCTATCCTTTTAGGGTCAACTTTAATACCTTTAGATGAAACAATATGTCCTAAGTATTCAATTTGGGTTTGGAAAAATTCACTCTTTTTAGGGTTTGCATATAATTGATTCTCTTTCAATAAGTTGAAAACCAAATATAAATGTTCATAATGCTCGTTCGCATTCTTACTGAAAACCAATATGTCATCAAAGAAAACAATGACACAATGCTGATGCTTTAAAAATATGCAATTCATCATACGATTGAATGTAGCTGGTGCATTAGTTAAACCAAAAGGCATAAGAAGGGATTCATAATGCCCAAATTGAATTCTAAATGCAATTTTGAAAATGTCAGATGTGTCGAGTCATACTTGATGGTATCCAGATTTAAGATCTATTTTGCTAAATATTGCAGCCCCTTGTAGTTTATCCATGAGGTTGTCTACCCTAGGGATCAGATATCTATTCTTGACAGTGATCTTATTTAGGGTACGATAATCAATGCACATCCTATAGGTGTTGTTTTTCTTTTTAACTAATAGGACAAGTGCACCAAATGGAGAACTACTGGGCCTAATGAGTCCTTGGGTTAACAATTCTTCAACTTGAGTTTGAATTTCTTTATGTTCAATTTGATTATGTTGATAAGGTGCTTTATATGGTGGTTGAAAACATGGAATTATGTCTATTTTATGATCTTCAAGACATGTGGATGGTAAACCAGGTGGTAAGTCAATAGCAAAACAATCTTTAAATTGTGAAAGAAATTGTGCGTGCCTAGGGCGCATTTGATTTTCCTTAGCTTCAATTTCATTCACCTATAATAAATATGATTTGTTTTCTTAATGCATGTTTAGCCTATGTGTGACTAAGCAATGGAAAATTATCAAAAGTGTGCATACCATGCAATGTGATTTGTTTTCCATTAGAATAAATCTTCATTGAATGCATGGAATAATCTATATCGGGATTATACTAATGACGCCAAGGCATTCCTAAGATAATGTCATTAGATTGCAGAGGCACAACTAAGAAATTTCTACGTTTAGCATAATCACCAATTTTAATTTCTAAGTCATGCACTTCTTGTGCTCCATGGTATCTAGTTCCTAAGAATGCAGCCTTCATGCTATAATGAGTTGGAACAATATGTAAATTCAATTCTTTGACAAATTTTGCAGAAATAAAATCGTGTGTGCTCCCATCATCATGTTAAACAGTCTTTTCTTTACCATCATGCACAAGACATTTCATTGTTAATAAAGAATGGGGATTTGGTATATAGTAAAGTATCTGAAGTAATGTCATTATTGTCATTGTCTTTCGTGAAATCTGGCGTTTCTTCATGGTCTTCATCTTCAGTCGCTCCCAAGTAGTTGATGTGAACAATTGGCTTTTTAGATTGACAATTCACCGCTAGATGTCCAGGTTGATGGCATTTATAACAAATTATGGATTTGGATTTAGATACATTATTGGTAATAGCGAGAAGTTTAGGAATGTTGGGATCTAGCTGAAGAGATGGCTTAGGATTTGGATTTGTGTTTGATGGTAAAGTAGGGGGTTGTGTCCAAGATTTACAGAATGAAGATGGAACAAAGTGGTTTTGATTGAATCTTCGAAAGTTAGAATTGAATTGCTTTGTACCGAAGTGACCATTGTTTGATAATTGTTGTGGTCGCTTCTCTCGTCCTTGAATTTTGTCTTCAGCATCATGGGCCAAGGAAATTGCATCCTTGAGAGTCATTGGCTTGAACATGTTCACTTCCGCATAGAAGTGACCAAGCAAAATAGACATAAACTTGCGCTTATGGTCGCCTCAAGTACATCTTTGAGCATTCGAAGTTGCAATAAAGCATTCCCAAAACGCTCGGTATATTGTGAAATAGGCTCGTGATCTCTTTGTTGCAGAAGGTCCCATTGTTTGATTGCTTTTTCGTGGAATTGGGGTGGAAGAAAATTTTGCAAAGATTTCTTTGGGAAAGTCTCCCAAGTAGTAGGACAATCAATGCTTTTGCGGACAACAATCCACCATAGCAATGCTCTGTCCACTAAATGATTAGTGACACACTTAATTTTGCATTTTTCAACATACTGTTCTTCATGGAAATAATCATCAAACTGATTGATAAAAGCAAGTACAATCTTTCCATCGTGTAACCCATTGAAAGTACAAAATTTGAAATTTCTTTTACTTATCTTGGCTTCTTTCCGAATAGATTGTGCTTCAAGTGTTGCATCGATCGTACATCGTATAATATCTTCAGGTTGCGGTCCATCTTGATTGGTAGTAGATCGTTGAAGACTGGCCAATTGAGCTTGCAAAGTTTGACGTGCTCTTCATTTCTCTTGCAGCTGCATCACAGTTAGGTCCAGTTTTTGCTCCATCGTTGGTTCTGGCAAATCACCTTCGGCCATAAAATCTTCCATATTTTGATCGATCATCCTGCAAAATTTCAAACAACCTCACACACTCGAAATCTTGTTAGCAGGATGAGCATAGCTCAAGGTCGAGTTTACAAGGCTTGCTTTTTTTAAAAAATAGTGGCTGTTTAGCAATCTTTCTTCTCTGCGGCTATGAAAATTGATGTCGGCCTTCTTCCAAGCGGATATGTCTTCCGTATAGTCTGTGTGTGATTCTTTGCTTTGCTGAAATTCATCTTTGTCACAACACAAGTGTGAATAGGGGCTTGTAGAGAGGTTAAAAACCGGTTCGGGATTAACCAGTGTGAACTACTGCTATGGGAGATTAAAGAGTGGAAGTTTTTAAGCTTTAGAAAATCTTAGAAACTTTAAGCTTCAAAGCTTAATGAACTTAGTCAATTGTTTTGAGGACGGCGGCATGTCCTAACTAACGTCGACGGCCATGAGGGCATGCTGCCGCCGTAGTCGATTGAATTTTTTGAGCTTAAGCTTTCTTTTAAGCTTTTTAAGCTTAATCAATTTTAAACTTAATGAAACTTCTTCTCTTTGCTAACTGAGAAAAAAAAAGTGTTGATAAGGGAGCTTCTCAGGTGGTCATCCATCAGTAGAGGCTAGTCCTTCGCGGTTGGACTGCATAGCAGGGGGTTCTTCACCACCAGGAACGCACTGGTATTGATGGTTTATCGCAAGACTGACTGTAGAGCTTGATTGTTCCAAGAGCTTCACCTTCGTGCGAGATGGTAAGCAATTGGAAGCTCTCAATCTCAGCTTCACTCTGATACCACTAGTACACAAATCGAATGCTATATGCGTACGTAGCGAGTGCCAGAAGGTCCCCAAGAACAAAGAACTCTACTTTTTGCTCAAAATCCAAGAGAATAGACTTGCACGACTTGAAGCAAAAAGACCAATTGGGTACAGTCTCCCCCATGCCTTGTGTGAGCACTCCACAAAGTATGTATTTAATATTTTATTCATCTCCAAGCTCAAAAATAGCCCAAATTTATAATTAGCATGCTTTAGCTTTTGTGTTTGCTTTTGTCCAAATAAAGAATAAAGCCGTTGGGCGCCCCAAGATTCGGATTGTGCCAAATAGAATGATCAATAATGAATATTTAAATCGTACACTCATGTGCATACAAAATAATTAATACATGTCAAGCACTTCAATAAATAAGTGCGTCAAAATAAATATTGGCGCCATGCCTAAGATGGGCGTCCATTAAAAATGATATTTTTTTCTAAATAACTTGAATACACGCTATCGTCTACTAGTGCTTCCTAGTGCCACCACCGCCTGCTCTACACATCAACTGGAGCATTCACAATTGTTAGAAAATAATAAAATTAAACCGACAAAAGTGAATACCTAGCAGTCTTTAGCTACAAAATAAATAAATAGGTTGAAACTCTATCCTAACCTTAATTTAATACGAGTGTACTACACTCTAAACTCATAAACATCCATTAATTTAAATATGTATTTTGCAGAATCACCCACTTGCACATTAAATTAACGTGACGCCTGAAAAGGATAGACGTTCCCATCAACTTTTCGCACAAGGAATCCACCTTGTGTACGAGCCTTGGCAAATATATATATATTTTTATAGAATCCACCGTGGAATATGCCTCATGGCATCAAATCAAAGACTATGTTCAAAGCTAGCATACACAAACTCGCAACTCATGATGGCGCTGAAGAGATGATATTCTAGAGCAAGGAGTGCGAGAATTATGAATAAGGTCATAAACATGGACAATACACTATCACACACAACATAAAACTAGGTTCTTTTGTAGATTAACGACCATTTATAAGTATGAACATAAATAAAAGAGTTTCAATATCTCATGAAAAAGTTATGACTAAAATAAAAATAAAAATTCAATAAGAAAGAAATGTTGGAATAAGTAGGGGTTATTAATTTAGAGCTTTAAAATTTGAAAGGTAGAATAAATTGCATGACATCACAATGCACTAAATAAATACTCTAGTTGCACATTAAAAAAAATTACATCAAGAATATTTTTTCTAACTATAGGAAAAAGTGGAAATGGTATCAAGAATATTTTTTAAAGCTATAGAGAAAAGTTAAAATTGTATCAAGAATAATTCTTTAGTATTTTTTATATTAAAAATATATAGATTGTTTTATTTTCACTTATAAATCATATAAATATAGAAAAATAGTTTTTTGAATATTTAAAAATCATATTAATTGAATTAAGATAATTAAAGTAGTTGATTAAAATTTTTGATTAGGAGTTCTCTCTTTAGAAATTTTTTTACAATGATTACTTAAGTCAAAAGTAATAAACTATGCACAATATTGATTAGAAATTATTGATTTGAGTACGTAACGATTCAAACCTAGGATATTCAAATCAATTAAAGTTTTCCAACATGACAAAGTAAAATACGAGTCCTAGGTCATGGAGTAACCAAAAGGATGATGTAATTCTCCTTTGAGAAAAATAAAAGTCCAAAAATTTCTTGGAAAAATACTCGCCTTGTTAACTCACGTAGCTTCCAAGGAAAAATTGTGATTTCAAAGTTCCACCTTAGATTCTACAAACTAGGATAATTTTTTAAAACCATTTTCCAACATATAGATGTAACAAGCGGGATACACACCGACTAGGGTTTAGACACCCCGTCACACTGACCAGAGTATTTAAGGTGTGGGAGCCCTAGATAAGGGCAATCAGTTATTATCAAGATCATACTCTTCACCTTCATCTCCAGCTTCCTTGGCTTCCTCCTTCCTTCTCTCCTCCCTTCTCTCTTTCTCTCTCTTCTTCTAGTCCTCTTCCCTCTTCTTCTTGTTCTCTTTCTCTCTCCTCAGCTTTCCTTCTCTCTCCTCTCAGCTTCTTTCATTACAAGTGGTATCAGAGCTTCAGGCTTTGGTCCTTTTCCTCTTTCCCCTTTCTCCATTTTCAAATCCCAAAAACCCTTGTTACTGAGCTTACAAGTACAGGTACAGCAAGAAGGGCTGCAATCAACTTCAGCTTTTTGGAGCAAGCAGGAGCTATGGCTGGAGACTCAGACATATCTGGAGGTAAAACAGTTAAAATAGTAGGTCGTCACTTCTTTTCATGCAAATTTTAAGGGTTCCAGGCCAAGTTTAAAGTCCCAGGAGTTGGAGGAGGGCAAAACCTCAATCACTTTTTGCCCCAGCCCTCGTTCTCTCTCCTCTCAGCTTCTTTAACAAGGGATTAACTTTTTGCCCCAATCAAGACTCGTAATAATGTCAAGCGATTGACCTTTAACAAGGGTTACAAGAAAGATTACAAACAAACACTAATAATAACTAAGGAAAGACCCAATAAAGGAAGACTAAGATCTTAAAAAGGAGACTTAGAAAAGAAAAATCCAAAGGAAAACTAGGAGAAATCCAAGAAGCTAGGAATAGGACCAAGTTGGAACAAATTGTTACTAAAGTAAGATATTACTAAGATTGCCTCCCTATTTGCATAGAAATATTGCTTGAGGAAGAATTGCTTGTGCTTGTAATGGTGTATATAAGTTTAGCTTGATGCACATAGGAAATTGATTGAATTAAATCAAAAGCCTAATATATTAAGTTTACAACAGGTTAAAAAGGAAAAGTATGCTAAGGCTAGCTGCAGATCCCTTTTCCAAGGGGGATTATCTTTGTTGCCTAGGAGAGTTTGGACCAACCCTGATGGCAAGAAGTTACTTCGTAGGGAGATCCTTGGGCAAGTAGGAGGAGTTGAGGTTGCCAGGGGGGAGTCTCTCCACCACCACGAGCAAAGTCTTAGACTCTTAGGAATAACCCAAACTCTTACATGACTTAGGATGGACTTCTTGTGATGGTCTTGATACTAGTTAGGGGTGGAAATATTGGTAAAATAAAAGCCTTTGTACCGTTCTTTCATATGGGCGGAAGGCGAACACTTATATAAGATTTTGTATTAAATCAATAGGTTTTTTTTTCAAAGGATTGTTTTCATTGTTTATATTTCGTGACTTAAATTATGTGAACAAACATTGTGACTAAAGGGATTAATTAAGGAATTTGATTTTATGTGTGTAAAATAATTGTGTTAGGATAATTAGATAACTAAAATAAACCCTTGAGGAAAGCAGAGGGTGTGATCCCTAACAGATCCATTCTACGAATAAGTGGTCTCAGCAAGCTGATATTTTTTTCTTAAGATACTAGATTTATGAAGTGGATGAATGTGTCTCTCTAGTATAGATTCTCATAAAATATTATTTTAGGGGAATGGGTTCGAGATTATACTCTACAGATAGTGGGATCGATACGTATTGCTCCCCCTTTTTTCTTACTCAATATGAACCAAGTGCAACTCTGATATACTTCCGCTTGAGTTGAGTTGCGAATTTAGTGGCTCAAAGACCAATGGTAGTTAATCCAAATAGGAGACCTTAGTTTACATAGAACCCAAAATTCAGGTTGATTCTCATGGGGACAGCTAAGGCCTTTTGTTGCAAAGTGGGCTCAAGATAGTCTAGGCAAGCAGTAAACCTCGTGCTATTCAAAATAGTATTGAGTGTTGTCACCTAGAAAATCATCTCAATGGACCACTAAATTGCACACCTACTGAGATTGTCTTAGAGCACGTACGTCATCGAGTGATAAGATGGAATATCTTTTAGGAGGACTCTAGTAATAAATGATATTTGGTTGAACTAATAAAATAATATATTATATTCTTAAACTATTTTTTGGGTATCTTGAATATGCGCTTGGATAGTGTGAGGTAGATATTCTTTGGTCTTCATGGACTAGATAGTGCATGAGACAAAATATGTAAAGAAGGTCCTTGAATATGTATGTAATATGTTGTATCCAATAAAAATAAATATAAGATTAATGTATTTATATGATTTATTAATTTTTCTATCATTTTAATTTTAATTATTAGTTTTAAAAATTTTATATTTATATATGGGAATATAAGTTTAGGTATATATAATTGAATGTGTCCTAGGAATTGTAAATTCCCTTATCATATGTAAATTAAATTTAAAAATGCACATAAAAGAGGTTTTAAAAAGTGGTAATTTTAAGGCTTTGAAAATCATGCAATATCCTCCTCGGGCACCTTATCACATGTATAAGTTTTTTCTACCCTTCTTCTAATCAATTCACTATTAATCCTAAAGTAAGATCTCATATCCATGGTTTCACATTGACTATGAAGGGCTTCTCTTACATCTATCAATGTCCATTTCTTGTTTACAAACAAACACTTTGGATACTCATTCTCTAAGAAGATAGGTATAATGAAGTGATTGCTACTTTTCCTCTGAATCTAAAGGTACCCATGTAGCCTTACTCTTCTTCTATCCTCTATGAAGCAAGATATAGTATTTGTCTTGGTATGGTATATGATAAGGTAACAAGGTTCTCTAAACATTTGTAGAGAAACAAATCATCCTTGTATGCTTTCTTCATTGATGCCCAATCTACTCTAAAGATTTTAATGAATACACTAATGAGATTTTCCTAGTCAACCATATTGCTTTTGTTCTTTACAAACTTGTTCCTTGAAAAATTCATCCAAAAACATGAATTGGGATAAATCAAGATAAATTGACTCTCCTTGATATTCTCCCAATCTTCATAGAGCTTTGAATACCTTCGATCAAATTTAACTTGATACCTTGGATGGTTCTAGCATTGGGATTATCCCAAATTTTCAGTCCATATTAGGTGGAGAAAGCTCTTCCAATCTTCAAAATACCTATGTGCTTCTTGGAACAATATAACTTGCAAAGTTAAAATATAAAGTTTTCTCAATGGAGAAGAATAACAGACAGTTACGGTAAATAAACATCAATTTTAACATGTGTGGCACTAAATATACTTGTGATGACTCTAATTGCTATCATTCAACACTTATTCATGGAAATACATTTGTATAAAGTACTCAAAATTAGTCTACAAGCTCACTCTGAAAATAAAAAAACAAAAAATAAAAGGATACACTAAATGCTAATCTCTTTTGAAAGGTAAATTTTTCTGCCTTACAATGAGGTGGAAAATGTTGCTATATAGAAATTTCCCAGTAAAGATCCCTTGTAGTATACATGTGTTAAATATTTGCATACTATTTTCTATCCCATAACTTAAACCCTAGAATTTGTCATTTCCCGTGAAAGCTCACATTTTCTCTTTTTTGTTTGTTGATCTTGTGAGGACCTTTACAAGAGGAAAGCATTGTTATCCAATTGTGGAGCATGTAGGTTATTGGATATCACATATCATCCTCTCTTGTATTGTAGTGTGTACATGCTTGTATAGAGTTAGATGGTCACCTTGAAGAAGCCATGGAAGATGAAGTCTAAGATATTGACAAGAAATGAGGTCATCATGGAGTACATGTAATGTAAAAAGGAGTTTGAAGGAGTTGAGATACCAAAACAATGAGAGTTATGAGACAAATATACACAAAAAGGATACGAACTATAAAAACTTTTCAAATATCCACTATAATAAGATTAACATTAAAATTATTTTAGTTTTTTAATTTTGAGGTGACTTTAAAGAGCCTAAATTTTTAAAAAGTCACATCAAGGTGCTAAAAGCAAGAAAAGGGAGCTAAAAAGTTATCATTATCAAGGACAAGCCCTTTGTTGAGAATTAGGATAAGTTTAGAGGTCCCTTTTCACCTTTTTACTAGTGGTAGAAGAAGTTTGGCTGAGTTAGTAGAGTCAAATGTTACATTTGACCACACATGGCAAAGTCCCATTGGCCTATTAACTAATCTTGTCATTTGTAAATATTGATTAAAAGGTTCATTTTTCCTAAACATGGGCCCTAATGGCCACTTAAATGGCATGGATCCACTTTTGTGGCAAATTACAAGACGACTGAGTGACCATTGAGGATTGGACTATTGATTGAATTGTGTCATATTTATTGGCAATATTGAGTGATGCCATTATTGGTTTTTGTGCCTTTTAATAGAAAGGATGTGGTGGTTTTAGAAGCTAGGTTTCTTTTAGGAAAGAGTTCTAAGGTCTTCTCCCATGATTAGAAAGGTTTTCTAGATGGACATGTATTTATAAAAGAGAATCTAATCTTTGGTTTGGTATAAGGATTATGTTATATGTATAGTGGTTAGAGTCTTAATATCTTAGCAGTGGAAGCCCATTGTCATGCGACTTTATGTCTATGTTATGAAACCCTGAGAAAGTTGTACCTTTATGCTTTTAGTGGTATGCATGTGGGTATGTTATGAAACTCTAACAAAGGTTTTGTTCAGTGGTTCACTCACTAAAATAATATAGGATTCAAGAAAAAAAGGAGAAGTCATCTAAGTCTGTTCCCAAGAGTTAATAAGCATGGAACTTGATGTAGAGACTAAGTGGAGACTTAGAAGATTGGAGTAAAAAGAGGAGAGTGGAGAAAATAGAGGGTTTGGAGTAGCAAAGAAGGGGCTAAAATCCTACACAAATAGGTGAGAAGTGGGCTTGCAAAGGTGAGAAATGGGCTAGACCATTTATGGACTGCAAATATGAGATCTTGGCATGAAAATTGTAGGGAAAAGTAGGAAAAAAGAGAGCTCCAACATTATGAAATGTAAATTTTGTCTTGGAAAGGAAGTGGAGTTCTTTGTCTTCTTCCCACTCTCTACTATTTGGGGATGATTTGTACATGTGAAAGGCAAGTGTCGTGTCTTAGCAAGGGAGAGGAGAGTTCTTTGTCTTCTTTCCACTCTCTATTATTAGGGGATGATCTGTATATGTGATAGCCCAACATGCACATAGATGTATGTTGTTTGATAACCCTCAACATGAGAGGCATGGCTGTAATTTGTAACATGATGCATTAGAAAGGTAGCTTATCTTTTTGAAGGATATGCATAAGAGATAACTCTCAAGATGAGAGGCATAGCTGTGATCCATAACATGATGCATTAGGAAGGTAGTTTATCTTTAGGAAGGATATGCATAAGAGATATGTTTACCTCTTGCTTTGAACTTGAGAAAAGGGGAAATGCAAAATGTGTTGAAAGAAATGGCTACCCAAAATGCACATGTTACAACTCATGTTGCTACCTCCGATAGCAAAAGTACTTGAAAAGATTATTCTTGTCAAAAAATCTAAAATATGGTTTCATGCCATGCATGTAGTTGAAAAGAGAAGAGTTTCAAAGAATGAATTGACTCATGTAAGGAGAAACATCCATAGCATGATTGGTTGAGACCCACTAGTTGACTCTTTCTCAGTGTATGTATACTTGACTAAGGGTTATAATACAAATGTGAGTGTAGAAGGTAAGAGAAACAAAGATGAAGACACTATAGGGACATCAAAAAGGGTGATCACCATGAAGAAGTTCTTAGTAGCCAAAGCCTACAGTGCAGCCTACTCTTAAACATGTAATAGAGGATGTAGCAAAAGAAAGAAAGCATCATAGAAAATAAGTTGGAAAGCAAAAGGGTAAGCAACCAAGCTACAACCTATATAGTCTAACATAGAAACCACAAAAAATCTTAAGAAAGTGCTTGAAGAGTGAATTCTTAACAATAGGGTGGAATTCATGCTTAGGGAGATTCTTGCATTAGTAAGCATGAATTTCATGATGAAATCATTGATAGTTAATGCTTTGATATAGGTAGAAGAGGAGCTTGATTTACAAGGCATATGGGCTAATTATAAACAAAATGCATTTATGTGTTTTTTTGGGAAGATTTGATGTTGTAAATCAATGGGCTAAGGGTAAAAATGATGATGTAGTGATTAATAATTCAATTATTTGTAGCAACACTCATATCGAAGTTAGGTGAATGCATCATATTGATGATGAGGCTTCAGGATTTATCCCTAAAGTCATAATATGTAGAACCATTGGACATGGGCTACAAGAGAAACTGTGGTTAGGTTTGGGGAGCGCCATGAGACTCTGTGTGTTGCTTTGCTTGATCATGGTTTGAAAATTAATGTAATGGTTTATAATTTGTATGAAAATGGTGCATGGCCAATTGACACAAATCATGGTTGGAGAATGCAGGCTGCAAATAACTCTTCCAAAGATCTATATGTTGCATTTTCTAATTAAATAGCTATTGTGGATGTACACGAAGAGCATTATATCCAATGATTTTGGGACATCCATACATTAAATATGTTCGTCTGGAGACAAAAGTATTGAATGATGGCCTGACTTATCCTAGAGTTAGAAGTAAAGATGGTAAAAGGGCTATTCAATTTACCACTATATGTTTGAGACACTGAGAAACCGATACACTTTAAGAGATTATCATTTCCCTCTAAATGCAAAGGAATTCATAGAATCGATTTTTGAGTATGCGCTAATTTAATGTGAGGGTATAGTAGTGCTATTCGAAGGATACTCTCACCTCATAAAGTAGAATTGATTTTTCAGTATGGCAATGCTGTAATATGGGGCTATAGTAGTGCTCTCTAGAAGACCTCTCATCACATAAAGTAGAAAAATATGTGTTTCCTGTTAATTTTACTTAGTTCTGCAATAAGCAGTTTAGGTCTCTTTAAGCATATGGAGAGCATATGCAGGGTTGAAAAATTGTACGTAGTGAAAGCTAAAAAAGAGCTAAGAAAATATGGATTGTTGGTTGTAGATGAGGCATTTCAAGCATGTATGATGATGGGATGAGTTTTGTTGATACAATGGCTAAAATCTCAACAATAAAAAATGCATAAAATGTGGCTAAAAATAGGGTGCTTCAAGTATGTTCTTTGAAGATGTTGAAGTCATAGCAAAGTTTGCTCAACAAGAAAGGTTAATGCTAAAAGAATGGGATAATGCTACTTTTGAAGCAAAATATAAGACGGTTGAAAAGAAAGTCAAGCTAGTTGCTTTGCCACTACCACCTGATAGTGATGGATTCTATGAGAAAGTATCAATGCAACCAAGCTTGTGGAATCTAAAGGGTTTAGGAGCTGAAACAATGAAGGAGTTAATGATTTGATATGAGATATTCCTAGTTCTCATTAATGCAAGTACAATATTAAATAAAGCAAGCATAGAAACTAAACTAAGAGGAAGAGGTGTTGCAATAGTGGATACGACAATAGATGATATGGATATAGTGATGGCTAAATCTTTGAAAATAAAGAAAAAGCACTTTAGATGTTATGTGATAGCTTTAGATTTGTTTTTGGAAGACTCATATATAGGGAACTAGTTGAAAATAGAATAGTACCTCAGTACACTGACAAAGAGAGAAGAGTGGTTTGAAAACGAGTATAAGAGGATTAAAAGAAAGGACCATGGGTTCTTTTGGAAAGATGGATATCTTTGGAAGCATGCAAAGAAGAAGAGATAGGTTCTGCTATGAGTCCTTTTGGTGATAGAGCTACACAGGTACAAGTGATGAAAGAATTTCATAAGAGCTTGTGGGTTGGTCATAGAGGTGTTTGGGGCACGTTTGAGAAGATAAAGGAAAGATATTGATGGCAAGGGATGTATTGGGATATTGTATACTTTGTTTAGTAGTATACTACCTATCAAATGTATTTTGTAGTGAAACTTAGAGATGGATTGTAGCAATTTATCTCTCATCTATTCATTATAAACGGGTGGTGAATTAGGTGATTATGCTTATATGCATGTTGCAAAAGACATATCTTGTGCTTGCATGTGAGGATTTGATCAATCATATGGAAGGGTGAGCTCTCAAATACAATCTATATGTACTTTACTTTTAGAAGAGGTCTTTTGCCATTATGGTTGTGTTGAAAAAATTACAACTAAGAGAGAAGAATTAGATGTAGGGGAGGCTCCTATATTCTTTGCTTGGTTGGGAATTAAAATTGCATTGACTTCAACCTATAATATAGAGGGTAAGGGAAAGAGTGAATGGTGGCATTGCCTATCATTAAAGCATATCATTAGAGCATTGGCAAAGTCACACAAAGGAAGGCTATTACCATATGCTTTATGGGCTAATAGGATGATGCATAGTGCAGTGACTAGATACATGCATGTTGAATTGATATATAGACGACCACCCACCATTCCCATTAAAAAGGTGGATGCTACTTGGAGTGTGTTGCATTGGGAGGAGGGCTTGAATAGAGAGGATATGTTGGCTCTATGCATTAGGCAACTAGAGAGGGGACTAGAAGACATTGAGATAGTAGTGCAAAGATTGAAGCCAGTAAGACTTAAAAATAAGAAATTTTTTTATAAGAGGCACAGTTTTAGGCCAAGGGAAATGCATGAACGTGATTGGGTATATTGATTTATGATAGCAACATAGAAAACCAACATAGCACTATTTGAAAGGTCTCTAAACAATGGTTTGGTCCATACATAGTGCGGCATGTATATGACAACGCTACCCATTCATTCAGTGAATTGGATGCAACAACATTGAGAATCCCTATTATAGGAAAGCAGATCAAGATATTTAAAAGACGTGAGGTTGATAACTATGAGATATAGGAGTTAGAGACATCGCGAACTACTCATGACACTATTGAAGAGGAGAATGAGGATGATATTGAGGTGAGAGATGAGGGCTCTAAACCTACAAAAGATTGAGAGTTCAGAGGATGTTTAGGTTTGGAGGGGGTGGATGTCATGTGACTTTATGTCTATATTATGAAACTATAAGAGAAGTTGTACCTTTATGCTTTTAGTGGTATGCATATGGGTCACTAGAAGATGGGTTTTACGAGATAAAGAGCTATTACAAATGTTTTTTTTTTGTGGTTTACTCCACTAAAAATAATGTTGGATTAAAGAGAAAAAAGAGAAGTAATGTAAGTCAGTGCCCAAGAGTTAGTAAGCATGGGACTTGATGTAGAGACTAAGTGGAAACCTAGGAAACCAAAACATGGAGAAAAGAGAGAGTTGGAAGAAGCAAAGAAGGGGTTGAGAACTAGCACAAATAGGCCAGAAGTGGGTTGAAGCATTTGTGGACTGCAAAGGTGAGATTTTGGCATGCAAACTAGAGGGGAAAGAAAGGAAAAATAGGGCTCAAGCATGAGGGAAGGTAAGTATTGTATCTTGATAACAGAGATGATACTTCTTTTTCTTCTTCTTGTTTTCTAGAATAGGGAGTTAAAGGGAATAAAACAAGGTAGCTTGCTGTCCATAGAGATTTAGCCTCCTTCTATTGATTTTTGGACCATCTATCCAAAGAATCCCTCTCTCTACTATTAGAGGATGATTTATACATTTGAAAGGCATAAAATTGAGAGGGTTTGGAGTAGCATATATTAATTTTATTGCTATTATAGTACACTCAGAAAATAGGGATAAAGTATAAAAGTTAGGCCCATACAAGGTTTCCTCCAATCATCAACTATTTCTACTGATTGGTGTTGCTTTTGGGTGAATAGGGGATGCTTTATACTTATTAAAGACACAGTTTTGGAAGATTTTGGAGAAACTTATGAGCATTTACAGGCTACTATAACGCAGTAAAAAGAGGGCTAAAGTGCACATTTGAGGACTAGACCAAGTTTTCTTCAATCTTCAATCATTCCTATTGATTGGTATTTTCTCTTGGGTGATAAGATTGACCTTTCCACATCAAATTTCATGTAGTTGTAAGGATATTTGATGCTTTTGCCTATTGCATAGGCTTTTTTATAGAAAGATTTGGATATTTTCTTATTCAAGGTTAGGGATTATGTTGAGCAATTGATTTTGAGTTAATCAATTATGCAAGGGTTGGATCAATCAAGGATAGTTGTATTTGACAGTAATACAAGGCTTGGCTTGAGACTCATTTGGTGTGTGATTTATTTCTTCTTCCTCTATTCTTTTTCTCTTCAATCACTACTCTCTGCACCCCTATTTTTGAACTACCATGCCTCCGGCTTTCATCCCTTTATTCCCTAACACTGTGTATCATCATATAGTTATTTGTGATAGCATGAAATGCCAAATATTATAGCTATGTGGTCATTTTGGACTAGAGCTTATTGACTTGGCATAAGATCTTTTTTCCCAACAAGCTACTAGGTTTGTAACCTAGGCTAATGATATTTAGTGTACACTATGTAGGAGAGCATGAAGATGTGGAGGTAGCCTAGTGGGCCCACACATTGTTCAACTTAGCATGCATGGGGACATGGCATGTCCACCCTATAAAAGTCATGCATGATGATGTGGATGATGAATTGGAAAGAAATTTCTTTTGTCATAAGAAAGGAAGAGGTGGTGATGATGAAGAAAATCATGCTAGAAAAAAGTAAATATTGTTAGAAACAAAGCGTCTAGTGGAGGTTATACCAATGATATAAAGGCCAATGGCAAGGAGATGGCAACATGCAATAATGCTACTTTAAAGCACGATTATATTTGTAGTGGAGAAGAAGCCAAAAGCTTATATAATCTTTTTAGAAACCTCAAAGTACACTCTTGAGGTTTTATATACAGAAGGCTGCCATATAAAGGGGTTATTCATAGATTGAATAGGAAAAATGTGTGTTCGATTTTGGAAAGCTTCACAAATAAGGGTATTTTTAAATAGACATTGAATGCATATGATACAGAGGGTGAATGTCTTGAGAGAACACTATTCCTAACAACATCACTAAGGAATAGATAAGTGGAAGAAGGAGCTATGAAGAGGGAAAGGGTGAAAGGGGTGATCACAAGGAGGAGAGGAGAATAGGAAGATACATTGACTATGAAGGTGCTAAAAGCCAAGATAGAAGAAAGAGAGATAGATTTCCAAGATGGTTTTGGTGGCATTATGTTGTAGGTGTTTGTAGAGGTTAGAAGGTCATACATGCTTGTATCAAAGTGCTAATGATTGCAAGCATGCTTATAGAAGTGTGGGAGTGGCTTGTGGAGCTAAGTCCATGTCGATTGGAAGTTGTGGGAGCTTTCACTCAACCGCCAAGACCCACGGACCGCTTATTGTTTCAAGTGTTCCAAGCAAGCTCTAATGGCTATCTCTCACCTAGCCGACACGCCGTCGATCCTACGAGTGTAGTGAGCTTACCTTGATGCTCGATCGAGTACCCTCCTCCCTCTTGCACTCCGGTAGCTCCACGATCCTAGATGCTAGCTCAAGCATCCTCAAGACTCCTCCATCTCCAAGCTCCATCCTCCATAGCCGCGCACGCAAGAGGAGAGAAGAGAAGAGAAGAGAAGAAGAGGAGAGGAGATGGTGAAGAGCTTCACCCTCTTGATCCCTCACTCTCACACATACTCACTCCCTCACACTCTCACACTCCCTCTCTCAAGAGCACACACAAGCAAGAAAGAGAGAAGAAGAGAGGAAGAAGAAGACTCCTTTTGCCGCACACCAAAGAATGAGCTTCTCATTCACTTTTCAACTTTATATACAAAACCCTAAATCCCTTTTGGGCGGTCATCCCCTTTTCCCCTTTTTACATGGCCGGCCATAGCCTAGGCCCTTTTTTCCATTGTCCTTCTATCTTCCTAGCTTCCTTTTCATCGCCCATCTACATTTACAAATTGCACGGGTGAGAGCCCGGCGCTCTTTTACAAGATTTCAGGGTGCGCCTTTTTATTTAAAAATGCGCCTTTCCCCTTTTGTATTTGCCTTGGACTTTTAAGGTTGCCCTTGCGCTTTTGGCCTTTTCTCCTTTTCTTTCTTCAGTCGGGCTACCTTTTTTCCGCCTTTGCCTTGCGTCTTTTCCGCTTCCTTTTGCTTTCTTCGTGTTGGGGTTAACATTACCCCCTCCTAGACGAGTGCCAGTCCCATGGCACTCATTGTCGTAGGTAGCAGGTGCTAGCATGCACCGAAGACGTGGGTGACAAGGATGCCTATGGTTTTCGTGGGGTTTGCATTGGTGGCCGGCACACGTGTTGGTTTGTTGGGGATTCTGCACAGGACTATTCTTTCTGGGCTTGTCGGATGGTGAGGGGTAAGCAGTCAGAGTTGGGTGTCGATGAAGAACGAATGACACTTCCGTTGTGGTCTTCAACACCTGCAATTGAAAACCTCTCAGGTGGTCTCTCCCTAAGGGTAGTGCTAGTCTTCTCTATTGTGCACAAGACATATTTGATTAGTTTGGGAGACAGGTCAAATTCTAAGCAAGCTGAGAGTATTGTCCCGCACTTGAGGACCCAAACTATGAATATACTTCAGTGTAGGCATTATGTGAGTGCTGGTGCATACTTAGATATTACTTAGTTAGAAGACTGTCGGCCTGGTTTCTTGTATAGCGAGGGGTCGGTGATCCAAGGGGCGAAGTTGATGGAAAAATGGGTCAATGAAGACGGGGAGTACACTTGAAGATTGCTGGAGACGTCATTATGGTCTTTCCATTGTCTTTCAAGCCTTGCTTACCACGGTGGGTTGTAATGGCATTGAGATGAGTGCAAAAGAATATCATGGGCGAGGCGAGCTCCCTAGGTATGTCCTGCCGTTAATGTGCCCTCGACAATTGTGGGGGATGTATGAAAGGGCTAGGGGATTAGGGACGGAGCCAGCCGACCAAGGTCGCTAGACATACCTAATTTGAGGACCCCTAGGTGCGGTGCTGTGATCGTGTGTGTTTTTTATTTATTTATTTATTTATTTATTTATTTATTTTAAAGCATGAGGAGGCGTATACATGGAGGCAACGATACAAGGGCATGACAGGAGTTTACTCCTCGTCATCTGAATAGTGGGTAGGGGTTGGTGGATGGCGGGGGGCCTTGTTAAGGAATTTTCGACTCAACAAGTAGCCTTTGATGTGGAGGCGGGTTTTGAGGGTGGTGGTAGAAAGAAAGGGGTGGTTGCACTGGGTGAATTTGCTGTCGTTCATGTCTTCGAGTAGTGCACCACAGAAAGATGGCAAAAGAGAAGCACGCATCATGAGGCGAGCCATGGTGTTGCTGTCTATAGCATTGGGGTCAAAATAGAGGGGTGGGAGGTGGCGTTCTTGGGGTGCGGGCTCTTGGTGGACTAGGATCCTAATTAACCTAAGATAATTACAAGTGGTGATGAATGCGGGGTCAGGGCAAGAGGTGAATTCGCTAATAAATTTATCTATAGAGCTATACAAGTCAGGGAGGGTGAAGAGGAGGGTGTTTCTATGGGAGGTGCTATTGGTATTGTAGATGATGGGGAAATCGAACCTGTCGTGGATGGACGGATTGAAGTCCACTCCTACCCTTCGAGGATACGGCATGAAAGTGGGGTCGTTTCTTTCTGAAGGGAGGGTGTTACAAAATGCCATCCACGCTTCCAGGTTGACGTAAAAAATGTGTCTCCTCCAGGTGGGTTGGCAATTATAGCCTTCCACTGATCTAGGCACCTGGAGCACTTTATCTTGCCAAAACTCGCGGTCCTCAGCTCCCCAAGAAGTTGGGTGAGCCTCACACTCCGCTAACCATTTGGTTTTGAGCCTTGCCCCCATGGTAATGACATCCTCCACCAATTGAATGGGCAGCACCCTATTCAAGGCAGTGGGAAACTCAAAGCGCAAGTCGAAGGGGTCGCGGTTATACTCCTGCTGTTCCCAGATAATCAATTTGGCACGGAATTCGGCAGGGGAGTCTTGGGTGCACAGTAGGAGAGGGGCAGGCTGTCTCGGGACAGGTCTGGCATTCAGCTTTCTTCTTGCCTTCTCCACCATCTCTTTCCTACGGTTGGTTTGGGCCACTCTTCTCTCGGCAGATGTATCAGGGGGCTGTACTTTGGCTTGTCGTGATTGAGGCGGTGGTCGGACGTATTCCTCTTCTTGAGGTCCCAGATTGAGCTCCGGTTCACCCCCTTCTGCTTGCTCATCTTCTTGTGTTTTTTCCTCTGTGAAACGGAGGTCATCTATCTCCTGCGCCGTCAGGCCTACCTGTGAAAGATATCTTCTCTACTCTTCTCGGCTCTGTGGCGGGCCTCCTAGCTGCAGCGGCACGTACAGGCCTACTATGAGAGCTCTGCGTGCAATGGTTAGTTTCCTTTGTAGTTGATCATTGGCTTCATCTCCTTCTGGTCTGGTGGCATGGAGTAGCATATTGAGAAAGATGTGCTGCTGGGCTATCATGGAGAGCTGGGCTGCTTCTGCCTGATTCTCAACCAACACCCTGTCTCCTTCGGCCTTGGCTAGCCGGCGTGCTAAGTCCCGTACTCTATGCTCGTTATGATCGAACCATTCTTTTGCCCTTCTTTCCATATCTTCCAGGCTCTCCCCCTGATGGAGGGTCATTGCCATGAGTTGTTGCTGCTGGGCCTCGAGCTCACGGTGCAGGCGGGACTGCTCATGGCGTTCCTCTGCGATTTGCGCATTGAGCTAGTCCAGCTTCACCTGCATCCTTCGCACATGTTCTGCCCTTAATTGATCCAGCTCTGCAGCCTCCTGTCTGATTTTGTCAAGCTGGCTTTGCGCTTCCAGGTTGGCTGCAGATAACTGATCATTCTTGCGCCGAAGGTGGGCATTCGTTTCCCTCTCCACGTTGAGACGCTCCATCAGGATTTTCCTTCTTCCCTCCCAGGCAGCGTCGCGTTCCTTCAGGACTCTTAGTTCTTCTGCCTCCTTAGTGCTGGCTTCCTCCCTGAGCACAGTGATTTCCCTTTGATATTCTGTTATCTGCTTCACTTTGTCCAGCTGGAGGGCGGCTTGTGATTCTCGTTCCGCTGCCAGCTCCTCCACAGCTATCCTCCTTTCCTGTCTGGCTCTTTGCAACTGTGCAAGCAGCTCCTTCACGTACTCGTCGTAGTGGCCTACTGGAGGTGGGGGGTGGGGCATGGTTGTAGTGGTGGCAACCTCTTCTAATTTTTGTCTTTTCAATTCCGACCTTGGCTCCAGTGCTTCCCTTTTGGCTCCTGAAGCTGGGGTGGCCACGGCCACTTCCCTTGCCAGCTCCCTTTCCACTAGAAATTGCAGCCAAGTGACCACGTTGCTCTCGTCGACTTTTGGGGTGTGCCCGTGGGTGGCGGTGGCAGGGGGTATCACCATGATAGGGGTGGCTTGCATGGGTGGCATGAGGAGAGGGGAAGCTGGCCTGATTAGGTTCTTTCCTTTTTCTTCTATAGGGAGCAGGTGCACAATTTCCGACACACGAGTACTGGGACCGGGTGCCTCAGGTTGGTGCGAACCCCCTGCTCCTTCCACGTCTCTTCTTTGCTGTTCCTCGATGGAGCAACGGGTTGCCAGCTCCAAATCTTCCTCTTCCTTCCTTCTCAGCTCCTCCTCGGCCCTTATTTTTCTTTCCTCCTCATCCCTTACCGACTCCCTTTGGGCCCATTCGAGCTCTTCCTTCTCTTTCTTCTTTCGCTCCTCCTCTCTTTTTCCATGTAGGGCCTTAGTTCGTTGTTCCGCCTTCCTTTTTGGTGTAGCCTGGGGTTCTCCCTCCTCATCGGTGTCTGTTTCCGTTTCATCAGACTGCTCTTCCGCATGAGGCTGGGACTGCGACGGTGATTCGCCACTTTTCTCGTCACCTCCCTGTTTGTCTTCTCCTGCTTGTCCCTGCCCTATCGCTTCTTGAATGATTGCGGTAAGGACACCTCCAAACCCTATGGTGGAGGCCTTGGAGGATGAGGCTTTGCGGGTCGATCGGTGTGAAGGGGATTCTCCTACCACAGCTCTTCCTCCTGTCGCCAGGGCCTTCGCCGAAGCCTCAATTGTCTTTCTTACAAACCCATTGAGGTTCACCTCATCCAGCGATTGCGCCGCGATGCTTTCGAGCAGAGGTACATTGATTCTGGACATAATGCTATTGTACCGCTGGCTTGAGAACATGGCATGCATCATCTTTGCCTGCAGCTGAATCTCTTGGTTGGGGATGTCCGCCAGGCTAATTCCATCGTTGGTGTGAACCTTAACTTTATCCATCCCCAACATGGCATAGACGTCTCTTTTTGGTTTCCTTTCCACTTTGTTTGACAGCCCTAGTGCCCTTTCCACCAGCTCGGGGGTTAGCTAGACCTGTACCTGTCTGGTAGCTTCCCTGTCCCGCACCGTGACGGTGCCCCTGTTTCTGTTGAAGGTACGCAAGAACTTAGCGCACAGGGTGTAGTTTTTCCTCTGGCCCACTGCGTCTAGGTACCTCTGTAGGTGGCATTGCTCTATAATTTGACATACCGCCGGTTCTTCGATGACTATGTCTTCCAGGTTGAATATGTGGCAGAACTTCAGCTGGTTGAATGCTCTTGTTTCCACCGTGAGGTCATACTTCACTTGTTCTTCCTCCGAGAAGGGGACCTTGCCTGCTTTGTCTTGGCTTGCCATGGTCGCCACCTGCACATTTAGCCAATTCCCTTTTTAGTATTTTTTGGCAACTAATTTGCTAGACGACCAAAAGCATAGCAGATTTTATTGCCCATAGCCCTAACTTTTCCTTTCAGACTTCTATCACCTCCTTTTATATGGCATTTCAATTTTGAGCCTTTCACACTTGGTTTTCTTTTTAGATTTAACTTCGTTTATCCCCTTACAATTTTGAGCCTTTCACACTTGGTTTACTTTTTAGATTTAACTTCGTTTATCCCCTTACTGCCCCTTCCCCCTTTTGGAAAAGAAGAATTCGTCCCAGGATTGGAGGTTGTGGGGCCAAGGCGTTCATGTTTATTTGTGTAGGAGCCAAACATAGAAGTTGGGGTTATATTCCAGGTGTGCAGCGCAGTCCAGGTCATAGGGTCGAATGCCTACATGTGTGATGTACGTGAGGACATCTATGAGCAAATCACCGGAGTCGACCCGACTTGCAATGTGGAGCTCTTCCTCTGTTAAGAGGCGATCGAGATAGGGGTGCCCTGGGATATGATCGTCCATGGACCGACCCCGAAGAGTGGTTAACACTCTATACGAGGTAGGCGCGACGTAGGTGGGATCATACTCGGCCGTTTTGATGGCTCGGCGTTGTTTAGCTATGGTCATTATGCGGCATCCATCGACTTCCCATTTCAACCTAAGAGCGTACCACTGCTTCAAGAAGGGTGATCCCGTATCTGCCAGGTGGGATAACCTTGCACTCTCTTGGTCAGTGATGGTAGACGTTATCTGTGGGTCAAATGATGTGATGAGGTGTTGCTTAATGGCTTGCTCTTTGGAGACCTCACTAGCGAGCAACTCGGCGGCAGAGCGAGAAGCCTGTGCAAAGGCGAATTCAAAAGTCTCCCAAGAGCAAGGCATATTGTGCATGTCTGTTGCAAAGGGTTCTGCTAATAGTCCCAAGTGCAGGCGATCATAGCTGAGGGCCAGTGCAACAAAGGTGGCATCGAGCTGTTTGATGCAGTCCACCACATCACCTCCAGTGTCCTCTGCAAGGTCAGCGGCCAGCGTTAGAAATGACTTTTGTTCATAGGAGGGCTTAAGGCCGGCGGGTGGTTGAGGTTTGCTGGAGCTAGAGGTTCTGATAGTACAGAGTTGCAGCTGGGGTCCGTTTGAGTCGGCAACCTGGGTGTTGGCAAGATGGATGGGTCGGGTTTGATCTCAGGGGCTATGTTGCTGCAGTCAGCTAGGCTGCGGAGCGGCGGGTTGAGTTGGTTGGATGATGCCACTTGTGGTGATGGCCGTTGTTTGGGCCGATAGGCATGTGTGACACTCTTGGGTTGACACGTAGAGGGGTCGGATGAGTGGGGTGAGCCCTGCAATTCATGGTCTTGAGGCATTGGGGGACAAGGACTAGTTAGACTTGAGGTCGACGTACAACTAGTGCGTTTGACAGTTGGGATTTTAGGGATCCACAGCGAGGCATTCCCCTCATAGTAGCCTTATGCACGCAGGAGGATTTTAGGAACCCATATTTGTTTAATCACGTGGCACTTGCGATGATGGCGTCTTGGTTTCCTAGGTTTAGATTTGTAGGTCTTCTGCAGACATGCGCATCTAGTTCTAGGCGGTTCTCGAGGCTGCTTAGGTACCCATTGCAAGTGAGGCTGTTGGGGTTTTGCTTTGGGTGCTGCGGGCTGCGGTTTATGGGGATCTAGGTGCGGTAGATATGCATGGCCCCCCTCCTTAGTCCTAGCTATGGCTGTTTCTATCGGTGGCCCTGTGAGCGGTGATAGGGTTATGAGGCCCTTGCTGAAAGTCGTGACAATACGCACGTTGCCGATCGTTAAGTGGATGCATTGCGACTCATAATCAACATTGCAGTGGGTCTTCTTTTTAAAGGTTCGCCCAAGCAATGACTCTGTGCTTGCATCCATGGTACTTGGCAACACGTAAAACAGCATGGGGATAGTTCCAGACTCGATAGAAACGGCGACTCGGCATGTGCCGAGAATTGGGTAGGATTGAGCCGCCAATGCTTGTGCATTAAAACGTTAAAATCCGCCCCCTCATCAATCAAGGCGTTGAAGGAGCACGTCTACTTGGCAGTGACCGTGACACGGAGGTAGGCGGGTTTTACAAGCTCCTCCTCATTCTCGCAAATTTCCGTAATTGTGGCTACTCATATTTTGACGGGTGGTTCTACCATTGGTGGCTCATGCAAGGGATGAGTGGGCGGGTAGTACTTCTTGACCTGGCTGCCATTGAAGAAGCCCATCCCTTCACCATCTAGTGTTTCCAACTCAACATTACTAGTTCGGCTGATTGCCCGGACCTTGAAGGGTCTGAGACCTCTGAATTTCATCTTTTGCTTATGTCCTTTAACTGAGTAGAGGAGCACTAGGTCACCCTGCTCAAACTCCCATTGCTTGACATGTTTGTCAAACCAGCTTTTGCGTCGAGCTTTCTCGCAGATAAGTGCGTGGGTGGCTAGAAGATGAACCTTTGACAGGCGTTCCAGCTCAACCAAGCGTTGCGTCCATGCTTCCTTCCCTTCCCATCGTTCTTGGAGTGCTATCCTCAGGCTAGGGATGAAGAACTCTAATGGGAGAATGGCCTCAGTCCCATAGGTTAGCCTAAAAGGTGTTTGACCGACGGCCGTTTTATAAGCTGTTCGGTAGGCCCACAAGGCTGCCATCAACTTGTTATCCCAGTCGCTTCGTGAGGCTGAGACTACTTTAGTCAGGACATTGATGAGAATTTTGTTGGTTGATTCCGCCTGGCCATTAGCTTGAGGGTAGTATGGTGAGGATTTGCGATGGATGATGAGAAAGGTGGATAGGAGATGGGCTATCACTTCGTTGATGAAGTGCGTTCCCTGGTCGCTAACCAGTTCGATGGGGCAACCAAAATGCGAGATTACTTGCTCCCATAAGAACTTGGCAGTCGTCCTAGCATCGTTTCTCCACGTGTCTCTCGCCTCTGCCCATTTGGTGAGGTAATCCGTGGCCACCACGATGTACCTGGCTTGTAAGTATTGCGCCGCAGGGCTGATGGGTCCTATGAAGTCAATCCCCCATTTTTCGAAGGGTTGGCGAGCAATAACAGGGGTTAACTCCATCTGATCTTTACGAATCGGGACTTTTGTCCATTGGCACTCGTCACAATGCTTGACGAATTGTGTAGCATCGCGGAAAAGTGTGGGCCACCATAGCTGGGACTACAGCACCTTCCGTGCTATCGTGTCTCCGCTAAAGTGTCCTCCTGCAATACCGTTGTGCACCTCTGAGAGCACATCGTGCATCTCATACTCACATACGCACCTACGTAGCAATCCGTCTTGCCCCAGCCTATAGAGCTGGCCTGCAATCAACTGGTAGGGCTGGATTTTCAGGATCAAGCGCCTAAGCCGTGCCCGTTCTATTGGTCGTTCGGGCAACCCATGCTCGAGCACTTGAACTATGTCGTCTGCCCAGTATGGTGTCAGATCGGACCTGAATAGGTCTCCTTCGCTGGACAGGTGGAATAAGTGGTTGTCCGGTAACTCGTCCATGATGCCTTGTCCAGCGGCTTCTCCTGTGAGTATATGGGACAAATGATCAACCATGTAATGTTGTTTTCCCTTCCGCACCACCACGGAGAAATCGAACTCTAGGAGCAGGAGAAGCCATCGAGCTATACGTCCTGTAGCACAAGGTTTGTTCACTAAATAGAGCAGGGCTTGATGGTCTACAAAGAAGGTGAAGGGGGTGGCTAGTAGGTAATGCCGGAACTTCTTCACGGCAAACACCATGGCTAATCCCTCCCTTTCCGTTGTCGAATAATTCATCTCCGTCTCAGTGAGTTGCCTACTAGCAAAACTCACTGGGTAATCTAGGTTATGCTCACCAGGTTGGCACAACACTGCCCCCACGGCAAACTTAGAGGCGTCAATGTGTACGTGGAAAGTAATGGTCCAGTCTGGGGCTCGTAGAATAGGTGCCATTATTAGAGGCTTTTTCAATTCTTCGTACGCCCGTTGGCATGCTTCGGTCCACTCGAAGACAATTAGCAGCTTGTACAATGGCCTAGCGATCAGCGCGTAGTTCAGTACAAACCGCCGATAGTATCCTGTGTGACCTAAGAAGCATTGAACTCCCCTGTAATTACTTGGGGGTGGAAGGTCAACGATAACTTTGACCTTGGAGAAGTCCGTGGCAATGCCGTTCTTTGACACCATGTGTCCTAAGATGCATCCGTGCTTCATCCAAATCTGACATTTCAAGGGGTTTAGGGAGAGACGGTATAAGCGACACCGTTCAAAGACCGCGCAGAGTTTGTCTAGATGTTCAATCCAGGTCGAATGGACACACAGGTCATCGACAAAGACCTCTAACTCCTTGCAAAGCATGTCCTTGAATATGGTGCACATGAGGCGTTGAAAGGTGGCGGGGGCATTGGTTAACCCGAAGGGCATGACTACGTACGCAAAGACGCCCCACTCAGTGGCGAAGGTGGTCTTGTGCCTGTCTGCAGGATGCACTTGCACCTGATTGTACCCCGAGAAGCCATCCAGGAAACTATAGGCTTCCTTACCTGCCACTCTCTCAAGCATGTGCTCGGTGTACGGTAAGGGGTAGTTGTCTCTCTTCGTAGCAGCGTTCACCTTCTTGTAATTGACGCACACTCGAATCTTGCCATTTTTCTTCATCACAATGACTATGGGTGACACCCAGTCTGTGTGCTTAATTTCGTAAATGAATCCAGCTCTCATCAGCTTGTTGATTTCCTCCTTGACAGCATGAGTATGCTTTGGATTCATGGGGTACGGTCGCTGCTTGACCGGCATTGCATCCGTCATCATGGGTATGTTGTGAGTCACAACACTCAGATCTACCCCTCGTAGCTCATCTAAGGGCCAAGCAAATACATCCATGTACTCCCACAAAAGAGTGACAAGACTGGACTCTTCTTCAGTGGTCAAGTCCTCGGCAATGAACACTGGTCGGGGTACTTCCCCTTCCAGGGCTAGGTTTACCTCCTTGACCTTGACTGGCCCTTCAATTGGTTCGCTGGTTTGCCCTTGGCGCTTGGCACTTAGCAGAACCACTACCCTGTCCCCTCTTTTGAATTTAAAAAAGTGTTTAGGGAGGTCTTGCGGCTTCCTTTGTTCCTCTGATCGTGCATCCTTGGGACGCTTTGCCTCATCCTGCCGCAACCGTGTGCGCCTCAGGTGGACAGGTAAGTCCCCCTTGGTGCGTCTGGTCATGTGTGGCCTAGGGATTTCTGGGTCACTATCCAAAGTAACTTCAGATTCAGAGTTAAACCCCCCATTTTCACTAGAGGAGGTGGTCTCCCTGGTGGCCGCAGTTCAAATGGCGATTCGGTTCTAAGCAGTGCTGTCGTTCCTGGTTGGGCTAGGCCGGCTTGCTCAAGGTCTACTGCTCCCATCCGTTCCAACCAAGCATGATCACATTTCGTACACATAACTCCTTAGTCCACTCTAAGGGCCTGTCTCTTCTACGGCTTAGCATCTGCCCGGATTTGCTCAATTTCTTGCCCTTTGGTGTCGTATTCTATGGTATCTACCTCACCCTCACTTTCATCATCGAAGGATTGGCAATCTTCGTATTCATCATAGGAATCTTTATCGCTCGACTGCTCATCGTCTCCCAAGGCTTGCTCTGCCTCATCTTGTTGGTCGGGAACCACAGCCCAGTTATACCTAAGGTTCAGTTCGTGTACCCTGGTCCACTTCCACTCAGACTCTTCCAAGAGGTCCTGGAGTGGCTTGAGATTGGCAGCTGCGTTGCCTACCAGTCGGTCCGTTAAGTGCTCCAGTATTCCCTGGAGTTCCCTCTTGTTGGTAGGCACTTGGAAGATGACAGGCTTAGGCCCTTCATGGAGGCTTGCTGCCATCATGTAGACAGGTGTAGGGAGTGTTTCTTTTGGCTTGCCAATTGTTTTGACAGCCTACTCGTATGCCTCATGGTCTGAGAACGGCAGGTCAAGTGTAGCGAGAATGTGCATCCAATCCCGCTCGTCCTCTGGGCATGGGATATACTTAGTTAAGGACCCATAGGGTTCCTTGTCTTGAGTGTTTCCCTTGAGCATAGTAGAGATGGCGTCTAGGTCGACTGGCGAGGTCTTCCAAGTGTCCATCTCTATTCTCACGGCGTCAGTTCGGTTGCCAAGGAAGATCAGGCTGTTCCCCCAATCTTCGATAACTCTAGCATTGCGCATCCAGGGTCGACCCAATAGGATATCATAGTCCACTCCCTTCATGACTATAAAGTCGACAGAGAACTGGACTCCTGCAATCTTTACTGGCCAATTCTTCAAGACCCCGAATGGCTTCACTCGCATACCGTTTGCTAGCGTGACATTAAACCGAGCAGCTTTGACAGGCGGGTTTCCCCATGTCTGCAGCACTGCGTGGCTAAGCACACTAACCCCAGCTCCTGTTTCTACAATTCCCTTCCTCGTTGCGTCCCCTAGGGCTAGGACCGGCAGGACTGCGTGCATCTCTGAGCCCTCCCAGAAGGCGTTGATGTGAAAGGATTTAGGCCCGGAGTGTAGCGTCAAACTTGGCAATTGTGTTTCCGCATCCTGGTCTTGAGGATCTGCCGGGGCCTACTCTTGCGGTCCCTTGACCCACTGCTTGAGGTCTTGCCATAGGGTAGGGTGCTGCTTAAGCAGATCTCCCAGGCTAAACGTTACAGCAATGGCGGAGGAAAGCATTGGAGGATAGTGAGTATTCGATCTATGGATTATATTTCGATAGGCGCGGTGATATTGGCGTGCTTATGCTGGAGAGATCATCGATCTCGTCCTCCGTGATGGGTTCAACATCCTTGAGGTGCTGTTGAGCCTCCCTCACCCATTCCTTCACCTTTTCTATGGCCTCTAATTGCCGCTTGGGTTGTGGGTATTCCCCTACCTTAGCGATTCCCTTTTGGGCTATTTTAGGGGCTGAAGTCTCTACCTCTGCGTCTGAGACTTTCTTCCCATGAGGTAAGGTCGTAATACTGTCGGTTTTTAGTGCGACCTTAGCCTCCGGTCTCTTCTTTTTCCACCTATGGCTTTTCTTTCCTACTGAGGTTGCGTCAAGATTGCTAGGTCCTGGCAGAGAGATGCCCGCCTGCTTTGTTTGTGCTCGGGTCATAACTCGCAAGGGAATAGGTGTGGCCTCCCCATCGGGGTTTTCAACACCGAACAGCCCTAATGGGATGGATGGCAAATTAGCTGAACTGGAGGGCGACTTCCATTTTGGGTAGTCTATGAAAAGATGGGTGATTTCGCACTCTGCGCACCTTTGGTCAACTTTGTCCTTGTTTTGTTGCTCTCTTTCGGGGCAGCGCGATGAGACATGACCGGGATGTCCACAAGTCCAACAAGTGACCGGATCCTGTGGCTGCCCTCCTAGGCCTCTACCCCTTCCTCGTCCTAATGCCATCACCGGCAGGGGTCGATAATCCATGAGGACCGCGTTGTCCTCGTCGTCATGCGAGACGTAAGGGTATATGTAGATCTCTTCGTCACTGGGCTCCTCCACGTAGTGTATGGGAGCGTCGCTCGGTGGGTGGGTCACATAGGGACCAGGCGGTCTCGGAATGCCGGTAGGATTTATGTCCAGCCTAGGGACAGCTGGTTTCATATCATTAGGCGCAGGTAGGGCTAGCGGGGCTCCCCGTCCGAAGAATGGCTGCGGCCTGTTAGCCGGATAAGGCTAGCCGTAGGGTTGCGCGTATGGTAGTCTTCGTGGTAGTCTACAGTGTGCGGCATCGTGGCCGAACCTACCGCAGTTAGCGTAGGGTCTTGACCTAGGGTCTTGACACTCTGCTGGCAGGTGGTTTTCTCCACAGTACATGCACTGGACATGCGGACGCGTCGGTCACCTCAACATGTCTTGTATTTTGGCCAATTCCATCTTGACCTCGGCAGCCGTGGTCCGTCTCGGTGGTCTTTCCCTTATCTTGGGATGATGGGTTTGATCGCTCGCTAGAGATTGACGTTCGCTCTAAACTCCGTGGGTTGGTTTCTTCTAGGTTTGAGCTCATGGAGCTCCGCTCTTTCAGCTGGTCATCGACCCTGATGGCTTCCTCAAAAACCCTAGCCACCACGTCTCTTTGCAAGCTTGAGTTGCCTGTCAGTGCCTTGTACAATTTCTCATCTCGAATTCCGCTGATGAATATAGTAGATACTGCCCTGTCAGTCGGTCTCTCGCCTAAGGGGATTCTTTTAAGGAGGCTTCTCATGTGGGTCACATAGTCGCGGATGCCCTCCTTCTCCTTCTACTTGAAGTTCATCAAGCGTACTAGTAGGTTGTCAGAGTATCCGGGTTCGGCAAACCTCTTGACAAAAAGGTCCTTGAGGTTATTGAAGTTGGCTCATTCTATGGCGTCCAGGCTTGTATACCACGTCCTACCCTTATCGCTTAAGCAAAATCGAATGCTTGCGAACGTTGAGCCTGGTCGTTGAGGCCATTGGCTTCGCAAATTTGCTCAAACTGCTCGACGAAGCTGTACGGGTCATCAGGTGGCTGGTACTTGTCGAGTTGCTTGGCGACAATAGGTATTTTGGCTTGGCTCTTTGAGCCCTGGTTTGCCCCCAACCTTGCAAGTAGCGATGTTGCTAGCGCAGTGGCACTCTGCTCCACCGCGGTGTTATCGAGCAGCCGTTTCGTGAGGAGCTCACCCAGCGTCAGGTCTTCCTCTAGTGCTCTTTCTTGGTCTGTCCGGTTCCGGCCAGCCAAGTTCAGCACTCGCTGCACCTCATGCAGCTCCATGCTTTGCCTTAGGCTCCTGGCTTGTTGGTCCCTATTATACTCGGCTATGCCCTGCAATGCCTTGCGGGCTAACCTTCTCTCCTCCTCTAGGTCCGCAATGATTGCATCTGCCATCCTGCCACGATGCTCGTACCAGGCATGCGCATCGTAACTGCTCACCATCTGCTGTATAGCGTCTGGAAATGCGCTCACATCGAGCTCCCCTATAAACCGATGGTTTGAGCCTCCCTCTGTCATGGTTGAATTCTTGTGCCCGGAGATCCTTGTCGTTGACGCTCCTTGCTTGATTCTACCCTGCGCTTCGCGTGTTTTCCTATACCTTGGGTCTTCTCCTATTGGTGGGTTTTTGGGCAATTTATCTGAGTGAGTTCCTTTAATTTTTGAATGCAGTGCTCAACTTATGGTCACTCGTGAGTGTGTTGTTCCTCGTGCACTTGTGCTCAATCAGGCTTTCAGCTTTCCTAAGTGTACTTCAAGTGCGGAAATTCAACATGAGTGCTGCGAGCAATTCCCCGGCATCTCACTCACTCTCGCTCGTTTCGGGCCTGATAGGCTTTGCTACTCCAGTCCTGGCCATTCTACGGGTTCAACGGTCTTGTGCTGCTTCCTGTTGTTCACGCGGGGGTGGGTCGCTGGGGAGTGCCCCAGTGTGTCTCTAGATGGGTCAGGTTTTTGTTTTGGTTTGACTCTGGGAATCGGACGTCTGATTTACCAGTGGTCCGATTTACCAGTGGTCCGATTCTGGGAATCAGACCAGGTGTATCAGGGCTGAGTGGCAGTCTCAAGGTTCGAGTGTCCGATTCTCAAAAATCGGTCAGGCAAGTGTTCGATGAATCGGACAAGGGGGGTCCGATTCTGGGCTGGTCCGATTTTGGGTGGTCCAACTCGTCCGAATGGTCCGATTGGACAGGGTGGTCCGATTTCTAGAGTTGGGCAGATTGGTCCGAGTGTCCGATCCTAGTGGTCCGATTATGGGCGGGTCCGATTCTGAGAATCGGACCGGGCAGGTGGTCCGATTGGTGACGTGTATTAATTCGTTCAATTGGACAGGGTGGGTCCGATTCAAAGCGTCCGACTCGGACGGGTTGGTCCGATTCTAGTAGTCGGACAGGTTGTTCCGATCGGACGGTTGTCCGAGTGTCCGATTCTGGGAATCGGACACTGGGTCGGACGTCCGAGTCCGTCGGTCCGATGAACTTGCGCACACGGATTCGCCCAAATATCTCTAGATGTCTATTATTATTGACCACGAAATTCACCAGCGATGGACTTGGAGTGGTGAGGGGGAGATCGGTTACCTGGGGATCGCCGAACGCAATGTCCTCCGTGCCCTGGTCGATCGGACGGTTGCCAAACTCTCTCTCTCTCTCTCTCTCTCTCTCTCTCCTTTGGTTGGAAATGGGGGTTCTCTTGCCCTCCCAGAATTTATACCCTGCTGATTCTTCCCTAAACACTACAGATCCCTTTTCTCGCGTTTCCTACGCAGTTACCTTCGCATTTACTCCATTTTCCTCCCTGTTTTCTACGATTTTCCCCCTGTTTCACAGCAGCAACCCTTTGCCTCTTCGTGTGTGATTTTCTACTGTTAATCTACCCTAAACACAACATAAATCGAAAGCAAAACATTGAACTAGTTTCTCCATGTTTTCCAATCATCAACAACCAGAATATCCCAAAATACTTACCTGTTCTGAAGATCGAAAACACCCAACTTCCTACCTATCTCAAGCTCCGTTTTGGGGATGAATACCCTACTTCGATGCTCGATATGAGGTGCGCAAGTGCTCAAGCTTGAATCCGTTGGTCCCGGCAAACAGAACCAAAATGTGGGAGCTTTCACTCAACCGCTAAGACCCACGGACCGCTTATTGTTTCAAGCGTTCCAAGCGAGCTCTAATGGCTATCTCTCACCTAGCCGACGCACCGTTGATCCTACGAGTGTAGTGAGCTTACCTTGATGCTCGATCGAGTACCCTCCTCCCTCTTGCCCTCCGGTAGCTCCACGATCCTAGATGCTAGCTCAAGCATCCTCAAGCCTCCTCCATCTCCAAGCTCCATCCTCCATAGCCGCGCGCGCAAGAGGAGAGAAGAGAAGAGAAGAGAAGAGAAGAAGAGGAGAGGAGATGATGAAGAGCTTCACCCTCTTGATCCCTCACTCTCACACACACTCACTCCCTCACACTCTCACACTCCCTCTCTCAAGAGCATACACAAGCAAGAAAGAGAGAAGAAGAGAGGAAGAAGAAGACTCCTTTTGCCACACACCAAAGAATGAGCTTCTCATTCACTTTTCAACTTTATATACAAAACCCTAAATCCCTTTTGGGCGGTCATCCCCTTTTCCCCTTTTTACATGGCCGGCCATAGCCTAGGCCCTTTTTTCCATTGTCATTCTATCTTCCTAGCTTCCTTTTCACCGCCCATCTAGATTTACAAATTGCACGGGTGAGAGCCCGGCGCTCTTTTACAAGATTTCAGGGTGCGCCTTTTTATTTAAAAATGCGCCTTTTCTCTTTTGTATTTTCCTTGGACTTTTAAGGTTGCCCTTGCGCTTTTGGCCTTTTCTCCTTTTCTTTCTTCAGTCGGGCTACCTTTTTTCCGCCTTTGCCCTGCGTCTTTTCCGCTTCCTTTTGCTTTCTTCGTGTTGGGGTTAACAGAAGTGTTTGTGAGTTGAGGCCTCTTTAGATGTGATTCGAGGGATTCTACTTGCTCAATTGACTTAGAATTGTAGAGAATTGTGATATTGATGCTCTGGGAATTTGAACCTTGGGTACAGAGCTTGATTTTCTTAGAGAAGGACTACAATTATGTAGTTTCTTTTGTGGAAAGTTTCTTTGGATTTAAAATGCCCTAGGAGAATAATTTTCTAAATAGTTTTTCTCCCAATGTTGTAAATATCAAATTCATTGAGAAATGAGTTGCAATGTGGACACACACTTATACATCATATTCCACTAATATCAATCATAAAAGTTGCAGTGTTGCACCTTGTTTGGAGCTACAAGTGGTAATGACTATGATTTTGCATATTTGTACCTTATGTATAATGAGCATTGGCCCTTGTTTTATTGTCATCCTACTTTTAGGTGTGTGGTGGCTTCAACTAGGTTTGAAGTTATTGTTAAGTTCTTTCATATTGGATGGTGCTCTTTTTTTTTGTGGGGGGCATCACAAAACATAAAGGCATTATACCTTTATCTCATAATATTTATTTTTTGGTGGATGGCAATGTGTAGGGAACTTTCACTATTCTATCATCTTGTTTTTCCTCTAAATTAGCTCATCACCCAAGGTTTTCCACAATCTAGGTCCTTTGAATACAATATGTTTCTTTGCTAAGGGTTTTAGACTTGTTCAGCACTTCTAAGAGCATGGGATAAGAGTGTTGGAAGAATGGTCATGTTGCATGCTCTATCCATAGTGGTTATGGTAGAAAAATAATATTGGTATATATCTCAACTCTCAATTAGTTTTTCCTTGAGAATTCGGGAAACAACTTTGAGGGACCCACCTTGATTGAGAGAACCAAATACTACAAGGTGCTTCACATTGGAATCTAATGTCTCCACTCATTATAACCACAATTTTCCATTAATAATACGTCTATTTTAATGTAGACCACATTACAACTACTTCAAAGGCACACTCTATGGCTATATTACTAGGCTTTAAACACTTATTATAAAGTAGTCACAAAGTTGATACACCACTCCAAATCTTCTTTTTGGAATATGAAGCCTTGATCTCATTCCCATGATGTCATTTCCCAACCTTACTTCCTTTTCTCTTTTGACTAGATTCCTAGTCTTGTTCATCCTTTTGCTCCTCACTCACTTCATCCATGTAAATTTCTTCTAATGCATTGTAAGTCTTCTCTTCTAAGGAAGACCTTCACTTGACTTGTTCCCATTCCTAGACTTTCTATCCTTCTTTGTCCTTTTCATTCTTCTATATAACAAGTAAATTTTTGAAAACTATAGATCCCACCACTTTGTGCATTTCAAAACCCAAGTGGTAGTGCAGGACTCAAAATGGGTTAAAGTATGTACAACTTGTTAGTTCTTACCACTTTTCAATGGTTGAGAATGTAAGAAAGTGGCCATCTATTATATATATGCTCTAACCCAAATACTTTACTAATGCATTAACACAATATGAAGTAAGGATATCCTCCATAGGCTTTTGATTATGATCCAATTGCCAAAGCTAGGTTCCATGCAACTTGCCTTCAATGGTCATTGCACTCCTCTCCCACTATGAGCATCTCCTTATGCAAGCATAGAGCATGGTGGAGGAATATTGGTTGATAGCGGTGGGATACATAATAAAGAAAATACACATATGAAGTCATTATGCCTTTATTAAATCATATTTTTGATTGCAAGTATGGAAATTTGCTAGGATCTTCCACAACTCTACAATCATAGATTGTTCTCTACACTAGCTTGTTATCCAAGTTTGTCAGTGTCCTAGGCCAAGTTTGTCAGTGTCCTAGGCCATTTGAATACTGGATCTCTTTCTTCATAAAGGGCTCCAGCTCTAGCCTTGTTGGAGGCTTTGCAAAGCATGGAGTAAGAGTATGGAAATAATGGTCTCATTGTGGCCTCCATACATAGGAGTAAACAGTTAAAGAACACATGAAAATAACAATAACATAAGCAAAGGAATATACATATGCACAAGAAACTCTTAAACTCGATATGTCATGGAGACACCAAGAACAATCAAAACCACGGGAATAACCATAGAGATCAAAGTACACATGGAAGAGAGTTCCAATATAGCATAGCTCTAGTTATAAGAGGAACAATTTGATATGGAAGAGGATGAAGATGAAGAATACTAGTCATGATAGTCTTTCTAAAAAAGTGGCCATTCAATCACAATCCAAAAGTTAACAAATCCACATTGATGTCATTGGAGGATTAAATTAACATGTGCTTCATGTAAGAGAAGGACTCTAGGAGCCTAAACTTAGGCTAATAGGAGTAAGCATAGTTAGATAGTTAAAGGAAGCAGGTAAATAACAAGAAATACAAGAAGGCATTTGTGTAATACATTAGGAGATTAGAACCAGAAATACATCTTGAATTAAGGCATGATTCCTTTATCTCCTTCTTGGTCTCAGTCTCTTATCCTATATACCTTGTAAGACATCTTAAATTCTCAATCATACACCTAGCACAATACAACTAGTGCTACATGTATACATGTGCAAAGTCACCATTATGTCGTGAATAATTAAGATAAAAGACTATTAGAAATATATCAAGTATATCCACTTGTTTGTAAATTAATGAAATGTCAAATAACTTGAATATTATAACATTTTCTATGATATCAAAATTTTTTCCCTTCAATTGATTAGAGAGAAAATAAAATAGCATGGATGATCAAACACATGTTAGTGATGCCTCATAATTTGGATGCTATTGATGTGTGGCATATTACTCATTAGTGTATTTACATGCCAGACTCTTTAATATTTTTGTGGTATTTATTTTATAGCCTTATAATGCTAGGGATCTTATTTTCATGTCTTTGGTAATAAGCTCATTAGTAGTAGATAGAGAGATGTATGATTGATAATTTAAAATGTTTTGTGTCTTTGGTAATAAGCTCACCGAGTAGCTGGAGAGATGAAAATATCAATTGCTCTAGTACTTTGATGTGTAGAATCATAATTTCGATATTATCGAAGTATGGTATATTACTCATTAGTGTATTTACATTCTAAACTCTTTAATATTTTTTGGGTATTTACTTTATGGCCTTATAATGCCAGGAAACTTGTTTTTTCAAGCTAAAACAATTACTTAGGCCATGTTGCCGTGCCGCTACATGGACACTGTGTAAAAAATTCTAGAGTGTGGCTTCCTTTTAGATTTAGAGAGCCAATGCCACTTTAGGCATTAGTGTTAGTGTCCATGGTTCAAAATATTATTATTTTTTTGACAAGTTTTTAGTCAATTTTTGATATTCTAGATATTATCTCTTGTAAAAATCCATAAAACTATATATAACTTCTAGATTAGAATGACATGTAAAAGAAAGCATGTAGCTTTCAGCCAATTTGAGAGGATTTTATGTAAAAAGAGAGATTGATGAAATCACGCGATGTGTTGTCATGATGTTAAGAGGACACAGTGTAAAAAAGTATGGAATGCATCATCATCCGACTTCTTTATTGATCTAGAGAGTCAATGTGATTTGAGCCATTAGTACTAGTTTGAGTTGCATAGATTATCCAAAAATACTAGATTTTTGGATAATTTTAACCTATTTTTGATATTATTTATTGTAAAAATCCAAAAAAGTTAAAAAAAAGCTTCTAGATTAGGATGGCATGCAAAAAGGTGGTTGCTTTTTCAGTCAATTATGGGATTTTCACAAGAAGGACAGATTGAGGAAATCGTGCACGTCAAGATTGCTGTAAACAGGCTGAAAACTGCAGACTGAACTGAAAGAGGAAGAAGGAGTGATCTGCGAGATCCGTGACCAGATGTCCTAAGGTTTTACCCCCCTTTCGGAGCCAACGGAGCCATCAGATTTGGGTTTCAAGCGGCAGAGAAAGAGCTGTAATTTTTATGCACGTTTTGTTCTACAAAGAAGCTCTAGGAGATCTAATACCTAGAGATTGCTTCTGAGTAGTGTGAAGATTTCAGGCTCTTTCAATACATATTGATTCAATTCATTGTGATTCGTCTTTGTAGTGTTTACCACTTGGGTATTCTCTATCTTCTCTTCCATCTCCTATCTCTACTTTCTTCTACTTCTGATCCCTGGTGGATTCGACCTTTCAACAAAAACCCCTCCGACATTGGTGAACCCGACGTGAAAGGTCATCAGAAGAAGGAAAGACAAGATGGAGAATCTTCGAATTCATTCTCTAGTGATGTTTTGCAACAGTTGGTGCAAAATATGAATATGCTTATGCAGGTACAACAACAACAACAACAGGTGATGTAAGCTTCAGCTCAAACAGAAAGTGTTGTGATAAATGCTTTGCAAGCAGTTGAGCGTGAGGTGAAGTTATTCAATGGCAGGAATGTATTTGCATATGTATATATCTATGCTCAGAAGATGGAATTATTTGGGGTGGCTCAATTTGCATGGAGCCAGTATTTTGTACGTGTTATTGTTCATGAACTGAAAGCACGGATTATTGAATTATACTTGCAGGATGCAGACTGGGTAGCCTTCAAGAAGACACTCAGGGAAGAATTTTACATTGAGGACACCAGTTTGATTATGCGCAAGACTTTTCAAGAGTGAATTTTACAACCCAATAATGGTCTTGTGGCTACGGAATTGTTAAGAGAATTTGAAAGGAATTGTTAAGAGAATTTGAAAGTCAATTTGAGCAGTTGGATCTTGCAGGACAGCAAGCTCTTGCAAGTCAAAAAATTGAATTGTTTCTACAGGCAGCTGATCCTAAGCTTCAAGAGAAGCTTGATGATTTGCTAGAGGATCAGACTACAGAGATAGGTTTGAAAACAGAGTGGAGACATGTCAAGAAAGTTGTTACTACACTTGTGAAGAAGCATAGAAAAAGAAAAAGATTACATGTCTCTAGCTTGCTCACTGTTACGGGCAAGATAGTTGATGTATCCAATAAGCCACCTACTTCTGTGGCTAACCCTATGGCTATACCTGCTATTGTTCCCTCTGTTAGGGAAGATGTCTTAGATGAATTGGTCAAAGGCATGCGAGATCTTCAATTGAATGTTGCAAAATTGGATTGAAAAGGACAAGAGGAAAGGGGACGGGCAGCAACCCCTAAGCCTGAAAAAAGATGTATGTGGTGTGACAGTTTGCAGCACAAGAGAAAGGATTGTGCTACCTATCAGGATGCCTTGGCACGACAGCTTATCTTTTGAAAAGATGGCAAGATCCATGCACAAGAAACGGGATTGCATCTTGCTTTGAATTTTGGAAAGGGAGGTATGAAGAAGTTGTTGGAAGACTTGGCTGTCCAAAATGCTTATGCGGTGGTACATGCTTCTACTTTTGGTCTACATTTGGATAGAATGCATGGCCAAATGATGGTTGGTCCAAAGGCTGAAATATGGACACATACTTTACATGCAGCTGAAAAGAGAAAGGTCACTGATAGTGAAATTTCTCATGCAAGACAAGACATTCGTGGCATACCTGGTTGGGAATCACCGATAGATGCATATTCGGTGTATGCATATTACAAAACATGGATGTACTTGTGGAAGAAAAATGAAAAAGAGATAAAGATATTGCAGGGACATCTAAAAGAATGACAAGAAGAAGTGTGGATCAGCCTAAAGCTACAAATCATCCACCTCCCGAGCATGTTATGGAAGAGGTCAGTCAGGAGCAAAAACAGGATAACAAACAAGAGGGCAAAAAGAAGGGCAAGTAGCCAGGATAAAAGTTGCAATCTGACATTGAGACAGCCACAGATCTTAAGAAGGTTTTTGAAGAACGGATCTTAAACAGTCAGGTGGAATTTACCTTGGGAGAGGTGCTTGGCATTGCCAAGCGAGAATTTCATGATGAGATCATTGACATAATTAAAAGGGAGCGTCAGTTTCTTGGTGATACCACTAGTGCATTTCTACAATTTGAAGAGGAAACTAGTTTGTTGGGTATTCGGCTGAATATGAGCATGAAGTAAGTTCAGGATTGTCTATGCAGGATGCTACTAATCAATGGACAGCATGTGGAACAGAGAAGAAAGTGGCTAAAAATGCATTGTTTTTTAGCAATATGCATGGTGGAGTAAGGCAAATACAACAATATGGAGAAGAGACTCTAGGATTTATTCCTCGAAGTCACTACACAAGAAATCATTGGGCTAGAGCTACCACTGAAACGGTAGTGAAAATAGGGGAATGTGAAATTCCTTGTGTTGCTTTACTTGACCATGGGTCTAAGATAAATGTCATTGAGTGGTGATTGTATGAAAATGGTGCATGGCCTGTAGACACTGATCATGGTTGGCGAATGAGGGCTACAAATAATTCTTCAGGGGAGCTCTATGATGCATGTCCTAATGTAAAAGTGACGATTGGTGATGTACAAGAAGAGCAACACTTCTTTGTGCAAGATAATTCCTCATATGCAATGATTTTGGGACAGCCCTATATTACAAGTGTGCGTATGGAAACAAAAGTGCTTGATTATGGTTCTGCTTATGCAAGAGTCAGAAGTAAGGATGGGAGAAAAGCAGTCCAATTTCTTAATGTTTGTGTTAATCATCCTAGAAATCGGGATATGCTTTGAGAGTCTCCTTTGGTTCCAAATGCAAGGGAATTCAAAGACCTAGATTTTCATTAAGCACTGCTGTAATGTGGAGCTACAGTAGTGGTGTTTAGTGGGCGTACTTGCCTCTTGATGAAATGAAGCATGTATTTAATATTGGTGATTCTCAGTTTATAGCAAACAATTCATGTTGGTTTAAGCCTATGGAAGCTATGTGTAGGGCTGAACGCATATCTATGAAATGGGCTACTAAGAAACTGAGCGCATTGGGGTTGTTAGCTGAAAATGATGGAATTTCAGGCATCTTTTATGGGCTCAATATTACTGACACTATAGCTCAAATTTCAGCAACTATACATGCAGAAAATGGGGCTGAAAACAGAGTGTTGTCAGTATGTTCTTTGGATATGTATGATGTTATAGCATTGTTTGCTCACCAGGAAGGATTACAATGGGATGAAGCCCTTGTGGAGACAAAGTATAAGACAGTTGACAAAAATGTGAAACCAATTGCTTTGCCACTTCCACCAGAGAGTGAGAGTATGTATGAAAAAGTGTCAAGGCAGCCAAGCTTATGAGATCCTAAAGATATCGGTCATCAGTTTACATCTGAAATATTACAGGAATTGAAAGTTGGTGGAGAAGGGTTTTTTTTGCTTGTTGAGAGAGACTATTTTATGCGGATGTTGGCTAGACATGGGAAGGCATTTGCATTTCAGACAAGTGAAATAGGTTGTGTGGATCCAAATGTTGTCTCTCCTATGGTCATATTTACTGTGCCACATGTAGCATGGAACTTGAGACCTATTCCAGTGCCTAAATCTTATTTGCCAAAGCTGATGGATTTGCTAAATGAAAAGATTCACATGAAGATCTTGGAGCCTTCTTCAACCCCGTACTCAAATCGTTGGTTTACTGTGCCCAAAAAGAATGGGGCTTTGAGATTTATTCAAGACATGCAACCGGTCAATAAAGTGACCATAAGAAATGTGGTGTAGGTCCTGTGGTTGATGAATTTGTAGAGGCTTTTGCAGGCTAAGCGATCTATTATTTGGGTGATCTTTACTTGGGTTATGATCAATTTCAGCTTGCAATTGAAAGTAGGGATATCACAACCATGAAGACTCCTTTGGGGTTAGTACGGATGTGTACTCTCCCACAAGGTGCAACAAACTCAGTGGCACACATAACAAATGCTATGGATAGGGTACTCAGGGATTTTATACCACAATTGACCATGTCCTTCTTGGATGATGTTCCAATCAAAGGGTGTGCAATGGGATGACAAGAATGAAGAGATGGATGCTCATGGATGCAGACAATTTGTTGTAGACCATATTGTGGATTGTGAGAGGATTTTGACACGTTTAGAAGAGGTGCATTTAACTCTTTCTAGACAAAAGTCTGTCTTTGGAGTTGAAGAGGTTTTGATTTTTGGGCTTATGTGTGGGCCTTATGGGGCCGAAGGCCATCACCAGCAAAAATAGATGGGATTGATAGAATGTAAGATGTATGCACGAATGTATCAGAGGCGCATAGATTCTTGGGTGCATGTGTGTTCTATTTGATATGGATTCCTCGCTTTTTGCACATGTAGTCGATGCTCTTTATCAGCTTCTAAGGAAATGTCAGAAATTTCATTGGGAAAGGAAGCATCAGAAAGCAATGAAGAAATTGAAGCAACTCTTAAAATTTGCTCCTACATTGAGAAACAATGACTATTCACATGGAAAGCCTATCATTATTACTGTTGATACAAGCCCAATCAGGATTCGATGGGAAATTGGGCAAGATGATGACGAAGGACAAATATATGTAATTCGCTTTGGTGCTAAAGTATTGATTGAACGACAAAGAAGATATCCACAGGTTAAAAGAGAATTATGGGGAATTGTGACATCCCTTAAATGTGATAAGGAGTATTTTATGGGTGCTCATGTAGTCATTGAGACCGATTGTTTACCGGTATTGGGTATGATTACTAGTTGTGCTACTCCAGACATTGCTATGCTCCGATGGATTGCATACATCAAATCTTTGAGCCTTGAATTTCAGCATATTGCAGGAAGAGATAACCCAGTGGTAGACATGTTATCTTGAGCACGTTATGAGAATGAAGATGGGATGATGGATGAGGAGGAAGAAGATGTCTTTCTTATGGCTGAAAATGATGTTGCAAGAGTGAATTCAGCAATGCAAGGTGTTGCTACAGCATTAACAGAAGCTTGGACAACAAAGAGAAGACACTTTAGATGTTTTGTATCTTGTGTAGAAGTGTTTCTAGAAGACAAATATGCAGGAGAGTGGCTGAGAATCGGTCAATACCTCAGTACATTAACAAAGAGAGATGAATTGTCAGATGAGGAGTTTAAGAAAATCAAGAGGAAAGCGTATGGGTTTTTTTTTAAAGATGGATACTTATAGAAACATGCTAAAAAGAAGCAGGGTATGCCATTGCGAGTTTTGGGTAACAGAGCTTCACAAGTAAAAGTAATGCAATAATTTCTTGAAAGCTTGTGGGCTAGTCATAGAGGTGTTTGGGGTACTTTTACAAATATCAAGGAAAGATATTGGTGGCATGGTATGTATAAGGATGTTGCTCACTTTGTGGAAACATGTACGACATGTCAAATGTATTCATCTGTGAGACATCGGGATGGATTGCAACCCACATATCCATTGTCTCTTCATTTTAAGTGGCTGGTGGATTTGGTCACAATGCCTACAGGTCTTAGGAAAATGAGGTATCTTGTGCTTTCTCGTAAAGACTTGACTAATCAAGTGGAAAGGAAAGCTTTACGTACTAAGACAACAAATGCTGTGTGTACTTTTCTCTTAGGAGAGATCTTTTGTCGGTGTCGTGCTGCTGCGCATCCGAGCCGTATACACCTCCATTTCTTTTGTTGTGCATTTGTGTTATTTTTCCACGTGTGATTCATTGTGTGTGATTGATGCATTACAATAACCCGCATCCAATGCATATATTCCGTTAGTGTGTGTGTGTGATTCTGTTTGGATGCATGATGTGTGTGTGTTAGAAAAATATGAAAAACTGATGCCAAAGGACATTATCAAGCTGATAATTTCAATGATGATCTCTAAGAAAAGTGCAGGGAATTGTGGAATCAAAGGAAGCTTTGTGGAAGCCGATCATCTAAGTTCAAAAGTTCCCATGACATAGAGTTGAAGGAAGTCTCTCAAAAGCTGCTTAAGCGAGTAAAGCACTAGTGAAGCACCGAGAGAGCATTTTGCCATCCAGTTCTTAAGGCCGAAGTTGAAGTTTGTGCACAGATCGCCAATCTCGAAGCTGCCTGTTAATGGGGCAATTGATGACTCCAAAGATACCCTGCGTTAGTCCTCAAGGTCAAAATCAAAGTTGGTGCATAGATCTCCTATGGGTGTAAAGAAATGAGAGTTATTCTTGTCAAAGAGGAGTTTTTTGTCGCTCAGCTAAAAGAGGAGAAGGGAAGACTAATTGAGAGGGTACGTCTGACAATGAAAAAGTAGATCATGAGGGTATTGCAGGGGTGAATAGGGAGAGACAGAAAGCTGAAGGGGATTATGACATGAATAGAGTTGCAGAGCTTAAGATATGGTAGTCTCATGTCTCTTCAAAGACAGCTGGAAGCAGCTGAGAAAGCTTTGGATGAATATCAGAATTCAAGTAAGCCAATGTTGAGAGAGGAAGTCACAGGAATGACTTTGCTGAGATTGTGAGCAAGTGGACTGGTATTCTAGTGTCAAATCTTCAGCGCAACACCCACAAGATATGCTGGAAGTTAACCTCCTTCAAGAAGAATCGCCCTGCTATGTCTGCCATGTCTGCCCTATCGTTACGCTTGTGCAGTTTCAGATTTTTGCCTGACAAAAGAAGGAGGTGTGGCCAATCTGCAGTAGCAGCAGCGCTTTTGCTTCACAAGGCAATAGCTATTAGTTCTGAAGTCCCAGATTCTAGCTTTTCGACGTTTTAAGCGTTGTGGATTCAAATGCAGGAGGTGCTGTAGCCTCTGGTCAATTCATGCACTCGCAATTCCTACTACCACAGCTTCAGGCACAGCTTGCAGCAAGGCAAAAGGCTGCTGAGGTGAGACATGCTGGTCTCCACCATTTACACTCAATAGCTGCTAAAGGTCAAGATACAACAGCTGTCAATAGGCCGACTGCTAATGCACAGTATGGTGCTGCTGTTGCAGATGGGCAGCCTAGTTCGGGACTATCTGGAAAGTTTAACATGACTACCTCTGGTGTGCCAACCTCTAACCCTGGTATTCGACATTCAGAGCAGCAACCAGGTGAATACTCAATTGATAGGGGTGTATTGAGCTTGAATCGACCTTCTGTCCCCATCCTTTTGAACAAGAGTTCTGTGGCCACACCCTTGTCATCAATTGTAGATAAGGCATCTGGACCTACCAATGTGTCCTCTCCAGATAATTCCAAAATGCAGTATCTACGACAACAGTAGGTCCTTGCAGCTGTACCTAATGCCCAAGCTACTAACTCTCTCCTTCAACAGGGGAATTTTCACCAACAGGTTCAGCATCCACAACTAGTTGAGCATCAGCAGGTGATGCCTCAGTAGCATCATTTTTAGAATCAGTAGTATCAGCTGCATCAGATCTAAATGTCAGTCTGCCCTCTGCCAGAACTCATCTCTTTCCCTTAGAAGCGAGGAGTGAACAGTCCTGTTACTATCTACAAAGAGCATAAATATTTTTTTTTGTACCAAGAAATTCTGAGATGCTGAAGTCTTGTTGAGATACTACTGATAAGTTCTAATCATTTTTTAGATGATACTGATCAGCTGACGGCCCTTGATTGGTTCTTCCAACCTTCCGGTACCTGTTTAAGAACAGGGCTGCACTGCTTTGAGATCCCATATATTACTGGTTTTGCGTATATGATAGAAAGCTCTGAGAGCATCAGAAATCACATGTGTTGAACAACAGCTGGTTCTCTCATTGTCAGTGCACTAAGGGACATGCTTGATTGGATTATTAGATAATGCCCATTATTTTGTTCAATGTAACTGTCATCATACACCTGAATGCAAAAAAGTTTATGAGGAACTTCAGATTTTTCTGAATATGAACCTCATGTAACTCATTTGACAAGGAATATAGTGAACTTTGGCATCAAAAATTTGATTTCTTCTTGTTAGTCTCTTCCCTTGTTGCAACTTGAACTCCGTGTTCAGCAGCCCTTACACGAAATCTACGACATTTCTGGTGAACCCGATGTGAAAGTGCTGTGTCACTTTTCAGCAAGATGGGAGACTCGCAAGAAGAGATGACAGATGACAATGTCATGAAGAACCTGTTTTAGTTATTTACAACCTATATGCAGCAGCAAGCTCACGCGAAACGTGATAATGATGCCATGGATGCCTTGAAAGCTGTCCAACATGAGATGAAGAAGTTTAACGGCCAACAAGTGTCAACTTACCTACATTTGTATGAAGAAAAGATGAAGTTTTTTGGGGTTTCTCAAGATGTTTGGAGTCGCTACTTCTTGCGGATTGTGGTGCGTGCTCTTGAAGTCCGAATTTCAAAAATTCAAGAAACAAATGCAGGTTGGGCAGAGTTTAAGAAGGCATTAAAAGATGAATATTTCCTGGAGGATACAGGTCTTATGAACCGCAGGAATTTCTTAGCATGGGTTTCTATGCCTAATAAGGGACTTTCAATTACCGCCCTTTTGCAAGAGTTTGAGAGCCGCTATGATCAGTTGGATGGAACTGAGCAGCAAGCTTTGGAGATGCAGAAAGTGGAATTATTTTTACAAGCCGCTGATGCTGATTTACAGGAAAAGTTGGATGATCTTTTGGAAGATCAAGCTACCGATTCAGGTTTAAAGACCGAGTGGAGACATGTCATTGATGCTGTGAATGCTCTTGTTAAGAAGTAGCACAAGAGAATACGATTGCATCGTAATACAGGATCTGCTTCTGAAAAATCCTTGGAGACTTCTTCTTCTACCCCTGCTGCAAGTTCTATGCCTAAGCCTACTCCTCCTGTTGTAAATCCACCAGTTCCTGCTGCTCCAGTGCCCTTATCTGTAGATGATGTTATTAAAGGCTTGGTAGATTTGACAATTGAAGCAGTCAAAGCTGAAGTTGGTAAGTTAAAAGAGCAACTTATGTCAGTACCTGCTGTAGCACCTGCTCTAGCGACTGCTTTTCCAGCTGGTCAAAGAAAAGGAAGACGATGTATTTGGTGCGATAGTACAGAGCACCAACATTGCAGAGATTGTGATGCTTTTCAGGAAGCACGTAAGAAGAATGTAGTGTTCTGGGGACAAGATGGGAAGATATGGCTGACTGAGACTGGTGCTCCTCTTGACACAAACTTTGGTAAGGGAGGTATGAAGAAGCTCGTTGATGATATGGCTGCGCGATCAGCTTATGTGAGTGTTAGAGGAGATGCTTCAGCTTATGGAGTCCAGCTTGAGAAGAAATCAGATGGAGACTCTACTTTATGGTCCTCTGCCTTGGAGATAGTGAGAAGAGGGAAAGTTCAGGCATCTACTATGACTTGTGTGGGCTCTAGCATTCAAGGAGAAACGGGATGGGATTCTCCTGTTGACAGGTATTCTATTTTTGCTTATATGACGAAAACACAGTGTTTAGATGCCATGGTTGAGGAAAAGAGAAGAAGAGAAGAGGAGGGTCTCAACACCTCCAAAAAGACTGGAGGGGGTGACTTTGTTTCACCACCTATTATAGCTCCACCTATGTCAAGTTCTCCAGCTCAATCAGGTCCTGAACAACCTATGGGAGACAAGCAGATGAAAGAGAAGAGACAACCAAGAAAGGAGCCAGGATTCAAGCTCTTGTCAGACCTTGATATCCAGACGGATATGAATAAGATTTTTCATGAAAGAATTTTGAATAGTGAAGTCACTTTTACTGTTGGAGAAGCTCTTGGGATTGCTAGAAGAGAAATACAGGATCAGATGCAGGATCTTTTGCGGAGGAAACGACATGCGATGGAAGGACCTGCTTTATAGGGATTATGGCATGGAGCTCTTGGGGAAGAGCATGATGATGCAGTGATGGTTGAGAATGCTTCTGTCAATCCACAATTGGAGAAAATAGTTCAGCCTATGCAGTATGAAGATGATGATACCCCTATTCTCATTCCTCGCAGTCATTTTTCACGTAGTCATTGGGCTAGAGCAACCACTGAGACGGTGGTAAGGATTGGAGAGAAACAGATTCCTTTGGTCGCTTTAGTCGATCATGGTTCCGAGATTAATCTTATTGCTCGAGGTGTTTATGAGAGTGGCAAGTGGCCTATGGATGCAGAGCATGGCTGGCGCATGAGAGCCGCCAATAATACTTCTGGTGATATGTATGCTGCTTGTCCGAGTATCAGAATTTCTATTGGTAATGTTGAAGAGGATTATTATTGCTTTGTTTAGGATTCTTGCTCTTATCCGATTATTCTTGGACAGGCTTTCATTACAGAAGCAAGAATGGAAACGAAAGTGATGGATGATGGCTCAGCTTATGCATGGATACGCAGTAAGGATGGTATGCGAGCTGTTCAGTTTATGACTGTTGGGGTAAATTATCCGAGAAACAGGGACTCCTTGCGTGAGGCACCACTACCTGCGAAGGAGTTGGATTTTCATTAGGTACCGCTGTCTTGCGAGATGCCAGTGGTACGGAGCGGAGAAAAGAGGAGATCTCACCTCCTGGCAGCCAGTCTTTCTCCACTAATTTTGTTGGTTTTTCTTCATATAGTTCAGTGAGTTATCAGAAAATTTCAGATTTGCCTAGAGCTGCCAGGCAGTACATTGGTCGTAAGGAGAAAGAGTTGAAGATTGCAGGTATTTTGCAAGTAGAAGAGCATGTAGATGGATTGTATGAAGGGATGTCTTATGCAGATACATTGTTTGAGATGGGAACAATGCTGAAAACTGATGTATGTAAGGGTTCAAAGATCATACCTGTGCAAACCTTGGATATGTTTCAGGAAATTTCTGATTTTATGCTGAAAACAGAGTTAGAGGCTGAGAAAACTCAGCAAACTGAATTTATGGCTGATCTTGATCAGCTTACAGAGTTGCAGAGGGCTGAAATCTTTCAGCCAACAGAGTTAAATGCTGGAAAAATTCAGCATATGGAGTATGAGGCTGCACCCATGTAGTCCATAGAGCCGAGGGCTGAATCCATTCAGCCAACAGAGTTGAATGCTGAAAAATTTCAGCATACAGAGTTTCAGGCTGCACCCATGCAGTCCATAGAGCAAAGGGCTGAAATCTTTCAGCCAATAGAGTTGAGAGTTGCTAAAAATTTGCAAAAAATGCAGCAAAGAAAAGAGTGCCTGACTGATGCCAAGGTTGACACGAAGTATAAAACAGTTGATAAGAAGGTTAAGCCGATTGCAGGGCCGCTTCCTCCTGATAGTGATGAGTAGATAGAAAAAGCTATGAAGCAACCTATGTTGAGAGATCCTGTAAATATTGGACATAAATTTACAGCTGAAACTCTTGCAGAATTGAAGATTGGAAATGATGAATTCTTGCTTCCAGTGGAGAAAGAATGTTTTAGAGAGATGCTTGGACGTCATGGTAAGGCATTTGCTTTCTTTCCTCATGAAATTGGTTGCATTAGTCCCGAATTGGTTGCACCTATGGTCATCTTCACTGTCCCTCATGTACCATGGAATATATGTCTTATACCTGTGCCTAAAGCACACTTGCCAAAGCTGATAGAGTTGTTGAATGAGAAGATTAAGATGGGGATTTTGGAACCCTCTTATGCGCCCTATTCTAACAGGTGGTTTACTGTACCAAAGAAGAATGGTACTTTGAGATTTATTCAGGATATGCAGCTCCTGAACAAAGTGACAATCAGGAATGTGGGAACAGGTCCAGTTGTGGATGATTTTGCTGACGCTTTTGCAGGACGAGCCATCTATTCTCTAGGTGACTTGTATTCAGGTTATGATCAGCTTCAGCTTGCCTTGGAAAGTAGGGATATTACTACTATGCAGACACCTATTGGTCTTGTGAGGATGTGTACCTTGCCTCAAGGTGCCACCAACTCAGTTGCTCATATGATGAATGCTATGCATAGAGTTCTACGAGACTATATTCCGCAGTATACCATGCCTTTCCTAGATGATGTGCCTATTAAGGGTTGTGCAGAAGAAGAAAAGAATGAAAGTCTTGATTTGCGAGGATGTAGACAGTTTGTGGCTGAACACTTGGTTGCTTGTGAGCAAATATTGACACGATTAGAGGAGGTAAACTTGACTCTTTCAGGGCTGAAATCTGTCTTTGGTGTTAATGAAGTCATCATAGTTGGTCATATGGTTGGTTATTATGGCAGGAAGCCTTCACCTGCAAAGGTGGATGCCATAAGCAGGATTGCAGAGTATTGCTCGACTACTTCAGAGGTGCGGAGATTTGTGGGAGCTTGTATATTTTACATGATTTGGATTCCTCATTTTGCTCACATAGTAGATGTTCTCTATCAGTTGCTTCGAAAGGGGCAAAAATTTCATTGGGATGAGAAGCATTCGAAAGCCATGCATAAACTCAAGAAGTTGTTACAGTCAGCTCCTACTCTTCGCAAGGCAGATTATTAGTGTGGACGGCCAATCATGTTGACAGTTGATACCAGCCCTATTGGCATAGGTTGGGCACTGGGACAGGATGATGCTGATGGAAATAGATATGCAATCCGTTTTGGAGCTAAAGTTCTTAATGAGCGGCAGAGGAGATATCCGCAGATTAAAAGAGAGTTGTGGGGAGTAGTCACTGCACTGAAGTGTGACAAAGGGTATTTTATTGGAGCTTCAGTTGTTGTGGAAATAGATTGTTTGCCTTTGCTTGGCATGATTACTAGCTATTCGACTCCAGATATAGCGATGCTTCGGTGGATTGCCTACATCAAATCATTGAATCCAGAATTTTGACACATAGCAGGGAAAGATAATCCAGTTGCTGATATGCTATCTAGAGCGAGATATGAGGATGAGGAGTCAATGAGTGCAGAAGATGATGAGACAGAATTTGCAGCTTTTGTCCTTGTTCATGATTGTCATGTATCTACTGTTGAAGCCTTTATTGAAGAACTTTATGTTGACGAGTGGCTGCAAATTGGACAGTATCTAAGTTCATTGACTCGAAGAGCTGATTGGACAGATGATGAATTCAAGAAAATCAGAAGGAAGGCTTATGGGTATTTCTTGAAAGATGGTTTTCTTTGGAAGCATCCAAAGAAGAGAGGCGGCCTACCCTTGAGAGTAGTTTGTGAGGTAGCGATGCAGATACAGATTATGCGAGAGTTTCATGAGAGCTCATGGGATGGTCATAGAGGTGTATGGGCTACCTATGAGAAAATCAAAGAAAGATACTGGTGGAAAGGGATGTATAAAGATGTTTCCCACTTTGTGGAGACTTGCAGGGACTGCCAACTTTACTCTTTAGTGCGGCATCGTGATGAGTTGCATCCGACCTATCCACTATGTATGCATTATAAGTGGGTGGTAGACTTGGTTACTTTGCCAGTGGGACTTTGGCAGATGAGATATCTTGTCTTGGCTAGGAAGGATCTTACAAACTATGTTGAAGGCAGATCTTTGCGGACGAAGACCACCACTACAGTATGTAAATTCTTATTGGAAGAAATATTTTGCAGGTATGGATGTATGGGCAAGATTACAGCTGATTGTGGAGAGCTAGATGCAGATGAAGCTAGAGAATTTTTCTCACGGCTTGGGATTAAATTGGCTCTTACTACTGCCTATAATCCAGAGGGAAATGGGAAGAGCGAAAGAGGACATCCGCCGATAGTTAAAGCATTGGCAAAAGCTTGTAGAGGTCAGATTGGGGATTGGCCAAGATTACTACCTTTTGCATTGTGGGAAGATCGCTCTACACATAGCGTGACTACTGGATATATGCATGTAGAGTTGATGTATGGGCAAAAACCTATCATGCCTACAAAAATCTATGCTCTCACGTGGAGTGTTCTTCCATGGCATGAGAATTTATCAAGGGAGGAGCTTCTAGCTCTTCGGATTCGTCAACTAGAGAGAAGGACAGAAGATGTGCAGCTAGCAGTTGATCGTTTGAAGGCAGCCCGACTCAAAAATAAGGACAGGTTTGATTTGAGACATCGCTTGAGGCCTAGAGCCATAAAAGAAGGAGATTGGGTTCTAGTCTACGACAGTAGTCTAGAGAATCAGCATAGTAGCATGAGAAAAATGGTTCAAAGATGGTTTGGACCGTATGAGGTGAAACATGTTTTTGACAATGGTACCTATGAGTTAGCTGAATTAGATGGAACTGTATTGAGGGTGCCCATTGCTGGAAAACGAGTCAAGATTTTCAAGAGAAGAGAAGATGAAGAATATTCACTTGAAGCATTAGCAGAAGAAGAGCAGGTAGAAGAAAGTCAAGCAGAAGAAGCAGAGAATATGGATGATGAAGCTGATGGAGAAACAGGTCTACTAGAAACTGATGAAGGACTCGACCTGTTTGTGGACTTGAATGATCCTAGATAGTTGGCTCATCCGGAGGATGCGCAGGTTTAGAGGGGGTGGATGTCGTGCTGCTGCGCATCCGAGCCGTATACACCTCCATTTCTTTTGTTGTGCATTTCTGTTATTTTTCCGTGTGTGATTCATTGTGTGTGATTGATGCATTACGATAACCCGCATCCAATGTATATATTCCGTTAGTGTGTGTGTGTGATTCTGTTTGGATGCATGATGTGTGTGTGTTAGAAAAATATGAAAAACTGATGCCAAAGGACATTATCAAGCTGATAATTTCAATGATGATCTCTAAGAAAAGTCCAGGGAATTGTGGAATCAAAGGAAGCTTTGTAGAAGCCGATCATCTAAATTCAAAAGTTCCCATGACATAGAGTTGAAGGAAGTCTCTCAAAAGCTGCTAGCGAGTAAAGCACTAGTGAAGCACCGAGAGAGCATTTTGCCATCCAGTTCTTAAGGCCGAAGTTGAAGTTTGTGCACAGATCGCCAATCTCGAAGCTGCCTGTTAATGGGGCAATTGATGACTCCAAAGATACCCTACGTTAGTCCTCAAGGTCAAAATCAAAGTTGGTGCATAGATCTCCTATGGGTGTAAAGAAATGAGAGTTATTCTTGTCAAAGAGGAGTTTTTTGTCGCTCAGCTAAAAGAGGAGAAGGGAAGACTAATTGAGAGGGTACGTCTGACAATGAAAAAGCAGATCGTGAGGGTATTGCAGGGGTGAATAGGGAGAGACAGAAAGCTGAAGGGGATTATGACATGAATAGAGTTGCAGAGCTTAAGATATGGTAGTCTCATGTCTCTTCAAAGACAGCTGGAAGCAGCTGAGAAAGCTTTGGATGAATATCAGAATTCAAGTAAGCCAATGTTGAGAGAGGAAGTCACAGGAATGACTTTGCTGAGATTGTGAGCAAGTGGACTGGTATTCTAGTGTCGAATCTTCAGCGCAACACCCACAAGATATGCTGGAAGTTAACCTCCTTCAAGAAGAATCGCCCTGCTATGTCTGCCATGTCTGCCCTATCGTTACGCTTGTGCAGTTTCAGATTTTTGCCTGACAAAAGAAGGAGGTGTGGCCAATCTGCAGCAGCAGCAGTGCTTTTGCTTCACAAGGCAATAGCTATTAGTTCTGAAGTCCCAGATTCTAGCTTTTCGACGTCTTAAGCGTTGTGGATTCAAATGCAGGAGGTGCTGTAGCCTCTGGTCAATTCATGCACTCGCAATTCCTACTACCACAGCTTCAGGCACAGCTTGCAGCAAGGCAAAAGGCTGCTGAGGTGAGACATGCTGGTCTCCACCATTTACACTCAATAGCTGCTAAAGGTCAAGATACAACAGCTGTCAATAGGCCGACTGCTAATGCACAATATGGTGCTGCTGTTGCAGATGGGCAGCCTAGTTCGGGACTATCTGGAAAGGTTAACATGACTACCTCTGGTGTGCCAACCTCTAACCCTGGTATTCGACATTCAGAGCAGCAACCAGGTGAATACTCAATTGATAGGGGTGTATTGAGCTTGAATCGACCTTCTGTCCCCATCCTTTTGAACAAGAGTTCTGTGGCCACACCCTTGTCATCAACTGTAGATAAGGCATCTGGACCTACCAATGTGTCCTCTCTAGATAATTCCAAAATGCAGTATCTACGACAACAGCAGGTCCTTGCAGCTGTACCTAATGCCCAAGCTACTAACTCTCTCCTTCAACAGGGGAATTTTCACCAACAGGTTCAGCATCCACAACTAGTTGAGCATCAGTAGGTGATGCCTCAGTAGCATCAGATCTAAATGTCAGTCTGCCCTCTGCCGGAACTCATCTCTTTCCCTCAGAAGCGAGGAGTGAACAGTCATGTTACTATCTACAAAGAGCAGAAAGTTTTTTTTGTACCAGGAAATTCTGAGATGCTGAAGTCTTCTTGAGATACTACTGATAAGATCTAATCATTTTTGAGATGATACTGATCAGCTGACGGCCCTTGATTGGTTCTTCCAACCTCCCGGTACCTGTTTAAGAACAGGGCTGCATTGCTTTGAGATCCCATATATTACTGGTTTTGCGTATATGATAGAAAGCTCTGAGAGCATCAGAAATCACATGTGTTGAACAACAGCTAGTTCTCTCATTGTCAGTGCACTAAGGGACATGCTTGATTGGATTATTAGATAATGGCCATTATTCTGTTCAATGTAACTGTCATCATACACCTGAATGCAAAATAGTTTATGAGAAACTTCAGATTTTTCTGAACATGAACCTCATGTAACTCATTTGACAAGGAATATAGTGAACTTTGGCATCAAAAATTCGATTTCTTCCTGTTAGTCTCTTCCCTTGTTGCAACTTGAACTCCGTGTTCAGCAGCCCTTACACGAAATCTACGACATCGGTATGGCTGTGTGGGAAAAATTACAGCAGATAGGGGGTGAGTTGGATGCAGATGAAGCTCATGATTTCTTTGCATGGTTGGGGATAAATCTTGCTTTAACTTCAACCTGTAACCATGAAGGAAATGGAAAAAGTGAAAGATGTCACCCACCTATTGTGAAGGCATTGGCAAAAGCATGTGAATAGAAGGTAAAACAGTGGCCATGATTGCTCCCTTATGCTTTGTGGGCCGACAAAACAACTCATAGTGCTATTACAAGAGGATATATGCCTGCAGAATTGATGTATGGTCAAAAACCTATCATGCTGATAGAAGAGATGACAGTCACATGGAGTGTGTTACCTTGGGAGGAGGAGTTGAATCGAGAGGAGTTGTTGGCCTTACGCATTAGACAGTTGGAAAGAAAATCAGAAGACATAGAGACAACAACAGTTAAGGGCAACAAGGATACAAAACAAGAAACGGTTTGACAAAAGACATAGACTAAGACCAAGAACCATACAAGATGGGGATTGGGTATTGGTTTATGATAGCAGTTTAGATAACCAGCATAGTGCCATGCGTAAAGTTTCCAAAAGATGGTTTAGACCCTATGTGGTAAGACAGGTGTTTGATAATGCTACTTATGCATTAAATGAGCTAGATGGGACAGCCATCAAACTTTCGGTAGTAGGGAAAAGAATCAAATTATTCAAAAGGCAGGAATCTACTACCCATGAGTTGCGAGAATTGGAAGAAAATAGTAGTCCTGATATACGGGCTAGCCAGGAAGATATGGAAGATGAAGAAGTAAATGATATGGTTGCAGAGGATGAGGAGGACTCAAAATCCAGTGACAACTAGGATTTTGGTACATAATGGAGGATGTGCAGGTTCAGAGGGGGTGGATGTCGTGATGTTATGAGGACACAGTGTGAAAAAGTATGGAATGCATCATCATCCGACTTCTTTATTGATCTAGAGAGTCAATGTGATCTGAGCCATTAATACTAGTGTGAGTTGCATGGATTATCCAAAAATACTAGATTTTTGGATAATTTTAGCCTATTTTTTATATTATTTATTATAAAAATCCAAAAAAGTTAGAAAAAAGCTTCTAGATTAGGATGGCATGCAAAAAGCTAGTTGCTTTTTTAGCCAATTATGGGATTTTCACAAGAAGGACAAATTGACGAAATCGCACACGTCGTGATCGCTGTAAATAGGCTGAAAACTGCAAATTGTCTTGGTGTTTTACCCCCTTTCGAAGCCAACAGAGCCATCAGATTTGGGTTTCGAGCAGCAGAGAAGGAGCTGTAATTTTTATGCACTTTTTGTTCTACGAAGAAGCTCCAAGAGATTTAATGCCTAGAGATTCCTTCTGAGTAGTGCGAAGATTCCAGGTTCTTTCAATACATATTGATTCAATTCATTGTGATTTGTCTTTTTAGTGTTTACCACTTGGGTATTCTCTATTTTCTCTTCCATCTCCTATCTCTACTTACATCTACTTCTGATCCTCGATGGATTCGACCTTTTGATAGAAAACCCTCTGACAGCACGATCGTTGTTTTCAGGCAATAATGAACAACACTCCGAAGTGGGAGATGAAGGAGTGATGTGGCTGAATTTTGGCCAAGTGTGCTGGTATTCTACCCCTCTTTCAGAGCCAATGGAAGCATCAGATTGGCGATCTAAGCAACATAGAGGAAGATGTCATTTTATACATGTTTTTATCTAGAAGAGTTTTATCTTCTCGTAATGTAGGAATAAACTGACAGGCTTCATCTATGTTAGTATCCTTCTACATTTTCTCTTTCTTTCTAGGAGTATTCTTCTATGTCTTCTATTTCTTCGAACCCCTTCTCTTCCGTCTACTCCTCTCCCTAAATATACCTTCACCCTACTATCTCTTATCTTCAAGAACTTGGCTTAAAACTTTCAACCCTTCTCTTATCTCTACCATCTCCCGAGTCTAAGCTCTTAAACCCCCATACATTCTTCTCTTGCCAAACCCCTGAGATGACCTTCAACCCTACGCACTACGACAACGTGGGGGCCAAGCTGGATTTATATAAATAAAAGCAAGGATGTCCATGCAAGACATTTGAAGAGCTTAAATTAGATGTATATTCTATTTTGAGCAAAAAAAGTATTTAGAATACACTACATACATGCTTGTGGGAGGTGCTCACTCTTGCATGGAGGCAGATTGTACCCAATCTTATGTTGTACATTCCCTTCTCATGATCTCTCAATTTCATTTTATTATTCTTAATTTTGTTGATGTAGTTTTAAGCTATACTAAAAGTATTTAACATTCACTAGAAGGAAACGAAGACATACAGATAGTCATTTCCAATGAAAATTAGTGGTGTTGCTATTTGTGGTGTAAAAAGCATCTAACATTATTCTGAGAGAAAAATACAAGGCCAAAAACCTGAGCATAGCATTTTGAGGGCAACAAAATGAAAATGAGCAAAGGAGAGAGGGAGAGAGCTTAAATCTTTGTGAAAGTGAGAGAGAGAGAGAGAGAGGGAGAGAGAGACCAATGGATGACCACCACCACTACTACCATTTGTGAGGCAAGAGGAAAGGAGCACAAGGGAGAAAAGGGGGAGAAGTTGTGAAAGCAAAGGGTTTCTTCTTTGAATCCTTGAGATAGAGTAGAAGGAGATCAAGACATCATTCATTGAGTTTGCAATGCAAGGAGTAGTGGATATAGTTTGTCTCTTTGCGAAGTGCTTACCCATGAGTATGCTCATGATACAGACTTAGCTCTTAGTACATCTCATGGATGACATGGAGATTGTAGAATTGGTCCATACTAGATGGATGTTCTTCTTGAAGTGCTTCATGAAACCCTTGAAAGGATTTGTGCGATAATGGGCTCATCTTGAGGGTATCATAGTTGAAGGTTGGCTATTGTTGGAGGCATTGGTGTATATTTTAGAGTGGCTGCCAATGGTAGATATAGATAACAAGATGTTGTGGATGTTGAAGGATGACGATAGACTAATAAGAGATGTGGTGGTGGGAAATGGAGTAGAGAGGAGAAAGGATGGCACAATGGAGGAGAAATTGAATCTTTTTTGTATGTTGCACTATGCATCTATAGAGAAGTGGTTTGGTAGTTATAAGTAGGCCGAAAGAGAGCGTGATTAGAATATCAGCATAGTTTATGCCAACAACGTCAAGCTAGTTTGGTATCTCGAGGGTTTGGAGAAGATGCCATGGTTTATGTCTACGAGATGGTTGCATGATGCCTTGAGGATGCTTCACGCCAAGGGGTGGAAGTCTCTCAAGAGGAGTGGGAGTTCTTGAGCAGATGTAGTCCAAAGGTAATTGTGTGCTATCCTTGTTCTTGTATATAGAAAATGTAAGTAGAAGCTCACCTAGATGTTTCAATGTGCACTACAGAATCTACAGCATGGTATAGTCACATGGGCGATATTTTCAAGTTGAGAGCCTTGACAAAATACGCTCCATGATCGACTATGGGGTCCTGGGGAATTTCGCCAAACCTATTCCAACCTTGTTCTTTGTAGCAATCTATTATGATATATTATTAAACATGTTATGTTCTACCCAACCCCATGACAACCTTGTTGGTGGTATACTATGGCATCAATGCCTTAGAGTGCTCAAGTGTATGATTAAAACAATGTTCTTAGCATTGTATGCCAACAAGAGCATGGAGGTAGAGGAGTCACTATTGCAGGGGGTGGAGGAGGAGAATAGCTTACAAAGTGTAGATGAGACAACAAGGAGCAATGTAGGAGAAGAGTCTGAAGTACATGAATACATTGAGAATGAGGTAGACTCCTCTTTCTATGGGAACCTATGCATAGACCTTCCAGTGTATGCCAAGCTATACCAAGAACTTTTCATGGAGCTATCAGACTGGTTGTATTTGCATTTGCTTATTAAATTTGTTGACTATTCACTTTTATCAATATTTTATCACATATTTTTAATTTAGTTGTGCAAGTCACTGTAGGCGATCCACAGAGTAGGAAGAGTCGAGGGATGATAGATAAGGAGCTATAGGAGATCTTCACATGTATATCTCTAGATTATATTGTGTGCTTTAGAGATATGGTAGACCAAGTGTTGTCCTCATCGTCATTTGGGCATTTAGCGCATTCTACCTCGGCACACTCCGATGTGTTGATCTCTAACAAGCAGAGTCGATGCTCTAAACTAGCCACACATCAAGGCCGAGGGTTGCCTTGCTCAATTGGTGGAGGTGATGATTGTGATGGGTGCCTTGGAGAGCCACATACTTCCTTTTCTCCTCATTTCAGGGGTGGTTCTAGTGGGTGTTGTGGAGATACATATGTTGTGATCCCACGATTACTTGCTACTCCTCGCCTCCATACTAGTTTTAGGAAGGGTGGCTCATGTGAATGCTATTAAGACATTGATGTAGTGTCTCCATCTCATTGGTTGAGTGGATGCTTATCATCTTTATGATTTTCAATATCTATGGGAACGTCTACTCCCCTAACTCCAAGTTTCACTTAGCTGTCTGTAGGTGGCACCCCTATGGGTGCTTCTTGGAGAGATACTACCCTTGTAAGTATACCATACGGACAAGGATCTCCTGGATGAGAAAAACAGATATTGTGATCATGAATGTTGAGGGGAGGAGGGTGATGGCTTGCATGAGGGAGTTGTGCTAGTAGATATTTGGGCACAATATCTAGACCATTGAAAAAGCATATTGGAGAGAGCTAAGGAGTATGTGATCGTATCCTTGCACTTAGGATTTTTCCGTATCTATAATGGGGCTGATCAGTTCTCCATTGGATGGATGATGGAATATATGTGTGCATATATGTCGCGTAGACAATTTGATGCACACAAGTCACTCAAGAGTGGCTCTTCTAAACGTGAGTGATCGGATGCAAAGGATTGGCAGATAATCAAGGAGGAGGCCGTAGATTCTCCAAGACAATGGCGGCAGCAATGTGAGGTAGTGAGGGCACAGTGGAGGTAGGGGTTGTGCATCATCTTGGCAGTGACAGACACAAAACTTATTTGGAGGATTTTGTAAGTTTTTTTTTGCTATTGTTCACTTTCGTATTTAGTGTAGTACTTATGCCAATAATCTTATTTTTCACAATGCTACTTTATTCTCCTTGCAGTGCTTGATCACAAATCGTGATCCTAAAGGGTTGGAGACTCAGTATGCAAAGAATCATGGTCTCACTTCTCTTATCAATAGATTGTATCTGCGCAGCAGAGTTTGGTAAGTCGTGTCTCTCTCTTGGTTTTAATTTTTAATTATTTTGTGATACATTATGTAATGTAGATTAATATTTGGTTATTTTATATTATAGAGTCCATTTCACTTTCCATTGTGTCAGGATGAGCTCTTAAATAAGGAGGACTTGCAGTAGTCACTTGGATTCATGGAGCATGCATCTCTTTTTTTTTTGGCCATGTAGTCCATGTAGGCTCTTTCTATATAGCTATCCTTTCATATATTTCTCATCTTTTGTATAGACTCGCATTTTGCAATATTTATTGATACATATGTCTGTTTTTGGATTCTACTCCCTATCAGACAATATAGTTTTATGAGATATCGTTTGCGCATATGCCATACTTGTTTGGAAATTAAATCAAAGAGCATTTTTCTTCGACCATCTCATGATACATATGTTTGGACAGTAGTTGTATACTTAACTTGTAAATGATTCATGGAGCTTTTTTCAGCATATGTGGTTGGAAGGATGGTAGGGCATAAAGGGCATAAATCCCTACCACTCAACAATTTCCCCCCTCTATAACCATCACTATTAGCATCGCAAATAAAACTTGCATGTGTCGCTATTAGTGTCACAAATAATCTGCATGCATTGCTAGCATTGCAAATAGTGATGCTTTTGTAGAGATGTATATACTAATGGTTTTAGTGATGGGGGGGAATTTTTAAATTAGTAATTCTCTCACATTAAATGTCAATATATGGGTTGTATCTTGTAGGGGGATTAACAATCCTATTGGGCATTGACAACCCATGTGAGAGATAGAGGGTTCCAAATCTTATAGCTTTGTTTCCTCATATGTGATCAAGTAAAATCCTAGTGGCCTAAGAGAGGCACATGTGAGAGATAGAGGGTTCCAAATCTAATAGCTTTGTTTCCTCATATGTGATCAAGTAAAATCCTAGTGGCCTAAGAGAGGCACTAGGGTTCAATCTCGCCTCATTTGAAATCAAGGGAAAACCAAGTGTCTCAAGGGATCAATTTATGGTTTGGTAAATAGCTTGCATGGAAAGTAGAAGATGAGTGCAATGTCAATACCCTAAAGTCAAGTCATCAAGATCAATCTCTATGCTAAGTGGCAAGTTAGGAATGTATCCAAGGATAACTACTCACATCCACTCTTTTCTCTTGACATAAACAAGCGATAGGATTTTCTTCATTGTATACATTTGGCATATAAATATTTGCAAGGAGAAGCTAAAGATAGAGTAGTCCAAAGAAACACTATAGATAGATAGCTTTAGACTAGCTTCTCTCACTTCACATATTCTACAAAACAACTTCTCATGAAGAAGGCAAATACAATATCTCAAGTGTGAGGTATCATGTGAACGCAATGACTAGAAACAAGAAGGAAATAGTCAAAATATTGGACTTCAATGTTGTGCACCCATATTGTGTTTTCAAGGAAAGATATCAACTTAGAGGAGGTGATGAAAGACATCCTCCCACTTTTTGATCATAGAAAATGATGAGATTGTTAGGAAATGAGCTTGTGGCAAGATCTCCTATGATCACCTTGCAGTGTGAATGCCTACATAAGTGTGGCAAATCAACTCATTTCATTAGGACTTACTAGTACAACAAGGGTATGATAGGAACACCAAACTAGTAAGCCCTCCTTATACACCTTGAGTAGGGTTCCCAAGTAAGAAAGTGGAAAGTGTCCCTTGAGGAAAAGATGGTGTATAAATAGAGAAAGAGGAAATGAAACTTCCTTCACTTTACAAAGTGGACAATTGGAGAAAATGCCTAGAAGACCATGCTTGGGAGAGGGCGGAGATTAACTATTTGTAAACCCCACTTATCACATGCATTCAAGGCCTTGTTTTGGAACTCGTAACTGTCAGTTTTATCCTCAATATAATGCACCCATTCTTTGTTCAATTTGTGGAAACTCCTTTGCATGCTACCCATCTGTATATGAAAAAATGTACATGAAATATGTGCTAAAAATCCTTCCATTGAGCTCACAAGATATGCTCTCACACATATCCCACTAGCTAGGGATGATATACCAAGACATTGTCAAAAAGGCACTGACATAAGAGGCATTGTAGAGTATGATAGAGAACTTAAGCAACCTCTCTCTCACAAAACTATTGTCTACATAGCCATGAAGGAAGAAAAGGAGCTCATTGCCAAAACCCCCAATTTAGATTATGACTTTTCTTCCACACAAGAAGTTTGAGAGAAGTTCTGCCCTAGATTAGTTGTTACCTTCTTACTTCCAATGATGTTGTATACAACCCCTCACCAAACCATAGATAAAGTGCCTACAATTTTCAATCATATGGTTTTTCTCCAAGTAGGATTGTGGGTTCTCAACCACATTGTGGCATTTGACATTTGTGGTATATGCACTACATCCATTGAAGAAAAAGGGTTGTGGTGCAGCTATCCATTCATCTTCATCAATCAAGTACGAAGAGGAAGTAGAATGCAAGTGTAAAACCAACTTTGATAGTAAGACAGGTTATGAATGCCATAGAGAGATTGTCACCAAGATAAACTTTATCCATGATAGTAAGGCCCATAACATCAGGGAGGAAAAGTGAATCATCAAGATCCTAGAAAGAGGCCAACTAGCACCTAAAGGAAGGATATTGCCAACGAGCAATACGGATCATGCTATTTCCTATGATACTTTCAAAAACACAAATTAGGGGGGACAAGGCTACCCTCATACATTTCTCCCAAAATGGAGGTTACTCTAAGCTTATTATGGTGCAAATGAGGTGAAAGCCAACATCTTCACTATATAATTCCATGATGCCTACCTTGTATAAACCCATGCTAGTTTCCTCTACATTGATACAACTACCCCTCTGAGTTCAATACAAGAAATGTGTAACTTGAATGAGGAGTATGGAGAGAACGAGATGAGAAAGAACCAAGGAAAATACCCATGTTGGTGCTAGCAATCGCAACTAGTTTTTTAGGGTGTCTGACCTTCATTCTTCATTTCCTCTTCGAAGTTTCACAAAGGGGGAGACGGGTCCTCCTCCTCTCTTACTCATATTATTGATCTACTATCTGTAGACAGAGCCTTGTGAATCCAGGGTTCAATAAGATTCAAAAAAGATGCGCCCTGTCCTACAAGAAAATCGTGTAACAAATTGCAATATAAGCGAATACAAGCAAGCGCAATTTCAAAGTTCAAACCCGCATCCCTCGAATCTCAAGGCCTTTACCTAACATGAAGCACACCGTCACATGTTTTCTGTTGATATTATTAGTAGTCGAAAAGCATCTTTGAAAGAGCAGGCAGTGAGAGTGTGTTTTCAAGACCGCACACTTCAAGTCTCCTGTTAGTAGACCCGGAGTGTGTTTTCATGGCCGCACACTTCAAGGAATCAAGTCTCCTATTAGTAGACCTAGAGGTCTATTATGTTAGTCGCCGGCGCAATGCACATCGCCGTCCGCGTGTGGTGAGCATGTGCCGCAATTCCCCCTGCAGCCGCAGGACACGGCAACGCCCATCGCAATGTTTGACCTCTTCTTCTCCCATGCGGCTGCATCTAGGTACCATATCGTATAAAGCCAGTGCTGATAGCCGCAGACTTAGCAGTTCAATCGACGCTCTCGACTCGGCCTTACCCTCCTCAATCTTCACCGCCTTGTAATTACAACTACAACCGAACCTGATCATCTCGATCCCTACCGTGTAATAACGTCGTCCATTGGTATAATTAATCCTATGGCTCCGGTCACGTCGTCGTTCGTGCTCTCTCCCATAGCCGAGCTCCTGCTGCCCGCACATGCGGTGCTGCAGAGGACGGGGCTGACGGAACTGCCCCTCTCCAAGTCCATAACGAGTGTGGAGCTGCCTGAGGTGCAGTGCTCCTTTCCTTCGCAGACAATCCACCCGGACTATCTGCAGCTAAAGCAGCTGTCGCAGGAGTGGCTCCTGTCTCGTTTCGGGGAGATGCTGCTGCTGGACGGCGCCGGGCAAGGTGGCGGCTTCGCGGAGAGCGTGGCCCTCAAGTCGCGCTTCGACATACTGGTGACTCTGTCGTACGCTAACGGTCTGAGCTCGCGCATGCCGGCCATCATCAAGTTCATGGCGTGGCTGCACATGGTGGACAACCTGCTGGACGAGCCCCAGGAGATGGCCGCTGACTCCTCGGCCGCTGCGCTCCTGGGGGCGCGGATCATGGCTGTGCTGGAGGATCGTGACGATGAGGAGTCCGCCGCAGCAGTGGCAGCTGGTAGTTCCAGTTCACAGCTCTCCGCACGGGCCCGCCTTGCATCCGTCTCATCGAGGAGTCGGCGCGTGAGGTGTGGTCGGATCTGAGGAGCGGCATGCCCGTGGGCCAGCAGCGGCGTTTTGTGGGCACGTTCCGCGACTTCCTGCGGGCCACCGCTCTCCAGGTGGGCTACCGGCAGAGCGGGCGGCTGGCCGACGTGGAGGAGTACAAGCGGCTGCGCAGGGACTCCAGCTGCTGGAGAGCCTGCGACGTCTTGATCGAGTACGCACTGGACATCGAGCTGGACGAGCGGACGCTGGCCCACCCGCTCCTTCTCCGCCTCAGGGACGCCACGCTGTACCACATCTGCTGGCTCAATGACCTCCTCTCCTTCGAGAAGGAATACAAGGACGGCGACTTCTTCAACCTCGTCTCCATCCTGTACTACAACCGCCTCAAGCAGTCAGTCGACGCCGCCACTGCTGCAGCTAGTGGCAGTAGTGCTGCTGCTGCTGCTCATGTCGTCGTAACTCCTCCCCACCTCCACCAAATCATGCTCGACGTCGCTCAGCTCGTCAAGGAGATGGATGAGGAGTGCGTACGCCTCGTCCGGGACATCCGCAGTGGCACGGATTCCTCCTTGCATATAAGCGAGGAGTTGGACGCCTACATCCAGAGCCTCACCTACTGGTTGGGCGGCAACCTCTCCTTCCACTTCGCCGGCATGCGCCACGGCCTTTACACCGCCAGCTACGCCTCCAAGAACCTGCTCGCACGTTTGCCCGACGCCCTCGCGCACAAGCTGGAGCTCTCCACCTGCGAGGCCATTGTAGCTGCAACGGCTACTCCCCATCTCGCCCACCTCCAGTTACCAGCCGCTCAGGCAGCCTAAGTGTCCGCTAGTCACTATCCGAATTTCTTATTAGATGGCGCTACCTCCGGCCTCCTTAAAAAGATCAGGTACAGTACATGCTCCATTATGATCACCACATTCAGTCTTCCAAAGTGTGTGCATTTCCTCCTCCTCTACCGCCTCCTCATCCCTTCGTTCATTGATTCTGCACTACAAAAAATCAATGAGTAGTGGAGTCCTGTAAACATCGCCTCCCTTAAACACCAGCAAGACCAGCTTCTTGGCGTTCTATTCGTACTTGTCTACTCTGCTAATCCCTTTCCAAGTATTACCGTGCGCTGGGCTAGCATTCTTTTTGCTATGTCTCATTGGTGTGCACAGTTCAACGCAAGCGTATTATCAGCATGTCTCATTACGGTGCGCTAGGCTGGCGCTCTCTTTGTCTCATTGGTGTGCACTCTTCAACACAAGCGTATTATCAGCATGTCGCATTTCTTCTTGTGCACCAGTACTCGATGGGCTAATTAGTGAGTGCCATATCACCTGCAAGCATGGTTTATCAATGTAGCTTTTGAACCATGGTTAGCTACATTGTACGAAAGGCCTCTACGACAATGTCGTAAGTGGTATTTTTACACGTGACTTGCTATCTTCCACAATGGATAACTATTTAAGTATGAAACATCAACACAAAAAAAAGAAACTCGGATCCCTGGTTGGATCAGCAGACTTGCCTCCTCACCCTCTCAACTCCCTATACGTGTTTCCTTCATTGTCCATGGTAGGCCCTTTGAGCTACACAAGATGAACTTTATAAGATGCTCACATGTATCCATCCACCGGGATGCCAATTTTCTTGCTTATCTTTAGGCAACTAGTAAGGATTACCAATAACTTTAGTTACTAATGTCACCATGGATAACTACTTTAGTTACTAATGCCACCATGGATATGTTCAAGGAAGGAGCTATGAGCTTCTAGGACAACAAAGCTAGGTCGTTGTCCCACTATTCTCAATGACAATGTAATTATCGGCCACTTGTATCAACATATTCCTTTTTGGATGGAATATGGTTATTTTAAATGTAATATAGAAACCATCCAAGCTCTTTGTTGCATGCATCACACCAATCACCTATGAAGGGATATACAAAAGTGATGTTGTACAAGGATAGCAGTGTGAACCCACCAACCACTATATGGACATGATAGTTGACTTGAAATGTAGTAATTCTCAAGAAATGAGATTATCTTTTTAATGCAACAATGAGATCATGAGAGCAATTAACTACCCCTTATGTTTCCTAGTCAAGGAGAGAAGTGCCATATTTTGAATGAGTTCTGTACAAAATGTGATACATCTACACAAACCTTAAAAGTGCTTGCCCCATTGCTGGATTGAAAATAAGCTCAGAGTTGAGACATATGCCACTATTATTCTTGCTAGTACAACTAGATGGAGGGCAAAATGAGACCATTACTTCCATGCTCTTACTTCTTGCTTTGAGAAGCCTCGTACTAGGTTGAACCAATTGAGAAAGAAGTAGATCAAGTATTCAAAGGCTTTAGATCATGGATAACCTTCGATGAGAACACTACAACAGAAACGAGGCATAGACACGCATGTTAGACGTGCAAAGTCGGGCGTGTCTATCATAGCGTCTATAAGTGTGTGTAAACGTGCATGTAAATAGATGCGAATTGTGCGTCTATATATCCGCGCAAATAGACGCTAATATAGACGCACTAGCAGATGCACAATTATTTAACCACCTAAAATTGCAATTCACATAATTAAAAAACCAAATTTAATAATTATTTAACTACCTGAAATTGATTCTTGAGCATGCACATGTGCGCATGATAAAAACCATAGAATTAAGAATACACATTGAATCATTGAATTAAAAAAATAGAGTTAATAATTACTCGAAGTACCATTGGCATCCTCAAAGTGAGCAAGGACACCACAATCTTGGGTATTTCTCTTTTCATCTATACATTGAGTTCGAAGATGTTTACCCTCACACCAAAGTGCATTGAATAATGTGCACTAGTCGTAAAAGATAAAAGATCAAACTAGACATGCTGGACCCTCACGAGGTGTTCAAATAGACATGCTGGACCCTCACGAGGTGTCTGTAGCAAAATATACTGGGTAGATGAAAGAGCCCTTAAGCTATGGTACACTTATTTGGGCCTTAAAAACAAAGATCAGCATTACTCCTACTCTAGACTTAGATAAAAGTGCCAGTGAAGACTCAAGTGTTTTATGGCTCGAGACTCAATCTATGAATGGAAAAACATCATGTCCACATCTAGGTTCTATCCCACCCTTCAAGTTCAAAAAGGGCATGGGGTTTGGAATTTCTGGCTTTTTTAAAGGCAAGCCAAAACCATTGAATAGTTTGATGGAAGGCCCTCCCTTTTTCTATTTTGAAAATGTTGAGAACGTTCCCAATTCAGAGTGGGAGACCATCAAATGGCATTTTAATGGCATAGATCTAGAGTTCACAGACTCTAGATATTTTTTAGCATGCTTTAGGCTGAGGTGGTTATGTTTATAACCTTCCAGTAGATGGAAGAAGGTTGATCCTTCCCCCTGCTCCCATGACAATCTTTGAGGTGCTTCCGAAAACAAAGAAGTATTGGCCCCCATGGAATCCGAGAGAGAAGCTGAATTGCATAAACACACGGGGTGCCCCTAGCACTATATGTGGATTGATCAGAAAAATATTTTCTTCCCACAAAGAAAGCAAGATACCTTCTTATCTTCAACATGAGATTGTCCTATCATGCAAAATATGGAACTTGGTTTGGGTCAGCCCAGGCCAAGCTACCCCACTTGAATCCCATGAGATTGAGCTGGTGCTTGGATATGATCGTGACCATACTTGAGGCTGCTCTACCCTTTCAGATCGGTATGATGCATTGGGCAACTCATTTCAGGTCAATACTATTGCGTACAGTCTTTCACCACTGAAAGAATTATATTCGCAAGGTTTAACAGTTCTGTCCTTATTCTCGAGCCTTGGTGGGAAAGAAGTGGCATTGCACAAATTGGGTATAATTTTGAAGGCTGTTGTTATTGTGGAGATCAATGATAAATGTAAAAACATAGTAGCCAGTTAGTGGAATAAAACCTTCCAAACAGGCCGATTTCAAATGGAGGATGATGTTAGAGATCTTACTAATGATAAGTTGGCTGAGATTGTGGATGCAGTGGGAAAGATTGACCTCATAATTGGGGGAAGCCCCTGCAACAATCTCTCATGCAACAATAGAGTAAGCAGGATAGGCTTGGGTGGCAAAGAATCCTATCTTTTCTTTAAATTTCCCAAGATTCTGAGTAGTTTAAAACATATCATGCAAGCAAGAGGTTACCTGAATATGACCAAACCTCTTAACAGCTAGTATTTTTTTGAATAGGGCATGATTGGATAGGGCATGATTGGATGTATATACGACATAATTACACCTGGATCATATGCTAGGACATGATATACATGTATAGGATCATACAGACATGATATACATGTATGTATGACATGATATACATGTATAGGGCATATACATGCATAGGACATGATATACATTACCAATTTTACTTCTTTCTGAGTATTACAAATATACATCCAATCATCCAAAGCTAATTACATATATGTGATTTCATGCCCTATATATATCCAATCATGCCCTATACAAATGTGATTGGATAGGGCATGATGATTGGATGTATATATAAATCAAAGGTTGACTTGTGCATTTGCAATATATATATATATATATATATATATATATATATATATATATATGTATAGAGAGAGAGAGAGAGAGAGAGAGAACTGATCAATACACTCACATGTCTCATTTAATGTTGTGCACTTAACCTAGCCATGCATGCCAATTCATAGCATGAGTAGATTGATGTAAATCAGTTGGGTTGTGCATATGCAAGCTATTCCAATCATGTCAAGGTGCACTTATAGCTCACATATCTTTGATTGATTGATGGATAATATGCCTTTCTCTATCTCTTTCGTGTACACCTTCATTGCATTATCTTTCTCTAGCTAAAAACCATTCGTGCTTTATCCACCTATTGATACGTAAGTGGGATAATATGCAATTGTAAGTGGGATGGTCTAGTAAGTCACTACATATATATGTGCCAATTGACTTGCCAATGTGTTATCTCTTATCCTCAAGCTTTGTTATATATGTGACCACATAGGTCAATTGATTCCCTAAATGCATGCATTGATTTCTTAAATTGTTTCTGCGCGTCTGTAAGCGTGTGTAACAGGAATTATCTGCGCATATACACGCGCTATTACACACGCTGACAGACGCGCCACGCAAGTATAGAAAAATTTAAAAAAAGTTGTGGCTTTCTTTTCAAACATGTGCTTTCCTGCGTTTTTTGCGTGTTTTCTGCAGTTCGAGCTCGGCATCACTACTCGTGCCTATCTATCACTTCATGAAGACAATGAGGCAAGGAAATAAGAGTAAAAAGAGGACAGGAGGAAAAAAGAGCCAAAGAGTAAAGAACAAGAGCCAAATAGCAAGGAAGAGAACAAGATTGAAGCAACTTACCAAGGGAAGGGAGAAGGAGGACAAGGAGCTTGCAACCTAGCTGCCGCCACTCGTTGGAACAAGCAAAGAAGGTGAGTTCTTCTTCTCTCTCTCAATCTTGTTTGGTTCCTCTGTTTGTTTGTCTCTCTCTTCGCATGCTGGATCTTATCATCTATGGAGGTTTTTTAGCTTTGTTTTTTAAGCAAGCTTGAGAAGAAATGGTGCGATTGTGCGCGTCTGTCAACACGTCTAGATAACAGTGTAGACGCAACTATAGACGCGGAAATAGACGCGCTGACAGATGCCCACAGAGATGCGCTGACAGACGCTCACAGAGACGTAGGTATAGACGCGCACAGAGATGCAGGTATAGACGCTCTATATAATATGTTTTATCTGCATAGGGTAATATGATTTTTCTTGTGTAGATGTGGAATCCTAGATCCTCCAGCACCCCATTCAACAAGGAGCAATTCATGGGGGAGATGACCAATTATCTTGGTCACCCTCCCACTGCAAATGAGGTTTTCAGTGTGATGTCTGGGACACCTATCACATCTTTGCTTACACAGGGATCAGCTGAGGTACATGGATCGACTGAAGCATGTGCATTTGCAGAAGCACGTGTATCGAGTGAGGTAGAGGGTAGTGCACGTCGAGGGAGGAGGGAGAGTGGTGCGGGAGGACGAGGAGGTTGAGGGCTTTGTGGGGGTTGCCTAGGTGGTGGCTCTTGATCACCCTCATGGGAAAATGAGAGAGGTGAGCCTCCACAAATGTACTACTCTAATCACTGATGTTGGTGGTATCTTGCATGACTTTGAGGGGAGGGAAGTGATAGCCTACTTGAGGAGTGTCGTGCATGCCACATACAAAGATTGCATGATTCCCTTCAAGCACCAAAAAAATGGTTTGTGGCAAGAGGTGCTGCGGGCAGTACATAAAAGGTACCCTAATCCTGAGAATTCACGATTCTCAAATGATTGGGGACGGTCAAAGGTGAGAGACGCGCTTCATAACAAGAGGTCTCACCTTATGATGCGCGCCAAGGAGTCATTGCGGAGACAAGAGCAGGGGCGCCCTGGATATGGCCAACCACCCAATTGCCACCGCAAGGAGTGGAAAGAGGCCAAGAAGAGAGCAGTGGAGAAAATGACAAGTCACCAGCATGCAGAGGCGCGACGTATCCAGATGGCAACCATGGGATCGTCACATTATGGATCGGGTGGCAGGGAGTCATGGGAGGCTGAGTTTGTAAGTTTTATTTGATTTTTTTAAAAAATTAAATTTTGTAATTTGTTTCATTCATTATGTAGTGTGTTTTAATACGTTGTATGTTCAAATTGTTTTGTAGTATCATATCGTTGGTAGGATGCCTACTCCTAGAGAGGTAGGCTACCATCAGGGTCATAACCGGGCGTCCACTTGGCAGCATTTCTACGAGGAGGGACTCATCACGGAGGAGCAATATAATCGCGCCATGAGGATTCCACCACCAGAAGAGGTATGTTTTATTTTTTACATGAAAAGTATAGATAACTCTAATTTATTGTTTGTAATGGTATTTATATACCTTAATCCTTTGTGTAGGCAAACCCTAATGCAGTTGAGGATAGCGAAGGGGTGACTAGTAGTAGCAGTGGCAGCAACAACAGCGACACAGGCAGCGGTGGTGGTAGCGATGATGATGCCTCTTCTGAGAAGATATAGAGGAGCCCCATGCATGCATGCCTCCCCTTGGCTTGTAATTTTCATTTTTGATATGTATTACTTTCAGCTAGTGCTTGCGATGTCATCTAGAACTCATCATGTAAAAATGTTTCATCTATATATATGAAATTTCGTGTGCTACATACATTGTTTTGTTTTCAGTATCCAATCTTCGAAATAATCTTTCTCTGTTTTCCCTAAGCATACAATTTGATGTTGATGGGGGGGGGAAACCAGAGAGCATGTGGCTTGCAAAGCCACATGCTCTCTGGTTTTTTTTTATTCCTCTGTTTTGCGCATCTATCAGCGCATCTAAATTGCACGATAAATGCGCGTCTATTCTCGTCAAAAACATTCAGAGTAAACGCGGTTTTAGACGCGTAGATACATGCTTGTATAGACGCACAATATGAATATGTCGTTTATACGCGCATCTATAGGCGCGTCTAAGTGTGCGTGTAACTCTGATCATAAGCGCGCTTGTAGACGCGATTTTGTAGACGCGTCAATAAACGCGCTCGACATTTTTTTTCACAATTCAAATATTGCGTCTACAAGCGCGTCTATGAACCCTTTTTGTTGTAGTGGAAGCTATTGTACAAAGTAATCCAAGATGGTATAATTGTGGTAGCTCTTAGCAATTTTTCATAATTGAAAGCCTAAATATGATTTAGTAAAGGCATATTGCCTTCATGTGACAAGCTTCTTGTGCGATGTAACCTATCACTACTATCAACCAATATTCATCCACCATGCTCTATGCTTATAGAAGGAGATGCTCATAGTAGTACAGGATTGCAATGACCATTAGAGGCATGGAACCTAGTAGAAAGGATCACACTCAAAAGTCCATGGAGGAGAACCTTACTTCATACTGTGTTGATGTGTTAAAAATGTATTGGGTTAGACCATATATAGCTACACGAGCCTTCTTATGTCTAGGACATCACTAAAAAGTGGTCCATTAGACACTTATAATCCACAATATGAGGTCTAAAAGATTTCTAATTAGTTTGCAAATAGTTTGTTGGATGCCATGTTTCTACATTTTCACCCAATGAAAAGTAGTAAAAGTAGATCATTTGCACATGCTTTAACCTATTTTAGGTCTTCCATGATTGAGGAACCAAAGGATGAAGAAGACTAGGAATCCAATGAAATGAGCAAATCAAGTAAGGTTGGGAAATCACATTGTGGAATAAGACCAAGGCTTCATATTTTAGAAACAAAGCTTTGGAGTGGTGTATCAACTTTGTATGGGCTTTATAAGTATTTGAACCTTAATAGTACAAGCATAGAATGTGCATTGAAATAATTGTGGTGTGATCTACGTCAAATTAAATGTGTTATTAACATAAAGTTGTGGTAATAATTAGTGGAGACAATACATTCTAATGTGAAGTGCCTTGTGGTGGAAAACCTTGGATGATGAGCTAACATAGAGGAGAAACCAAGATGGTAGAGGCGTGGGAGCTCCCAACAAGCTGCCATGCTCCAAAGCCTAAATTTTATGTGGTAAAGGTATAAGGACTTTATGTGTTCTGATGCCAAAAACAAAAAAGTAAAGAAACAACCTAACACTAGTACCAAAGTACCCACCAATAACTCCAAACCTAGTTGAAGCCTGCACCACCAACCTCAAAGCAAGATGAAAATAATTGTATAGGAGGTACAACTTATATAAAATCATATTTGCAATATCTTGTACCTCTAGGTAAGGTGCAACACCATAACTTTTATGATCGGGATCAATGGAACATGATGCATATTGGTGCATCCACATTACGAATCACTCTTTTATGAGTTTGATGTCTATGGCTCTACGAGGAAACTGTTTGGAAAATTCTTCTCCTCAAGCATAGTAATCCAAAGCACCTCTCCACATATACCATACTGTCACTTTCATACTCATACTAGTCATCCAGGAAAATCAAGAGCTCTACCCAAGGATCCTATGCCCAAAGCATCAATATCACATAGCTCCGAGTAAAGCGAGCAACTACAAACCCTTAAATCGCCTTCAAAGAAGTCTTAACTCTGAGATACTTTCGACCTATAAATACAACTCCAAAAAGCCACTTCACAGTTCTATAGGCACAGTTGTAGTCACTAAACCTTAGACATAAGCATGCATGGCCTTCTAACCTCTACAATTCAAGTAGGAATACCATAATAACACAAAAACCAACTTTGAAATATGTATCTCTCTTCTATCCTAGCTTACTATACCTTCAGAGTTAGCCTATCTTTGTAATATTCTCTTCTCTTTGTGATTGCCCTTTTTTGATAACCACAGTCTCCCTCTTCATACCTGCTTTTGCAACTTATTTACTCTTTGTTGGTGCCCTTTGGGCCACTCTGATTGAGGTTTTTTAAACACTTCTATAAAATATTGACTTATTCTCTCCTATGATTACAATAATGCCCCAAAGAAGCATTATTGTATGCATGCTTTCTTGCTATCTCCTTGCCATTGGCCTACATATCAGTTGCAAGACCTCCAAATTTTCTTTCTGACCATATTAACGTTCACTTCCATTTTTCGCTTTGTCATCACCACTATCATAAAACTAATGTCTTTCCAACTAGTCATCTACATCATCATGCATGTTGTTTCTAGGGTGGCCATGCCACATCATCATGCTTCCCAAGTTAGAAACTGGGTGGACTTGTGACCCCCATATCTTCATGCTCTTCTACATAGTATACACCCCAAGGTCATTACCCTAGGTCATAAAAATAGTAGCTTGTTGATAAAAAAAAGAACTTACACTAAACCAGTAAGCTTCTCACAGCTTGAATTGACCACATAGGTTTGATATTTAGCACTTCATGTTATCCTTAACAACTCTATGATGATACATTTGCTTCCATTGTTGAGATATTAAGACTCCAACCACAATGCACACAACATAATCCTTACACCAAGCCCAAGCTCAGAGTGTCCTTTATAAATATCCATCCACTTAGGAAAAAGCACAATGCACACAACATAATCCTTACACCAAGCCCAAGCTCAGAGTGTCCTTTATAAATATCCATCCACTTAGGAAAAAACTTGCTAGTGATGGGAGAAATCCTGGAAACTCTTTCCTAGGAAGAAACCTAGCTCCTAAGGCCACAAAGATCCTTTTAGCCAAAAGGCACAAAACCAATGATGTCATCACTTAGTGTTGTCAATCCATATGACACAATTCCATCCTTAGTGCACCTTCACTATGAGGCATTATGGGAATACCATTTCTAGTTTCTAATGCCACAGAGAAAAAAAAAACTCCCATAGGTGCATTGGTATGCATGCCACATTATGCATTGAAAATTACTCTAGTTGTTCTAGTCAAGAAATTTGAAGGACATACAGATGCACCTAAAAATAATTTTTGATATGTATATGGATGTGCATATAGGTGCTAGCTTAAAATGACAGTGGCTAAAACTTCCTTATTCTTCTTTATTTTAGCACCATCATATCACAGGAATGTGAGTGCAAACCTTACTATTGTTTTTTAAAAAATATTGCAAGTCTTTTTTTTAGATGTTTATGTCAAGGATGTAATGTAGGCTTTAGGTAGATGAAGGTTATGTTTTTTAAAAAATATTTTCCTTTAGATTGAGACACAGAGAGAGAGAGAGAGAGAGAGAGAGAGAGAGAGAGAGAGAGAGAGAGAGAGAGAGAGAGAGAGAGAGAGAGAGAGAGAGAGAGAGAGAGAGAGAGAGAGAGATAGAAGGTTGAGAGGGTAGAAAAAAGGAAGGGAGGGAGGAAGAAGAAAACAGGAGGGGATGAGAGAAGGGAGGGGAGATAAAAATATGATTTTCTTGATGTTTGGGTTTGGCATATGTTTATAGCACGGTGTTTGAGCTATTAGAAGAGCACTTGGAGTGAGCAGTATATGTGGACATCCATATCGAGGAGTTTATTCAAGTATGCACAAAAACTTTACTTTTAGAAAAAGAGTTGATTTAAACTAAATGATTTTAATTCTTGGTGTCAAAAATTAGAAAAAAAATATTTGTTTAATGTAGAGAATAAAGCAAAGTTTAGTTTTTAAATATCTTATAGCTCAATATGAATTGAATTTTTATTGTAGTTAAAAATAGAATGAATTTTCATTTTTAAATGTCTTGGATAGAGGAGAGAAAATAAGAGAGAAAGGAAAATGAGAGAGCTAGAGAGAGAGAGAGAGAGAGAGAGAGAGAGAGAGAGAGAGAGAGAGAGAGAGAGAGAGAGAGAGAGAGCGTGTGTGTAACGTGCCCGTCTTCGGCTACCCAAGCATGCTTTAGCGGTCTATAGAGAAACAAATCTAAGTGTCATTGCTCGGCACTCCCATGGAATGTTCTGGGGTTTGTCGCCTAGGGTCTCCCGAGTCCGCCTTGCAACGAAACGTTCACGATTGAACCCACTAGGATCGACCTAAAATCTAGGTTCCTAGGGATTAAGGTCTCCTGATAGCATTCTAGCGTTGGGTCCTGGACATCCTACTTTACGCAGGGATACCCAAGCTGAAGCAAATCCATGTCGCACGTGGTTCAAAGAGAATGGAAAACGAGAGGGATGCACCGCTCAACCTCTCTGCCCATAAGGCCTAGTTCCATTCCGGTCCCCTAAAATGGCATGAATTGGGTTCTATTCTAATATTACCTAAAGGTTGTTCATCTATAGAACCTTGTGAGAAATCTCCCAGCTCTCTGGGACCACCCTGCCATAGGACGGACCCGTTAGGGGCTCCACCCACTTGCTTTCCTTAATGGCGTTCTTTAGTTACCTAATTAGGTCCTATCACATTTATGTGGGACATTTCAAAACAACTTCCTTAATTAAGCCTTTTAGGAAACATGGTTCTTTCGTGTAACTTATGACACTGACACAAAACAATCTAGGCAAGTTCTTTGGAAGTAAACTTTATATTATTATCTTAATTGAAATACAAGTCTCGTCCAAAAAGGACGAATTTCGCAATCCGTGGAGATGCATCTTATTTCCTCTAAGTTTTGCTGCCCCTACACTAGTATAATAAGGCTTCGAGAATCCATCTCGAGTCACGTCGATCATTTGAGTAGGACCCGAAAGTAGGGAATTTATAGCCAGAGCCCCCTTGGCATCCAAGGGTCCTCTTGCATTCAAACTGACCCATAGAGAGACCTCTCGTGGTGGGTTCGGTCCATGTTCCCACCACGGTTATTTGGAACCCCCTTGGCTAGGGTTGGCGGCCAGCTAGGGGTAGCTTGGCCCACCCTCCTTGAATTCAACCTAATTCATTATTCAATTTTCTGTTGTGAGCTTGGGTCATTCATTCCTTTCATAGACATTGAGCCTAGATTTACAAGCACAAATAAACAATGAAGGCGAGTGCTCTCAAGACATCTGCTAAGGTGGAGCCCTCATCTTTGACGCTATCGTCTTTCTTGGTCATTCCTGCCTTGGTGTTATTTTCTATTATTTCCCGGGGAATGGAGAATACCCTCTACTCGACCTCACTACTATGTATTAAGGTAGAGCAATTACACTATAGTTTCAAGTGATGGCTCCCCTGGGTTACTATCCTTTGGTCCCTCTATCTTAAGATTTTGGTCTAGGGTTTTGTTGGGTCAATTGGTAGTCATCTTTTCCAACTTAGAACTCTATCGAGTTTTAAGTTCACCCTAGGGTCTTCTTGTACTCAAGATCACGGAAACTTGTATTTACTCCTCTCATAAATCAAGCGTAAACCAACTTTATTTACAATTCCGAAATAGTTACGAGTATCGAATGTAGATTGGCGAATAGCCATTCTCCTTATGGATACTACATTTGAACTTCCTTGTATTAGCTTCGGAATGTTTCATATTCTGAAAATGATATACCTAAGCGTGTTTTGGATTCATCATTGCTAGCTATCGAGTTAGAGGCCAAAGAGTGTGTTGACTCCAATTCAAAGTATAGTCGTAAGGACAATTCGATTTATTTGCGACTAAGGTCCCAACTGGGTCAAGCTAAATCTTGGCTTCGCTCATTGACCAAGACTTCATTTACCAAACTATTCCTTTCAAATAAGCTCAACACTTCACATGCACACCTTAATCTACCTTATTAGATGCATATCCCATTATGTGGTGCAATTGAGGCTATTGCTGATGCCATGCAAGTCCCAATGCATGTCTTCCCTAAGTTGTCGATGCAATGTGAGGTCCCTAATCATAGAAATCCCTTCTAGTACATTTATGCTACTCAAAACACATGACTTAATTACTCAAATGTGAGTGTATATGCATTCATTAAAAATGCAAGTTAATTCTCTATGATGGTCTATGGAGTACAATTGACCTAGATGGAATATTTATGTACCTCGACAATCTATGATGCATCTGCGGAAGTTAGATCCTATTACTTGACTTGTTTTTGCTATAACCGTAGATACTTAATCTATTTTCAATAATTCATGATTATTAAACTCTTTTTCAGCTATCTTTCATAACATGCAAATTACCCGATGCGAGGTATGGCTTTTTCTCTAATGATGCCCATGCTTAAATATTTGATTTCAGTTTTTTTCTAGCCACGATAGCAGTACTTAGTTTTGGAGAGTTGAGTTAGCGTTTTCGCCTGATACACCGTTCATGTTGATAGTGACGACTTTGCCCGATCCTTCTTCTGTAGTTGCGGCTTTTCCAGTTACTTGGGAGAGTTTACGCTTTGGGGCCATTTTGGAACTGGAAAGCAACATTCACTTCTCTCAAAGGACTCTTTGGTGCCGGAATTCCCTATGCCTTCTCTTGAATTTTGCGATCTCCTTGTCCACTTAAAGGCAATCGATGGAGTTGCTATGGGACTCACAGTGGGGGAGACGGAACTCGAGCCTTTCCCCAAGAAAGGGATTTGTTCTTGAGCCTCTTCTTCCTCTCTCTCTTACTCTCTCCCTCTCTTTTTCTTACTCTCTTACTCTAGGTTCTCCTTTCTTCTCTCTTTCTCTCCTTCACTACCTCTCCCTCTCCTTCTCTCTTTCTCAAATTGGCAGCAAGGGGAAGAGAAGAATAACGATTCTTCTTGCTAGGCGGAAAATTAAGGGGAAAGGTGACAATAGTAAGGGAAATGAAGAGGGTTTTTTTTCCTCCCCTCCGTTTAAGAAGGGGGGGGGGGGGGTTCTTGTTAACATCGGCGTGGAGTGGTGATTGTTGGCCTCCTCTGCTACCACGTCACTTATTGTGATCTCCTCCTCTACCCCCGCCGTAAAATGCCAGTCATCTATACCCTCACCTTTTTTATTTCCAAGTTTGTCCCCTCCCTTTCGTTATCATCATCATAGCCTCCTACCTCATCAACCTCAGTTCGACTCCCCCCTTCATCTTGTAGTTTAACTCCCCCTCCCACCACCCACCACTGACGGCGGTGACAGGGGGAGAAAAGTTAGTAAAAGAAATATTTGTTTTTATTTAGTAAATAAATGGAGGGGGGAAATGATGGTGATGAATGCAGGATCAAAGGGGGGGGGGTGTCGTCATTACGACAGGGTGGGGGGAATGAAGGCCTATTACATCCTTCCCCCCTTAAGGAATCGAGATGTCCTCATCTCAAAAGGAATTGGGGGTATTGTTGGTTGAGAGTACTCTCCTCAATCCATGTGGCATCTTCTTCTAGATAGTCCTTCCACTGGATGAGGTACTCTTTAAGGGTTCTACTCCTCAATCTCTTTCCCGAGTGTCTAGGATTATATCTAGCTAGAGCTCAAGGACTCCTTGGCTTGGCACTACAACTTTTTGATCATTGAGTACATGGCTAGGATTGGACACATATTTCTTTAGTAGGCTAACATGGAATAAATTGTGAACCTTTATGTTCTCAAGGAGTTGGAGTTTGTAAGCATTGGGCCCTAGACACTTGAGGATTCTGTAGGGTTTGCAATACCTTAGACTTAGTTTCTTGAGCTCTCCTAGTGACAAGGAACTCTTCTTGGGTCGTACACGAATAAAGAACATATCTCCTTCTTTGAAGAGTTGCTCTTGTCTATTTACATTCCGCATAGTCCTTCTGCTTCTACCCTCAAGGTGGGATATGAAAAGTTCAATGGGGTACGACAGCCATGTCCATACAATGTGTAATATTCCCACCCGTGAATATTGACGTCCCGCACACGACGTAAACCTTGTGCAAAGGTTATCTCTTGTATTGAAATTATTGGCGGTGTAATGTGTGACCCGCACGTGAGAAATGGGGTCCTCCGCGTTGGTAAATCAAACCCGAAAGTTCAAAACCGCTAGTCTCACAAAAACACCCTCTTGGGAAGGGCAATTTGAATATTTAAGGCAAAATTTTTTTTATGATTTTTGATTCTACGCAAAAGTAATGCATTAGGTATGATAACTCTCACGGAATAGAAAGCACCTATGCATGTTCAAATTTACCAAGCCGAATTAAAAAGGCAATTGAGGAAAATTCGTCTATTTGATCGATTACTAGAATTATCTCATGACATGAAATGGAGTCATTAACATTTTCAAAATGATGAACGTGAGTTGTCTATCCATCGTACGACCTTAGTATTATGTTGCCTTATCATGCACTTCAAATTAGCAAGCCTAGAACACCCACCGCTTATCATTCTATGGTTGAAGTTATTAAGTGTATTTTTGACTAGTCATGGAAAGAATAAGCATATGTCGCAATTTAGGAAAAATCCTTATTGTAATGGTTCATGGGGAAAAGTTGTTAACACCGTAGAAGGTTATCCGAAAAGTAATGGTGGTGTATCAAAAAAATGAATCTATGGATTGGCATGTGGCATGTGCTCGCAAGAAACAATATACCAACACTAACTCTACAATATTCTCATTTAACTACGTTGTAGTTATGAAAGGGTTGGATGTTGCACTTCGTCGTGCATAAAATTCATTCATCAAGTGTTGCATTTGGGAAAGGTTGCAGAATTTAAACAAAGCATGAGATTCTAAAGTGTGGATAACAAGGTAGTAGACATGATTATTTGAAGTAAGTCCTAGTAGGTCCTAAGAAAGTTGGCATCCAGCTTATCATGTATTTTTACTTTACCAATGAAAGATAGAGTGAGTCGCATGTTTACATGTATTGTGGTAGTCGAAACTATTTTTCTCCTTTAGACCTAGTTTATTATCTCTAGGGAAGGATTCATCCTTGTCGCGAGACAAGTATAGTAAATTATCCAAAACACCTAGCCGTAAGGGATTCGTATGGGCATCGTTCAGTCAATACGATAGATACCCCAAGCACTAACTAGGGATTAGCACGTTAAGGATTCGGCCAAGTTTTCCAATTGTCGTTAAGTCGAAACCTTCAAGCCTAATTAGTCCTAACCACATTCCCAAAATGTTGAGCTAATTGGATGCTCATGCAAACAATAATCTAGGATTCCTACCTTAAGGACCAATCGCTCAAAATGATGAAACTCGAATTGAGTTGGAACCCTAGGACTAAACGTTGTCGATCTAGTGAAATTAGGGATGGGATGGGTAAAAAGACGCCCTAAACACTGCTTCTCGTCTGAAGATAATTCCATGTCCAGAAAATGCCATTCAATAGGTGAAATGATCTCTTGGAATGGAGGCGACACTTGTGCAACTAGTTGCAACGTCGCATAGCCTTGTGGGTTGATCGTAAGAAAGTTTTGCCATTCCTTGGAATGAGGTTGGCAGGTTCTTGCGTAAGTTTAACTTGAAAAGGGATGGGTAGTCATCCTGTTACATCGCCCTCATTAAGGGAAAAATTTGCCAAGTTAAGGGAAGTTAAGTAATTGCTCGGCGCAAATGATTAAAGCGACATAGCCGCCGGAATCTACTATTAATAAAACCTAAGGTATTGACAGGGTATGACCCTAACCCAAGGACGATAGGAATCTTGCCAAGTTGCAATTGATTCCGGATCGAATGCGGGATGCACTCAGAGAGAAGGAGTCACTCCTTAACAGTTTGCCAACTAAACGTCCACTGGAATTGATTGTGCTTGTAACAGTTTAGAAAGCACTGTTTGCATTGTTTGTTCAAGGAACTAAAGGATGAAAGATATATAAATGCTTCAGGTTGAAGGCCTGAAGGGAGTGGCAGCTCAGTTACCCCCGACTGCCTGCCTGACCCTAACCAAGGGGGTTGTTGACCGCGCCGGGAACGTAGACCGAACCCGCCGCGAGAGGTCTTTCCGTTGAGTTCTACTTGGAGCAGGAGGACGCTTGGGTGCCAGGGGGTGCTCTGGCCGTAAATCCCTCGCCTTCCGGGTCCTGCACAAGAGGCTAACGTGACTCGGGATTGGATCTCGAGGCTCGCATACTAGTCTACGGGCAGAAGCTTGGAATAGTGATCCCTAGCGGATTACTGGATAGCCTTCGGGCAGATTATGAACAAGCCTACGGGCGGAACCTCTGTATTTCAAAGATAAAATAATGTTATGATAATAAAGAAGTTGTTTGATATTGTTTTCCTATGTCACGTGATAAGATTACGTGAAGGAACCAGTGCTTAACAGGGCTAATCAAAGAAGCTGTTTGTTATATGTCAAATTAATGTGTTAGGTAATTACATAACTAAAACAAACTGAGGAAAGTGCGGAGGATGGGCCATGGGTCCGTCCTATGGATGGGTGGTCCCGGTTAGCCGGGAACTTTTCTCAAAGTCCTCGACGAACAGAGGGATGATCAGCATCACCAAAACAAATAACGAGAACGATGACTTAGAATTACCTATTACCCGATTCACGCTGTTTTAGGGGAACGGAATGGGACTATGCCTTATGGCAGAGAGGTCGAGCCTTGCATCCCTCTCGTTTCCCATTCTCCTTGAACCAAGTGCGGCATGAATCCGCTTCAGACCGGGCGTTTCTGCGTAAAGTAGTTCGATCGGGTCTGACGCTAGCTGCTGTTAGTTAATGACCAAACAGGAAAACCTTAATTCCGGTCGATCCTAAGTGGGAAACGGCCAGGACACTTCCACTACGTGGCAGACGCGGGGAGACCTAGATTGCAAAACCCGTAACATTCCAAGGGAGTGCCGGGTGGAGTTCTCTAGACAGCCTTTCCGATGGACTGCCAAGACGTGTCCTAGAGGATTCTAGTGGACACGTTACAGTTGGTATCAGAGCCGACCAACAACGGAATTGTTTTCGTGAGATCTCAATAAAATGAAGTAAAGAAATTGTTGCTGTCCAAACATTTCCTCATCTTCAATACTGTCTTGCAGAACTATGAAGCGTGGAACAAGTTTTTGGTGTTCCGGATCATGTTTATGACTGCAATGCATTCTCCGCATTATAGGTAGAGAATTGAAATGATGAACATCCTGGAGCAGATTTATAACCCATCACCTTTATATATAGAACGAAGATGGACTGGGTCTTCAGGAATCTACTACATAGCTGCCCACCGGTTCGCTTATTTACAAACCAACCTAAAGAGGATCAAGTGGTTGGAAGATTTGAAAGTCGTGAAGCTGTTCATTTTTGTGGAAGCTCACGTAAATTCGACTTTGCATATTCGAGGTCGGAGGGTTGAATTGAACTCATATGTATATGAGGAAGTAACCCCTGTAATCCCAACTGACAGGATTAAGGTGTTGGGCCGCCATGGGAAGTATAGATTCCAGCGGAAAGGATATCCTGAACTTTCGATGAATTATCGATTCCTAAAGATTCATGACCCAAAACCCTACTATTACACAGTTCCTGTAGACAAATCCAATACAATGTTGTTCTCCCCAAACTAAATGTAATGACTGGATTATCTTCACACGAGATGTTGTATAAGGCTACGCCCATGTAAATATAAATAAGGACTTTCTTTATCAATATCCGATTGTGCATCAGGGTTGTTGCGAAAAGTTAAGTAGCTTCATGATTTACGAGATAGCTGAACTGAAGATAAGCTAATGTCAATTATCATACAATAATGGTAAGAAAACTTTTACTCAGGCACAACCCCAGGTACAGGTTCCAAATTCGCCCCCTACATCAAGTACTACTGTGATCCAGGAGAAGAAGTTCCTCCTCAAACAGATAAAGCCACCCGAGTTTGACGGGAAAGGCAGGTTCGTCCAGTCGGATGCTGAGATTTGGATTGAATCTATGGAAGATTACTTCGAAGCAGCTGGTACTGTTCCCACCAATCAGGCCATGCTCGCCAAATTAAAACTCACCGGTGAAGCCAGACTATGGTGGAAACAATGGTGCAGGGATCAAGGGATTTCAGAGGGGTCCGTTACTTGGGAGAAGTTAAAGCAAGCCGTGCAGGGGAGATATTTGCCACCTGCATATCGTACACAGAAAATGAATGAGTTCTATGAGCTAAAACAGTTAGAACTCACCCTTGACGCATACTACTCTAAATTTGTCTCACTCTTAAAGTATGCGCCACAAATGGACACAACACAGCAGGTATCCAAATTTTGCGCGGGCTTAAATCCACCTGTAAATACTCGTCTCGAATCTATGCGTCCATCAGATCTTCAGGATGCACTCATTCGAGCGGCACCTATAATTCAAGAAGTGCAAGCTAGACCGAGGGGTAACAAGAATTGGTCTTATAGCGACCCGAACAGAGGGGCATTCAGACCCCAAGTTAAGAGAGTTCAAGGCCACAATCAGGGACAAAGGAAGAAAGCAAGGACGAATAACGTCAATAACTTTGTTCCTACTCACAGTAATGGCCGAAACCTCCGATGTTTCCACTGCAATGAACTCGGTCACTTCAAAAGGCAATGTCCCAAGCTCAGCGAGGGACACCGTCAAGGTGCAGGCCGCGGTCAAGGAGCCGCCACCCGTGGAAGAGGGAGAACTGCCTGCATTACCAATAGGCAAAGATGTGAAGCAGAAGAAGGGGAAGACCCGACTATGGAAGCGGAATTCGAAAGAGCGACAGTCCATGCCGCTTTACACAAGAAGGGGCCGAATCGCCAGTTCTCGGTAATTCAAACACCGTCGGACTACCAAGGTAAAGGTTTCAAAACCTTGATTGATTGTGGCAGTACACATTCCTTTATCTCACCAGCGTGTGCTAAGAGATTAGGAATAGCCACAGTAGAAGCACCTACCCTACTTGTGGAATTGGCAAACGGTCGTGAGGTAACTTGTACCAGGCAAACTGCTAAGGAGGAGTTCTATCTGGGAGGAAAGAAAACCTCAGTCAAATTCAGAGTCATGAACTTAGGTATCCATGAGTGTCTACTCGGGATGGATTGGCTTAAGCCTAATGACGCCCACATCCACTGTGGAAAGGGTCAAGTTTCCTTTCGAAACTCTGAAAGAGAGTTTGTTACGACTCAAGGTGAAGCGGGAGTGCCAAGAATCCAGTTAGCCAAAGTATCGCGGATCATAAAAGGGGTTAGAAAAGGATTACCTGTTTACTTGATCAAACTCAACAAATTAGATCAAAGGCAAGAGTTTCATGAGGGACCCTCTTGGCTAATGGAATATGCTGACGTATTCCCTGAGGAATTAACTGAACTTCCACCTCCAAGAGAAGTTGATCATGAAATAAGGCTAATACCTGGAGCTGCGCCAATTGCAAAGAGACCTTATAGGATGTCCATTCCGGAGGCTATTGAGTTGAAGGAACAACTCAAGCAACTGTTAGATCAGGGTTACATCCGGCCTAGCAACTCACCCTGGGGAGCTCCAGTTCTATTCCAGAAAAAGAAAGATGGGACACTTCGACTATGTATTGATTACCGTGGGTTGAATCAATCAATAGTCAAGAACAAGTATCCTATTCCTAGAATAGATGAGCTTCTTGATCGCCTTCAAGGTGCAAAGATCTTCTCCAAAATTGATCTCAGGTCAGGTTACTATCAAATCAGGATCAAGGATGAAGATATTCCAAAAACGGCCTTCAATACAAGATATGGGCACTTTGAATTTTTAGTTATGTCATTCGGGCTTACAAATGCACCTGCCACCTTCAATAGACTAATGTAGGATATTTTTAGACCATATCTTGATGATTTTGTGCTTGTCTTCTTCGATGACACTTTAGTCTATTCTAAACAGGAAGAAGATCATGAACCTCAACTTCGGATTGTCCTTGAGACAATGAGGTCTCATAAGCTGTATGCAAAAATGAAGAAGTGTGCATTCTTCAAACGTCAGATTGAATATCTAGGATTCATAGTATCATCAGAAGGGATATCAGTAGACCCAGCCAAAGTCAGAGATGTGCTTGAATGGCCAGTACCAGTATCCGTTAAAGAAATACGCAGTTTTCTTGGCTTGACAGGATGGTATAGGGTCTTTATCAAAAACTATGCTTTGATTGCAGCACCTCTTACCGACTTACTAAAGAAGCAGACTTCTATTACATGGTCAACTCCCGAGCAAAATAGCTTCGACCAACTGAAGCAATGTTTGGTATCAGCACCTATTCTGAAACTTCCTGACCTCAATAAGGAGTTCGAGGTAGTAACTGATGCCAGCATTCTTGCCTTGGGGTGTGTACTTATGCAAGAAGGTCATCCAGTAGCATATTCTTCAAGGAAATTGAAGAGTCATGAAAAGAATTATGCCACGCATGATCTGGAGTTATTAGCTGTCATCCATGCTCTAAAGCTTTGGAGACACTACCTGTTGGGTAACAAGTTTACTCTAGTAACCGATCATAAGAGTCTCAAATGGATTTTTACCCAGAACGAGCTCAACATGAGGCAACGTCGATGGATTGAAGTATTGGAGGAGTATGATTTTGAAATCAAGTATCGACCAGGGAAAGAGAATGTAGTTGCGGATGCACTTAGTCGCAAGGCATTCCTAAATTCCCTAATCTTGCAGAATCCATCAACAGCCAGATCTCTGGCTACAAAGGTATCTATGCCAAGCAACCCTATACTCGAACTAGCTAGAGATGAAGCATGCCATGATTTGGCCTACCAAACCATGATAAAGGAAATATCTACCAAGGAGAAGAGTTTGAAGTCACAAGCTAAGTATCGGGAATTTTCCATTGATAATGGACTTGTCTATTACATAACAAGGCTATGTATACCAACAAGCCAGTCACTTAAGCAGAAGATATTATGGGAAGCTCATGATTCCCCTTTCGCAGGACATCCTGGCTATGCAAAAACTCTTAACGCAGTTAGGAAGAGCTACCATTGGGAGAGGCTTAAAGGTGACGTTCTCAAATATGTCACTGAATGTTTGTCTTGCCAACGTATCAAGGCTGAACATGTCATGATGCCAGGGAAATTGCAACCACTTGACATTCCCCAAATGAAATGGGAATTCATCAGTATGGATTTTGTGGTGGGCTTACCCCAAGTCCAAGGAGGATACAACTCCATTATGGTTGTAGTTGACATGCTTACTAAGGTTGCACACCTGATTCCAGTAAAGACAAACTATAAAGCCTCCGACATTGCAAGAGTGTTTATCAAGGAGATATTCAAGTTACATGGGTTACCTAGAAGGATCATTAGCGATCGAGATTCTCTCTTCACTTCACACTTCTGGAGAGCTATCTTTGAAGCTATTGGAACTCAACTCTGTTTTAGCACCGCCTACCATCCCCAAACGGATGGACAAACAGAGCGAGTAAATCAAATCATTGAGGATATGCTTAGGGCTTACTGCTGTCGAGAGCCGAAGAGGTGGATTCAGTACTTGCCGTTAGTGGAATTTGCCTACAATGCTTCTTACCAGCAGAGCATTCAAATGACCCCTTTCCAGGCATTGTATGGTCATGATTGTCGAAGTCCCCTAAATTTTTCTGATCCTACCCTGAGAGTGGAAGCTTCAAGACAAATGTTGGAGGACATGGATGACCAAATAAGGTCAATAAGACAAGACATACAAGCAGCCAAAGATAGACAAAAGGCATATGCGGATTTGAAACGCCAAGAGAGGATCTTCGGAGAAGGAGACATGGTCTTCATTCGTGTACGGCCGAAAAAGAGTTCTCTATCTCTAGGACAATGCAAGAAGCTAAGTCCAAGGTATTGTGGGCCGTATAAAATCCTCAAATGCCTGGGACCCAATGCTTATAAATTGCAACTTCCGGATAACCTAAAAGTTCACAATGTATTCCATATTAGTCTCTTAAAAAAATATGTGCCCAACCCTAATCATGTACTCGATGACCAACAAATTGTAATGCCTAGTCAAGGAGTCCTTGAACTAAGACCGGAAAAGATTTTAGATGTTAGGGAGAGACGGTTGAGATCTAGAACCTTGAAAGAATGCCTCGTCCAGTGGAAAGATTATCCCGAAGAGGATGCTACCTAGATGGATGAAAACTCTCTCAATCTTCAATATCCCCAGTTTATCTCGAGATGAGGACATCTCGATTCTTCTAAGGGGGAGAGAATGTAATATTCCCACCCGTGAATATTGACGTCCCGCACATGACGTAAACCTTGTGCAAAGGTTATCTCTTGTATTGAAATTATTGGCGGTGTAATGTGTGACCCGCACGCGAGAAATGGGGTCCTCCGCGTTGGTAAATCAAACCCGAAAGTTCGAAACCGCTAGTCTCACAAAAACACCCTCTTGGGAAGGGCAATTTGAATATTTAAGGCAAATTTTTTTTATGATTTTTGATTCTACGCAAAAGTAATGCATTAGGTATGATAACTCTCACGGAATAGAAAGCACCTATGCATGTTCAAATTTACCAAGCCGAATTAAAAAGGCAATTGAGGAAAATTCGTCTATTTGATCGATTACTAGAATTATCTCATGACATGAAATGGAGTCATTAACATTTTCAAAATGATGAACGTGAGTTGTCTATCCATCGTACGACCTTAGTATTATGTTGCCTTATCATGCACTTCAAATTAGCAAGCCTAGAACACCCACCGCTTATCATTCTATGGTTGAAGTTATTAAGTGTATTTTTGACTAGTCATGGAAAGAATAAGCATATGTCGCAATTTAGGAAAAATCCTTATTGTAATGGTTCATGGGGAAAAGTTGTTAACACCGTAGAAGGTTATCCGAAAAGTAATGGTGGTGTATCAAAAAAATGAATCTATGGATTGGCATGTGGCATGTGCTCGCAAGAAACAATATACCAACACTAACTCTACAATATTCTCATTTAACTACGTTGTAGTTATGAAAGGGTTGCATGTTGCACTTCATCGTGCATAAAATTCATTCATCAAGTGTTGCATTTGGGAAAGGTTGCAGAATTTAAACAAAGCATGAGATTCTAAAGTGTGGATAACAAGGTAGTAGACATGATTATTTGAAGTAAGTCCTAGTAGGTCCTAAGAAAGTTGGCATCCAGCTTATCATGTATTTTTACTTTACCAATGAAAGATAGAGTGAGTCGCATGTTTACATGTATTGTGGTAGTCGAAACTATTTTTCTCCTTTAGACCTAGTTTATTATCTCTAGGGAAGGATTCATCCTTGTCGCAAGACAAGTATAGTAAATTATCCAAAACACCTAGCCGTAAGGGATTCGTATGGGCATCGTTCAGTCAATACGATAGATACCCCAAGCACTAACTAGGGATTAGCACGTTAAGGATTCGGCCAAGTTTTCCAATTGTCGTTAAGTCGAAACCTTCAAGCCTAATTAGTCCTAACCACATTCCCAAAATGTTGAGCTAATTGGATGCTCATGCAAACAATAATCTAGGATTCCTACCTTAAGGACCAATCGCTCAAAATGATGAAACTCGAATTGAGTTGGAACCCTAGGACTAAACGTTGTCGATCTAGTGAAATTAGGGATGGGATGGGTAAAAAGACGCCCTAAACACTGCTTCTCGTCTGAAGATAATTCCGTGTCCAGAAAATGCCATTCAATAGGTGAAATGATCTCTTGGAATGGAGGCAACACTTGTGCAACTAGTTGCAACGTCGCATAGCCTTGTGGGTTGATCGTAAGAAAGTTTTGCCATTCCTTGGAATGAGGTTGGCAGGTTCTTGCGTAAGTTTAACTTGAAAAGGGATGGGTAGTCATCCTGTTGCATCGCCCTCATTAAGGGAAAAATTTGCCAAGTTAAGGGAAGTTAAGTAATTGCTCGGCGCAAATGATTAAAGCGACATAGCCGCCGGAATCTACTATTAATAAAACCTAAGGTATTGACAGGGTATGACCCTAACCCAAGGACGATAGGAATCTTGCCAAGTTGCAATTGATTCCGGATCGAATGCGGGATGCACTCAGAGAGAAGGAGTCACTCCTTAACAGTTTGCCAACTAAACGTCCACTGGAATTGATTGTGCTTGTAACAGTTTAGAAAGCACTGTTTGCATTGTTTGTTCAAGGAACTAAAGGATGAAAGATATATAAATGCTTCAGGTTGAAGGCCTGAAGGGAGTGGCAGCTCAGTTACCCCCGACTGCCTGCCTGACCCTAACCAAGGGGGTTGTTGACCGCGCCGGGAACGTAGACCGAACCCGCCGCGAGAGGTCTTTCCGTTGAGTTCTACTTGGAGCAGGAGGACGCTTGGGTGCCAGGGGGGGCTCTGGCCGTAAATCCCTCGCCTTCCGGGTCCTGCACAAGAGGCTAACGTGACTCGGGATTGGATCTCGAGGCCCTCATACTAGTCTACGGGCAGAAGCTTGGAATAGTGATCCCTAGCGGATTACTGGATAGCCTTCGAGCAGATTATGAACAAGCCTACGGGCGGAACCTCTGTATTTCAAAGATAAAATAATGTTATGATAATAAAGAAGTTGTTTGATATTGTTTTCCTATGTCACGTGATAAGATTACGTGAAGGAACCAGTGCTTAACAGGGCTAATCAAAGAAGCTGTTTGTTATATGTCAAATTAATGTGTTAGGTAATTACATAACTAAAACAAACCGAGGAAAGTGCGGAGGATGGGCCATGGGTCCGTCCTATGGATGGGTGGTCCCGGTTAGCCGGGAACTTTTCTCAAAGTCCTCGACGAACAGAGGGATGATCAGCATCACCAAAACAAATAACGAGAATGATGACTTAGAATTACCTATTACCCGATTCACGCTGTTTTAGGGGAACGGAATGGGACTATGCCTTATGGCAGAGAGGTCGAGCCTTGCATCCCTCTCGTTTCCCATTCTCCTTGAACCAAGTGCGGCATGAATCCGCTTCAGACCGAGCGTTTCTGCGTAAAGTAGTTCGATCGGGTCTGACGCTAGCTGCTGTTAGTTAATGACCAAATAGGAAAACCTTAATTCCGGTCGATCCTAAGTGGGAAATGGCCAGGACACTTCCGCTACGTGGCAGACGCGGGGAGACCTAGATTGCAAAACCCGTAACATTCCAAGGGAGTGCCGGGTGGAGTTCTCTAGACAGCCTTTCCGATGGACTGCCAAGACGTGTCCTAGAGGATTCTAGTGGACACGTTACACAATGCTTGAAAAGGCATAATTTGAATGCTTTGTTGGTAAGAAGCATTATAGGCAAACTCTACCAATGGTAGATATTGGATCAATTTCCTAGGCTGGCGATAACAATATGCCCTAAGAATGTCTTCGATGACTTGGTTGACTCTCTTCATTTGGCCATCAGTTTGAGGGTGATATAGACTGTACTAAAGCAAAGTTGAGTCCCAATGTCCTCGAATATCCCTCTCCAAAAGTGGGATGTGCAGAGAGAATCATGATCACTAACGATCCTTCTAGGTAACCCATGGAGTCTGAATATCTCCTTAATGAATAACCTGGCAATGTCTGAAGCTTTATAGTTTGTCTAGACTGGAATGAGGTGTGCAACCTTAGTGAGCATGTCTACTATAACCATAAATGAGTTGTATCCTCCTTGGACTGAACGTAATCCAACAAGAAAGTCCATGCTGATAAATTCCCACTTCATCTGGGGAATGTCAAGAGGTTGCAACTTCCCAGGCATCTTGACATGTTTTGCTTCAATGCGCTTGCAAGACAAACATTCTGTGACATGCTTGAGAACATCTCCCTTAAGCCTTTCCCAATGGTAGCTCTTCCTGACCGTGTTGAGGGTCTTGACATATCTGAGATGGCTTGAAAAGGGGGAATCATGTGCTTCCCAAAGGATTCTCTGTTTGAGTTTCCTGCTTGAGGGTATGCACAATCTTGTCCTAAAGTAGACAAGTCTCTCATTGATAGAAAATTCTTGATATTTGACCTTAATTTTGGGATTTTGGTCATTTTCCAAAATCTCTTTTATCATCTTCAGATAATCTGGGTCATGGCTAGCTTCCTCCTTTGCTAATTCAAGGATTAGGTTGATGGGCATTAATATGATAGTTCCCAATGATTCTGCCATCAAGGGCTCCTCCATAATAAGAGAGTTGAGGAACGCTTTGCGACTTAAGGCATCAACAACTACATTCTCCTTGCTAGGTCGATACCTGATCTCAAAATCATATTCCTGCAAAACCTCAATCCAACGTCGTTGCCTCATATTGAGGTCAATCTCTCTGGGTGAAGATCCATTTAAGGCTTTTGTGGTCCGTGACCAAAGAGAATTTGTTGCCAAGCAGATAGTGTCGCCAAATCTTGAGAGCATGAATAACTACTAATAGCACCAAGTCATGGGTAGCATAATTTCTTTCATGGGTCTTTAACTTCCTCGAAGAATATGCTATAGGATGACCTCCTTGCATTAGTACACAGCCCAGTGCAAGTGAACTAGCATCCATGACAACTTCAAATTCCTTGCTCAAGTCAGGGAGCTTTAGAATTAGTGTTGTCACTAGGCTATGCTTGAGTTGATCAAAACTTGATTGTTCAGGGGGTTTCCATGCTATGGCAACCTGCTTCTTCAGCAAATTTGTAGCGGGTGCTACGATTAAGGCATAGTCCTTAATGAAGATCCTATACCAACCTGTTAATCCAAGAAAGCTATGCACTTCTTTAACAGTAGTTGGTTTGGACATCCTTGATCTTTGTAGGATCTACAGAGATTCCCTCATTTGACACAATAAATCCAAGGTATTCAATATGCCTTTTGAGGAAGGCACACTTTTTCTTCTTAGCATAGAGCTTATGAGTTCTCATGGTCTCAAGGACGATGGGAACTTGGGATTCATGATCCTCCTCTTCCTTGGAATAAACCAAGGTATCATCAAAGAAGACAAGCACAAAATCATCAAGATATGGTCTAAAAATGTCCTACATTAGCCTGTCATTAGGGCCAAAAACGCTTCAAAAATGGCACTTGTAAGAAAGTGATTAAGTTGCTAATTAGTTGAGGTTTAGGAAGAATAAAACCTCTAAATTTGGTTGTCCAGATGTGATTAATGAGAGAATATTTGGTTCATTGAAGAGGTCGGCCATTAATTCCCCTCATCTTTTAATCCAGGTCAGGGGTCACCTTTTCGGCCGTTTATTGTCTTGGAACTCGAGAGATTTTGTATTTTCGAGATTTTCGTACGAACTTCGCATTTGTTTGCTCCCGCGTTTTCTTTCTATACACTATTCTCTTTTACCATTCCTTTTGCTGCACTTGCTTTCTATCACTGTGAGATTCTTGCTCGGTTCATTTGCTAGAATGTCTAGCAATACTACTTCAAATAACACAGGCGCAAGCACACGTAAATACAAGCTATCTATTCAGCTAGATCCGACTTACACATCTTGGAGAAGTATACATCATCGAGTATTGATAGATGAGATTGAAGCCAACAGGTTGCGAACACAAGGAATGAAGCATATAGATTTGTGGGTGGATGGAAATATCTATCCCAGGGATCCTTCTACAGGTAAACCACCTCCTTTTTTGAATGTCCATGACTATATAAGATATGCTGGAGAAGGTTACAATGGAATGCTTGGCTACTGTATGAGGTTATACTCTGCATCTTACACATATATAGCTCAAGTGCACGAAATGAAAAAAGCACTAGAAACTACACAAACAAAAATTTTAGAGTTGACAAGTCAGATTGATATTTTGAAAAATGTTAACAATTCATTGCAGAATAAGCTAATACGCTTGAGAGAAACTCCAGTAGGATTTAGAGAGAGGAAGAGACCGTTAAAAAATATAACCAGCTTGTGTGAGAGAGCAAAGAAAAGGAGACTAAATCTTACAAAGAAATATGTCTCTAACATATTAGGCATAAATATCCGAGAGAATGAGGAAAGAATCAAACTTTTGAAGGAAACCATGAATAAGAAAGACATTTTGAGGATTCTTAAGTCACCAGAAAATGTGGATTTGAGAGGTCCAACTCTGAGAGAGTTAGTGAAGGATTTAAAAGGCACAGTGAAAGCAAATGAAATCGTAGAGACATGCGATACTGTGGGTATAAGTCGAAAAGGTTACCGTGCTATCTCTGGATTATGGTTTAAAAATCTTAAACGCAATAGGGTAACTATATTTGGATTGCCCCGAGCCCTTGCAGTTTCCACTGCAAGAATTTCCATGAATCGCAAGATTCCACATATTTTTGGAGATTACTTTCACATCGAAAGGTCTATGTCGTATGAAAAACAAAAAAAGCAGGCAATTTTTTATTACAATGAGTTTAACAATATATGGGTTGATCTAAAAAAGGTGCAAATTGCAATGGTTCACATGTATAAAATCACAGTAGAAGAAAGTTATGGTGTTCTAAAGTTTGCCTTGAAGTTGGATGAAGCACAGATTCAAAAGGGACAAAAGATGGAAAGAATTAGCATTTGCCTCATGAACATGGCATTGGACCATGGCAATGGCGAGGGCAAAGCTCCATTGCATAAGATCCAATCCGAGATGGAGATTTGGTGGATTGGTGCAGCCCAGGTACCAATTGAAAATCATCAAACGTTGAAATGGTTGTTCAACCATACAGGTATTCCAAATATCATTAAGTCTCAAAGTGAAGGCGAAATGTTGGTAGTTGATGGGGTTGGTAAATTTAATGTGGAATGGCATATGAGTGCTGATTAGAAAACTATCAAATGTATGCTTGGAATATGTAATGGTGCAAATGCAAAATATCCTTGCATTTATTGCATGGAAAGTATTGGATCCAAAGATTGGAGTAGTTTGCGACCAGTAAGAAGAGCCCCAAATAGAGACTCTATAGATTTGAGTAAATTTAAAAACATAGAAGACATCTGGGATCCCATTCTTTCCATCTCTCTTAAGAATGTTCATATTTGTACTTTGCATGCAGAGATTAGAATAATTGATAAGCTTCTCAGGTTGCATCTTGACTACCCATATTCCATTAAGCCATTATCTTTATCAGATGAGTGTATTGATAAATGCGAGGCATTGCTATCGAAAATGGGATTTCATGGGGGCCAAGTTCACTTGAGAAAGGATCTAATACTTTCAAGAAAAACAAGAGATATCTTGGCCGATGTCTCTATGGGAGGCTCAAAAGCTAGACGATTCTTAGGAAACCATTCAGGAAAGCAGGTGAATGCGGCTTGGGAGTGTTGGAGAAAGCTATGTGAGATCACAACAAATGTTGCAAGCACGCCGAGGCTTGCGTTTCTTAGAATGGAGGTCTGGATACACCTTGATGTTTTTCTGAAACTCCTCAGGCAACATAAGACAACATATACATATGCGGAAGAGTTCAAAAGATCAATCACAAAGCTTGTTCAGGCGATAAAAGAGGCATGGGGAGAAAAAGATATCACTTTTTATCTGGTAAAGTAATAATTATTTAATATCGGCTTATTTTGACAGGTTTTTCAATTGGTATAAAATTTGTGTTACTTTGTATTGCAGCATATTCTTCATATTCATGGACCTTTCTTTGTGGAGGAGCATGGCCCCTTAGCAACTTATAGCAACCAAGGCACGGAAAAATCCCACTATCAAGCACGCACAAGTTATTTTCGAAGCACAAGGCATGGGGGAGGAGTTACAAAAAGCAATGCTTTGGAGGAGCTATTCAACTGGTTTTTTCGACGACAACTTCAAAGAATGCAAATAAAAGACGGCAATGACACATGAGCAATCGCACTTTTATATATAAGAAAGAATATATACAAAGCTAGTTTTCCAAAACTCTCACATTCTCTTCCTCCTCAGGAATCTTTCCTCTATAACGTAGAAATTTTTTTCTCTTGTAGCCAGCTATAGATTTTACATCAGTTCTGTCTGCAGTTAAGGCGTAGGATGAAAACGCCAAAAAGTATCCTGCTCTGGAAGCAGAGTAACCTGGACCGTAGCCAAAAATCCTAATTGCTGCAGTCTTTTCCAAAAACATTATTTTGTGGGCATTATATTGTAATCCTGAGAAACCTAGAAGCCTTGTAAGAGCTTTAATACAAAGTATCGGCCATGCTGCATCCTCTGAGAAACTACTATGAAGTACAAAAAAGGATTCAGGGTCAATCCTAGCCAAGTAGTGGCCGAGTGCAATGTCTTTGGTGGTGTTACTAGCAGCTCTCGATCCTTTGCCATGCCCCAAGAAGTTATCTGTATCGGCAATCTCCAACTGCAAATAAAACCCATACTGAATGAGCATGAAATGTAAACCTACCAATGTGTAAAAGCAAATTCAAAATTATCTTACCACTTGATTTTCATCGTACTCCAATTTAAACGAATTCCATAAATTAATTGATGATGCTGTCTCATTGGTGTTAGTCAATTCTTTAACATATTCAGACTCCTCTCTTCCAAAATTGGAAATGCCGAGCTCGCTTTGAATGCGATCGAAGTCCTTATCAGTAATACTCAACTCTTTTTCAGCTTCTTTGGCCTTTTCAAAACAAAGAGAGAATGCCTCACCAGCATCAATAAACTTATCATCTAGAGTTTCTTTATCAAGTTTCAGAATCTCTTCCTTTGATTCATTTTCTGTGTCAATTATCCCATTAGCAGCATCAGATGCCTCTGCAATAATTGCAAGACAATAATCTTCCCTGAGATTAAAAAGTTTTTGAATATCTGATAGTAAAATGTACTCCTTGTCCTTGAAAGGTATACATGGCAGGGAAGGAACAATATGGTGAGAACTCTCATCAGGTTGAGGGTTTGTATCTCCTTGGCTCTCCTCAATGATAGTCTCAGCTTTGAAGTGAGCAACATCCAAATTCTCAGCAATGGAAGCCTCAAAATCTGTATCTACAACCTCCTCTGTTTCCCTTTCATCTGCCAGATCATCCAACATGCAAAAGCTGGCAGTCTTTGCTCCTTCCAACTGTTGCTCCTCAGCTTTCATAGGGTATTTGACAAGGATGAATATAATAAAAGCAGCAGATTTTCTCATCATCTTGCAGTTTTTGGAATGAGTGCAGCAAAATATGTCTGTTGAATGAAACCTCTCCAGAGAGTGGGCTCTGCACTTTCTAGTAAATACTGCCTTTTCATTTCCTGTTGACCCAATGGGAACATGGACATATTCAATTGTGCCAACTTCAACAGAAGGACCTGCAAGAGTTTCAAACTCCAAAAAGTCCTCCACAATATATTTTTCACAAGATTTCAGAACTTTGTCAAGTTCCCAATCAGGATTAAAAATATTTTTCACAACTCCATAGAATGAGAGATCCATTCCATTCTGAAGCATAAAATCAAGTAGCCTCTCTGATGGAGTGATATCAATGAGCTCTGATACTCCTTGACCTCTCACTACTGGCGTTCGCTTCCCTGGAGATGTACTTGGCTTTCTCACACTGGTGGCAGAGGATGGAGAGGAAAAAGAATGCACAGGCTGATCAGATGTTGATGCACTTGAGCCTTTTGAAAGCCTTCTTCTTTTACCAGTTCCTGAAGAAACCTTGGATTGTATGGGTTCAGACATGTTTCCAACTTCTGACGATACGGCGCGATAAGAGAGAAACGATTCAGACGGAAAGGCCCCCTCGCGCCGTATCGGTGATCCCAGTAAGAAGCGCTAGAGCCACAACAAAGGTGGTCACACGAGCTTCAGGAACGCTGAAAGAAGACTAGATCTACAGAACCTCCAAAACGAAGCGAAGAGAGGAAAGCGAAGAAAACCAACAGTCGCTCTCGCGCCGTATCAGCAATACAAACAAAGGTCAGAAACCGAAAAAAACCGTACAGATAAGAAACACACCCTTATGTAGGCGCGGATTATGCCACCTGGCAATATCCGTTAGTCTCATACACGTGGCAGTAGCCGTTGGGCAACACGTGGCCGAAAACCACGTGGCGAACAAGTGGACCGGTCATTACTTGACATGTAGCATACGGACCATAAATGCAGATACATGGCACAATCAGTATCGGACACGTGTCTGACACGTGTCATGATTTACCTGGGTATATAAGTGGTCATTTGTCCGACGTGTACACTTTTCATCTCTCGAGCTCTTCCCGCCTTGCTTCCCAATACGGTGCGATAGAAGTCCTTTTTTCGCTAGCAAAAACAGGTGTGCCGATACGGAGCGAGGGCGTCCAAACGGTGTGCTCGTTTTCTCCTAATCGCGCCGTATTGTCTTCTCATCTCCAATACGGAGTGAGGGCGTCCAAAGGGTGTGCTCGTTTTCTCCTAATCGCGCCGTATCGTCTTCTCATCTCCAATACGGAGCGAGGGTGTCCAAACGGTGTGCTCGTTTTCTCCTAATCGCGCCGTATCGTCTTCTCATCTCCAATACGGAGCGAGGGCGTCCAAACGGTGTGCTCGTTTTCTCCTAATCGCGCCGTATCGTCTTCTCATCTCCAATACGGAGCGAGGGCGTCCAAACGGTGTGCTCGTTTTCTCCTTATCGCGCCGTATCGGCTTCTGATCTCCAATACGGAGCGAGGGCGTCCAAACCGTGTGCTCGTTTTCTCCCTATCGCGCCGTATCGGCTTCTCATCTCCAATACGGAGCGAGGGCGTTGTTCCATTCTGCTCGCTTTGTTCATATCGCGCCGTATCGGAATTGCTCATTTCGCCACTTTCCTCGCCAGTTTGTCTTTCAGTTATTGTCCTTCTGGTTGTTATTTTTCCTTTTCTGGATGGCAAGGACAAAGCAAACTACAAGAAGAGTGTATCTAGATGGGAAGGACAGTGGGGGTAGAAGAAAGTTAAAATTTGATGAATCTAAGGGGGTAGAAGAAGCTGGTCCATCACAGGCTCCAGAGCATTTTACAACAGAAATCCCTCCTACACCAGGTGTTGTCCTTACATCTTCCATAAATGTTTCTTCACCTGAAGTTGAGGAAGCAAAGGATGAGGCTAACCCTGTGAAAGATTCAGTCCCTACAATGGTACCTGAGCCCACATCTGCTGAAGCCACTGAACACCCCAAGCCACAAAAGAGAAAGAGGAAGTCCAGGTTCTTCTATATGCAAAGATGTTTCAGTGAGATCAGGAAATCCCAGAGAGCTACACAGCATGTCATTCCAAAAGCTGCTTTTATAAGGGTGGTTAAAGAGATCTCTGATAGATTGTCTCAAGTGGCAACTGTCTCTGGTCTAAATAAGAAGTGGCAACTCTCAGCCATTCTTGCCCTGCAAGAGGCCGCAGAAGATTTTGTTATTGATTTCATGAACGACGCTTACATTGCTGCCGCCCATGCTCATAGGATCACCCTTATGAATAAAGATTTCAGCATCATTAGCAGAGTGAGCTATAGGTTTGACAAAGTCCTGAGGCCCTTGCCTTCCAATGATCAAAAAGCCTTTGAAATCCTTAACGTTCCCCCAAAATTGTCCAGGAAAGAGAAAAAGCTAAATGTTGAGGATGTTAGTCACCTTTACCCTACAAGGGGTGCCACCCAGCAGGAGGCTTTCTTGAGTGAAAAAAATCAGGAGGTGTTTGAAACTGAAGACGATGTTTACAAGAGGAAAGCCGCATCACTTGCTCCCGTCAACAGCGAGAGGATGGGCAAAGTGTATGGGCAGATTCTTGTGAATGTTGCTGGGGAATCTGAGGAGGAATATCTTAGTATATCTCCCGAGGACAAGTCCATGTTGGAAAAAAGGGATGTCCAACTATCTGACTCCGTGGTATTTTGTTGCATAAGGTAAGGTTTTTTGTTGCATAAGTTAAGTCTTTTCAATTATATTTTGGATGAAATTGGTATTGAATAGCTTTTGCTATTATCTGCAGGGCATTGGTGTCCTCTCTCACTCTCGATATCCGAAGAACCATATACATTGTTGATCCACTTCTCTCTGTGGGACTTTTTGCAAAATCTGGTTCTAATATTTCACCATTTTTTCGTAGCTTCGATAGTGTGAGAAATTACCACATCTTCTTCCCTTATGTAGAAAGGTATTTTTCTTTTTCTGTAGAGGAGAATTTATGTTCTTTTGCTTTCACCCTTCTACTCACCTCTTTTATGAATTTGCAGAGGGCATTGGAGTCTCATCTACATTAATTGTCTTTCAAGGGAAATTATCTTTATGAATTCTCTCAGCGGTGTTCACGGTCAAGCACGAATGTATGTTGGAAGAAAATTACTTACTTTGATTTCTTTTATAAATAATATTTTGAACTTACAAAGCTTCCTTTTGCAGTGCTGGTAGACTCGTTTCTACATTTTTGGATACAACATACGAGGATCTTGCTGATCCTCAAAGGCCGTATACTTTTCTTCTACAAGAAGTTCCATTGCAAAGCGATGCGCATTCTTGTGGATGGAGAGTTATCTCAAACATTTGCAGAACAGTGGATTCAAAGCTGTTACAAATAGAAGGAGTGAATGTAAGTTTATTTCATTTGATGTTTGTGTAACCCTTATCATGATGTCTTTTCACTAACTTATAACATTTATTCTTACAGTGTAGAGACTATCCTGAATCATATGTTTGGTGGATAAGGGAGAGATGCATCGAGCTGATTCTAGACAAAGCAATCACACCGTATGATCCTGACTCCCCTCTTCCTCCCAAAACTTCAATGGCAAAGGGCACAAGCAAGGGAAAGGTCAAGGGAAAGGGTAAAGACAATGGCAATGGTAAAGACAAGGGCAAGGAAAAAGGCAATGGGACCACTGCTGCAGAGTCTAAGAAAAAAGGAATGCCAGTGCTCTCTCCTCTTAAATTTGATCCATCCCCTCTTAAACCCCAAGAAAGGAGACTACCTGTAAAGGTCAAATTTTTTCAACAATCAAAGAAAGGCCCTGTGAGAAAAAATATCTTTGAAGAAATCGATAAAGAATGAAAATAGCAAACATAAGCATACACGAGCCATTTTATTTTGGCTTTGTACATTTTTATGCAATTTTTGTACCTCATTGTGTAATGAAAATTTTCACTTGTAAATCGAATGTAATGTACATTTTATACATGAGCCTTATTATTTTGGCCTTGTACATTTTTATGCAATTTTTGTACCTCATTGTGTAATGAAAATTTTCACTTGTAAATCGGATGCAATGTACATTTTATTTATGCACATTCGAAAGGCAACTTGCTTCACGATAGCTTATGAAGTTCCCATTAAAAAATATCTTAAGGACAGTCTATTAAGATAAATTCCTGCCAAGTTTTCATTCTTAAGGCCCCAAACTCACAATTGTGGGAGACAAACAACTCGTACAAAAGAAAGAGCGCTCGGCTCTTTTACCAATTGTTACACCATTCACTTTGAACTTATATCTAGGGGATGTATTGTCTAGCAATTCCAAGGTATCCCTCACATCTTTCAAACTCCAATTGGAAGTAACACTCACCTTCTTTACTTCTTCATGCGGAAAAGCGTGCACCACAAGTTTATATGGTGTGTTCTCTGTATCAGAATCCAAGGGAACCCAAATACCCAATCTTAGTTTGTATCGCCTGTAATCAAAGGCCAAAGCAAGATTTTGGCGAGGGATACTGTAAGCCAAAGCCAAGGATTGAGGGCATGCACTGCACCTCAAGATATCACCTTTATGATCGCACTCTCTAGATTTCCAATGCGTCCCTATAGTGTTGTCCAAATCCTCTTCCGAAAAGTTTCTACTTAACCAGGATACCTTCGTTCTTTGTAAATTTGCTGTTTTGAAGCAAGCCACGAAGATATGGAGGGGTACAAACCATGATAAACGTATTCTTCTTGAGATCCTTCCAGCTGTCATGGACTTTTTAATATCCTGAGATATTTTGAATTTGAAACTCTGCACTGTTACCTTGTCAGGAATCTCCCAATTTAGAGATGAAAGACTTGGCAATGGCAAATCTTCGATATTCCCATACCTATCCGCTTTAGAGGGAACCACATACTGTGCATAATATATAAAAACCTTGCATTCACTATAAAAAGACACAGTTTGATCGGCATAAATAATGTCTGCCAATACCTTATGAATGGCATGGAAAGTCCCACTTAGGCTTTCCACAGGTTGCCATTCAATACTTGTTGACGGAAAGATATCTACAATGACGAACCGTTTGTTAGAACTTGCATAAATGGAAAAGAATTATATACGTTATTCAACTTATAACTTACAATGTGTTTGTTGGGGAACACGTTCGTTTGGAGGCAAGTGCATATCCTTGGCCATGTAAACATGTTGCACCTTGACAAACCAGCCTTCGGGCATAATTTTGAAGGCAATGATACGCCCCTTCCAGTGATGTTTTATATCTTCTCGTTTTCTTCTTTTCACCTTATGGGAGCCCTTGCAAGATGGCAGCATGGTAACCCAATCGTTTACAGCAAAGGTTTTGGGCTCAAAATTTCCATCTACTCCCTGGCTATAGACTGTGCAAGAGTGTATTAAACGAGAAGGGCGCCTGGAGGAAGCCATGAAAAGAATGAAAGCGCAGAGAAAGAAGCTCAAAGAGGGGTGAATGAACTAAAAAGTAGCGCCAAGAACCCAAATGAGTATGTATTGGGCGCCAAAAACGATATTGAAAGATCTCTCGACTTTCAAAAAACTCATTATTAATTTCATCACATCTCTGTCATGTATTTTGTCAGATTTGTAAGTAAATAACGTCTTTGGGACTCCAAAACATGTCAGACTTTAGGGGTTTTGGCTAAAAAAGAAGAGAGAATCACGAAATGGACTCCACTATCTCTAAAAAAGAGGAGACAAGAATACCATATTCTTGCACACGTGGAGAACTCTCTTTGGCCCTTTCCTTAATCCCGTGATTAACAAAAGTGCATTTTTTGAAGCGTTTTTTGCCCTAATGAATCCAAAATACATTACCGTGAATTCGAAGTAACCATATCTTGCATTGAATGCCGTCTTATAAATATCTTCTTCTTTGATGCAGATCTGGTAGTAGCCTGACCTCAAATCGATTTTGGAGAAGATTTTTGCTCACTATAATCGATTAAGTAACTTGTCTATCCTTGGGATAGGATATTTATTCTTGATAGTTACTTGGTTCAGGCCTCTATAATCAATGCAAAGGCAAAGTGTACAATCCTTCTTCTTTTGGAATAGGACTGGATCTCCCCAAGGAGAACTGCTAGGTTGTATGTACCCTTGGACCAGTAGCTATTTGAGTTGTTCCTTTAACTCAATAGCTTCAGGAATGGACATCTTGTAAGGTCTTTTTGCGACTTTTGCGGCTCCTGGAGTTAGCTTAATCTCATGATCCACTTCCCTAGATGGTGGTAATTTAGTCAACTCTTCTAGGAACACATCTGCATACTCTTTTATCCATGATGGTTCTTCATTGGTGTCCTCTACCTTTTCCTATTTTTTTAGCTTGATCAGGTAGACATGTAATCCTTTCCTTATTCCTTGAACTATTTGCGTTGCCTTAGCTAACTGGATCTTTGGTTTACCTACTTCTCCTTGTGTTGTCACTTGCTCGCCTTTAGGATTATGGAAGGAGACTTGTCCTTTTCCACAATGAATGTGAGCATTATTGGGGACTAGCCAATCCATTACGAGTAGACATTCATGGATTCCTAGGTTCATTACCCTAAACTTAACGGATGTGGGCTCGTTTCCAAGTAGGAATTCCACCTTCACAGTTTGTCTAGTGCAAGTGATTTCTCACCTATTTTCCAGTTCGACAAGCAAAGTAGGTGCAGTTACAGTGGCTATTCCTAACCTTGTAGCAGAAGCTAGTGAAATGAAAGAATGAGTGCTGCCACAGTCAATGAGGGTTTTGAATTTCTTACCTGTCAAGATTGTGGGAGAGAAGGAAGGAGTCTCACTTGTAGCTTTCTTGCTTGCACAATGGGGGAATACACACAAAGGTGGAGGCTGAAAACAGTTTTCCTCTTCTTAGTTGTGTAAGCCAAAAGAACTCTCTTACAAAGAAATAGAAGAACCCTATATATGGGTCTCAAACCAAACTCAACTAACTAAGGTGGCATACTAACTGAGCCACGAACTAGAGTAGATAAGGATAGCTGTCATGTAGCTATTATTCATGGGCGGTGTACCAACCGCATCTGCAAAACTGACACGTCGGTGACATAAATGCACAACGGTCACCCTGGCATATCACGAGTGGAGCTCGATATCTCAACACTCCCCCTGAAGCTCAATCCCAATTCCTGCACACCAAGCAGGTCTCTGAACTTGCGCAGCTTCTCTGCGTCCAATGCCTTCGTGAATATGTCAGCTACCTGATCCTCTGTGCTGACATAAACTAGATCAATAAGACCTAGTAAAACCCTCTCCCGCACATAGTGATAATGCACCTCAATGTGCTTTGTTCTAGCATGATAGACTGGGTTATTTGCCAAGTGTATACTACTCATGTTGTCACAATAAATGACAACTGGCTCATCTGTAGGCTGATGCATATCATAAAGTAGCTTATGCAACCAAGCTACCTCACATGCAGCCATTGTTGCACCCCTGTACTCAGCCTCTGTGCTCGACAAGGCAACTGTAGGCTGTTTCTTGCTGCTCCAAGTGACTGCAGCACTCCCAAAAGAGAACACATATCCACTAGTAGATCGTCTATTCGAAATACTACCAGCCCAATCAGCATCAGTGTATCCATGCAACTGTATATGAACCCCAGTCTCATAAAATAGTCCATACTGCAATGTGGACTTCACATACCTGAGTATGCGTCTAGCCGCATCCAAATGCGATTTCCTTGGAGCCTGCATAAACTGACTTACCAATCCAACAGCATAGCTCAAATCTGGCCTGATAATAGTCATATAAATCAAACTTCCTACTATGCGTCTGTACATAGTAGGGTCTTCCAGAAGCTCACCTGCATCTGCGCTAAGCTTCACATTCTGCTCCAAAGGAACTGAAATAGGCTTACAGCCTGTCATCCCATATTTGGACAGCATGTCCAATCCATACTATCTCTGCAAGAGCTGTATCCCACTTGGTGATCTAATCACCTCAATGCCCAAGAAATAACGCAGCTCTCCCAAATCCTTCATCTCAAACTTCTGCTTCAATAGCATTTTCACATGAAGGATATCTTCATCACTGTCACATGTCATAATCAAATCATCAACATAAATGACAAGTAGCATAATATCTTTCTCTGTTTTTCTCACATAAAGTGAGAAATCTGCCTTGGAAATCTGAAAGCCAATAGTAACAAGATACTTTCCTATCTTGTCAGACCATGCTCTAGGTGCTTGCTTCTAGCCATACAAGGCTTTCTTCAACCTGCAAACAAACTCAGGATGAATAGCATGCACATAACCTGGTGGCTGCTCCATATAGACCTCTTCTTGCAAATCACCATGCAAGAATGCATTCTTTACATCCATCTGATGTAAAGACCATTCCTTTGATGCAACCATAGCAATGACTGCTCTTACGGTTTCCATCCTTGCAACTGAACTGAATGTTTCTTTATAATCAATGCCATATGTTTGTGCATACCCCTTGACTACTAATCTTGCCTTCTATCTATTCACAGAACCATCTGCATTGTGTTTCACCTTATAAACCCACTTACAACCAATTGCATTATTATCTTTAGGCAAATGTACCAATTCCCATGTAGCATTTGCTTCCAAGGCATCCATTTCTTCATCCATGGATTTCTCCCATTTTTCTTTTCCCATGGCTTGCTCAAAAGAGGTGGGTTCTGGTTCCTGTATCACTTTGACCATATATGCATAGTGAATGGCTATAAATCCATCATATTTCAACCTATCCACAGGATACCTAGCTCTGGTAGACCTATGCAAAGTAGGTTCACTCTCAGGTACTCTCAAAGCATCCCTGGTCTTCCTTACTCCAGGTGTCACAATAGAAGGAATACCCAACTCATCATCAACGCTCTGTTCTGAGCCACTGGATTCACCATCCACATAAGAGTGACCTACATTCACATCAAACATGGGCTGATCTACCTTCTCTTTTCCTTTTCGTGATACCTGAATACCACTATCTGCATTGCTTTGAGAAGATTCTCCTGATCTCAATCTGCCTGTCCATGGCAAAGAATGTGAACCACTGCTAGAGGACGCTCCAGGTCCACTAATATTTTGTGACTGCTGCTGTGAATTCTATGCAGCATTACTGTTTTGTGCATCTACATCATCAATCACATTTACTGGTTTATACCAGCTACTCATCTCATAAAAAACAACATCTCTGCTCACTGTAAACTTATGAGTAGAAGGGTTATAACATCTATACCCTTTCTGCTTGCAGAGAGTAACCAATAAAGATGCACTTCTCAGCTTTTGGATCCAACTTGGATCTCAACTCATCTGGCACATGAACATAGGCAATGCAGCCAAAAATTTTCAAATAAGAAATATTTGGTTTCCTACCAGTATACCTCTCCTCTGGAGTCATCCCATGTATTGATGCATGGGAGTCCTGTTCATTATGTAGACTACTGTAGCAACTACCTCGGCCCAATAATAATCTGGTAGGTCTTTTTCATTGAGCATGGCACGAGATACCTCTCCAATATGCATGTTTTTCCTTTCTGCAATTCCATTTTGTTGTGGGGTATGACTGCATGAATATTGCTGCTTTATGCCATGCTCCTGCAGGAACCTTGCAAACTCATTTGAGAGATACTCTCCCCCTCCATCTGACCTTAGGCATTTTATTTGCAGGCCTGTTTCTTTTTCAACCATAACTTTAAGAGTTTTGAAATGCCCAAAAACTTCACTTTTCTTTTTCATAAAATACACCCAAACTTTTCTGCTATAGTCATCAATAAAAGTGATAAAATGGCTTGTGTGATTCATTCTCTGCTTTCTGATTAGTAGTGCTGAATATAGTGTATCTATGCTCTCATATGGTTAGTTCTGAGTTCCTATGATTTCTGGGTGTGTGATTAGGTATTTGCTTCATGAAGTATTTCTCTATTCTTTTATGTATTCTACATAAAAAGGGCAGCAACAGGGTGAATCTTATTTTGGATGAATCTGCACAAGCTTTTGCTAGAAGAGCTATTTACTCTTTGGGTGACTTATGTTCTACTTATGATTAGTTTTAGTTCACTATTGAAAGTAGAGATCATACTACTATGAAACGTCACAAATGGATTTGGTGTGGATGTGCACTTTGCCAAAAGGAGCAACAATTATTTTTTTTCATCCTATGACAAATGCCATGAATAAGGTTTTGTGGGATTACATATCAAAGCTTCTAAGTCTTTTTTGGATGATAAAGTGATAAAAGGGTGCACAAAAAAGAAAATATATGAAGAACTGGATGAAAAGGGATGTAGGCGATTTGTTGTAGAGCACACAACTGAGTGTGAAAGGATCTTAATTGGATTAGAAGAGATGAATCTCACTCTTTCAAGATTGGAAGAGATGACCAATCATTGTTATTGTTGACGTGAGTCCTATAGGGATTCATTGGGCTGTTAAACATGACGATGATGAGAGAAACATATACATTATAAGATTTTGAGCTAAAGTGCTAAATCAATGGCAATGAAAGTATCTACAAATCAAAATAAAGTTATAGGAGTGGTTATAGCCATGAAGTGTGATAAAGAGTATTTTATTAGAGTTCCATTTATTCTAGCGACAAATTACATATAAATTCTTGGTATAAACACTAGTTTTTCCACTCCACACCTCACAGAAGTTATTATATATATATCCTCTACATCACGTGCGTTCCTGGCCTATTCATAAATATCCTTATTTCTGAATTTTTCCTGAATAGACTATAACCCTTTTCTATTCAATGTGTAAATAACCCCATTATATTACACCTTTTTGTATGTAAAAAATGTATAAAAGTAGTATTTTAAAAATACCTTATTTTGAACCCACGTGATGCACACATGTATTCATGAGTAACTTACCTGAGCTCCACACATTGCTATGCTTTGGTGGATTGCCTACATTAAGACCCTAAATCCAAAGTTTTGATCGAATAAAAAAATCTAGTGGTGGCTGATATGATTTCAGGAGTAAGACATGAGAATGAAGAAGACATGATTGCAGATGATGAATAAACAAAAAGTGCAAAGTTATGGAGGAGTTTGGGCCACATTTGAGATGATAAAATATATATATTGGTCTAAAGTTATATACAAGTCTTGAATTTTGTGAAGACTTGTACTACTTGGTTAGATTCATTCTTCTATAAGACAGTGTGATTGTTTACATCTAGATTACCCACTCTCTATGCATTATAAGAGTATAGTGGCCTTACTGACCATGCATGTAGGTTTATGGACAATGAGGTATATTGTACTTGAATCGAAAGATCTCATAAACCATATGAAAGACTGAGTCTTAAGAACAATGGCTACTAGTGGTATATGTAGATTTCTAGTAGATGATGTATTACACCAATATGGATGTGTGGGGAAAGTAACTGTAGACAGAAATGAAGCTAGAGATCTACGATAGGGATTAAGCTTGCTCTCATATTAGCATAAAATCTTAAAAGAGATGGGAAGAATGAAAGAGCACACCTACCAATGATCAAGGCTTTAGAGAAAGCATGCAAACAGAAGATACATGAGTGGCAAATGCTACTTTGATATGCTTTGTGAGCTCATTGGACTACTCATAATGCTACTACAAGTTATATGCCTACAAATTTTATGTATGTACAAAAGCCTATCATGCTAATAGAAGAAGTTGTGGTTCCATGGAATGTATTACCTTCACAAGAAGGAATGAGCAAACAAGATCTTCTTACCCTATAGATTTGATAATTGGATAGAAGTGCTGAGGATATAGAGCTTGCAATGTTGAGGTTGAAGGAAGCTAGGCTAAAGAGTAAGATAGATTTGATAAGAAGCATAGACTTCATTCGCGAGCTGTGGAAAAAGAAGATTGGATACTCTTATATAATAGTATCCTAGATAGTTAGCATAGCATGACCATCAAGAAGGTTTCAAAGAGATAGTTCGGTCCTTGTATGGTGAGTCATGCATATGAAAATGCTACCTATTCTCTTTGTGAGCTTGATGGGAAAAAGTTGAAGACTCCTATAGATAGAAAGAGGATCACACTATTCAAAAGAAGAGATTCTACCACAATAACAATTCTATTATATGCACTCTTCCTCTATGGGAAACCAAAAACATGAAATTATCATTAAAACTTAAAATGTCACTTGTCAAAATATAGACACATGAAGAGCTTACTCAAAATGAAAATAAAAGTAAACAATTCCTCTTATTCATGCCATGAGAGAGAGAAATATCAAAACCCTTGTATTTTCTCTTTGAGAGACATGAATAAATCATACAATAGTGCAACTAGTTTTATGCAACTACATGAGATGTAAGAAGAAAGCCAAATTAATCATGAGGATTCTATGCCTTTTGTATAACACCTTTAGTCGTTGAAACATTATACTTTTTCTACTCTGTTTTGGTCCTATTGATTGATCTTAAACAAAATCAAAAAAAATCTACTGTAATACTTTGCCATAAGATTCTCCCCTCCCTTTTTAAACCAAATGAAAATGAAATGTTTTTAACATCGCCCCCTTGTTAGCGCCGCTAGCTAGCAAAGGCAGGGGAAGCTGAACTCCTAGTCGACGAGGGTGAGGGATGAGAGGACTATGAGTCGATGGAAGCCAGAGTTGACGGTAGCGAAGATGAAGATAATGAGAAAGAAGCCGATCAGTGTGTGGACATTAACGATAATGGTGAGGAGGGGCACACATACATGTGCCACCTCCAACCCCCCTCCCCCCCCACTATCTCTCTTCCTCCCCAGAAATCATCGACTGCATGGGGTGGGGGGGGCATTCTGGCTGCTTGAGTGGAGAAAAAGGGAGGGGGCCCCATGTCACAACCCCCCCAATAATACCATTCTTCCCCCTATCAAACCCCCCTTCCTTTTAGCAAGGGGACACTATTCTTCTTCCACCCGCTGCCAATTTGTGAGGAAGTAAAAGAGAGAGGGAAAGAGAGAGGCACTAAGGAATAGAGAAGGAGAGAGAGGGAGAGAGAGAAAGGGGGAATCTCCTTAGAAGCTTTCAAGCTTCCTCTTCCCCCCCTCTTTGAAAGGGTTCCCACGATCGTTTCCCCTGCAAGGAGTCAACTCCTTTGTAGCACGTATGTGTATCCGCAAAGGAAAGGCCGGACTATATGATGCCTCCCAAATGAATTAAGGTCCAATCGAGCATGAATCCCACATCAACCGATGAAGCTATGAGTCAAGGAACTACGACACTTGGTAATCATGTGCATTCCATAAATCTTACTCTACTAGGAATCTTTTAAAAATGTAGATCGACTACATTAGGTAGGGTAGCAATATTCATGCAAAAATCTACAATAGCTAACCATTAACTAGGTTGTATTATAAAATCATGTTGGGTATTATGTTTTATTGCACTCTAGCATGTTATAAAACGAACAATTTGCACAAAAGATTACGCACTGGTGCACACTGAAATCAAGGACTTTATTGGTTGTCTTCATAGAGCATTAGATTTATGCACTAGCATTCGCATGCTTGAGAGGTAAAAGAAACTAAAAAATGGGTTATCGGGATGACAAAGCATAGTCATCTTTAGAAAGAAATCATACTTTTGCATTGCAAAATTTGCATAATTGGAAAGGTAGGTGTAAAGGCTTGAATCAAGTCCATGATGATAATGAGTTGCCACGAAATGGTTAAGTATGTATGGGTTGTTGCAATGCTAAGGCAAGTATTAGGCTCCTATAAACCTATAAAGAGAAGTAGCTTGAATTTGCATTAGGCATGATGATTTCATGTTCCTCACACAAAGAAAAATACAAGTCACTATTATGATTTGCATAAGTGCATTGAAATGAATTCCCAAGAATAAAAGATCTACATTGCATCATCAACTTAGGAAAGACTCGCATCTAGATTTGCATGGCATCATGGACAATTTCTGTTGCACTACATGTTAGGGATTCATATTAAAGATGGATATAAGATGCGCATATGAATTGCTAAACTTAGCTATTTGAGGAACTTTGATAAATAAAACCCTATATGATACGTAAGGCTAGGTTTTAATTCGACTTAATTAGGGTTTTAATTGTAAATAAGCCAAGCTATTGTTATAAACATAAGCTAACATGGAGACAAGTAAACCACTCATTGGTCTCTATCCTACAAACAACTGGCTGCGATAAATCCAAAACACCCTTGGAGATATCACCTTTAATCATGATACAACTTGATGTCAATACAAGAAAAATCAAGTGTCATATCCCAAAGACAAGAACCCTAGACTAAAGGCTAGCCAACTAGGGAAGCTATCATTCAAGAACTATCAAATATAGATCCAATTTCGTAATTGCTTGCTCCTATCACATAGGAGGGAGTGAGGTCGAAAAGAGGATATTCTCTATCCCTCAAAAGATAATGGAAATTCACGCTAAGGCAAGAAAGACTCAAGAAGGGAAAATGCTAAGCGTTCAAAGATAGGAACTCCATCTTAGCAGATGTCTTGAGCACTCGCCTTCATTATTGTTTGTGCTTGTAAATATAGAATCACTGTCTGTGAAAGGAATGTATGACCCAAGCTCACAAAATAAATTTTAATAATGAATTAGGTTGAATTCATGGAGGGGATGCCAAGATACCCCCCACTGCCCGCCAACCCTAGCTAAGGGGGTTCTAAATAACTGTGATGGGAACATGGACCAAACCCGCCACGAGAGGTCTCTCCGCGGATTATTTTGTACGTAGGAGGATGCTTGGATGCCAGGGGAGTTTTGGTCGTAAATTCCTTGCCTTCAAGTCCTACTCAAACGATCTACATGACTTGAGATGGATTCTTGAGGCCCTGTTACTAGTGCAAGGCAGAATCTTGGAAGAAATAAGGCACATCCTCATGGATTGTGAAAATCGTCCTTATTGGAAAATACTTGTATCTTAGTTAAAATGCTAATATAAAGTTTGCTTTCAAGGATCATGTTTGAATTGTTTTCATGTCAATGCCGTAAGTTACGTGAATGAAACCTATTCCCTAAAAGGCTTAATTAAAGAAGCTGATTTTAAATGTCACACATAAATGTGGTAGGACCTAATTAGATAACTAAAGAACGCCTATTGAGGGAAGCTGATGGGAAAAACCCTCAATGGGTCCCTCCTATGGAAGGGTGGTCCCAGAGGACTGGGAGGCTTCTCACAAGGCTCTACAGTCTACGAGCTTTAGGTAATATTAAGGCAGAGAGGTTGAGTAGCACATCCCTCTCGTTCCCCATTCTCTTTGAACCAACTGCGGCATGGGTCTGCTTCAGCTTGGGTATCTATGTATAAAGTAGGATGTCTAGGACCCGACATTAGAATGATCTTAGGAGACTTTGGCCACTAGGAACCTAGATTTCAAGTCGATTCTAGTGGGTTTGGCCGTGAACATTCCATTGCGAGGTGGACTCGGGAACTAGGCGACAAACCTAGGAACATTCCATAGGAGTGTCAGCTAGCAACACTTAGATTCATTAAAACATGCTTGAACAACCATTAGGTGAGCACATTACAATAGGTATCAAAGCAAACCAACAAATAAAATAATCAGATTAGGAATAAATCGGGGAGAGTGAAGTGATGTTTTAACTACATTTTTTTTTCTTTTACTCATTTGTGGATTGTTGCCACTTCCAGACTTATGAGGCATTGAGCAGGTTCCTCGTATTTCATATTATGTTCAGGATGGCTATGAACTCTTCAAGCTATCGCAGATGATCTGACATTATGGGAATCTTGGATTGACTCTACAACCCTCTATCACTGTATGTGGAAAGGCATTGGACTTGGAGCACAGGTTACTGCTACATAGATGCCAATCGACTCGCCTATCTTCAAAACAATCTCAAGAGGCTAAATGGTTGGAGGACTTGAAGATTATCAAGTAATTCATCTTCCATGAGGCTCGTTTAAACTCGACCCTACACGTCGAATGCCGGCAAGTAGAATAGAATCGCTATATCTATGAGGAGGTGGTCAAAGTCTTGCCAGCAAACAAAATTAAAGTAGTGGGGCAAAAAAAACATCATGGCTATAAAAAACAGGGATTTCTTGAACTTCCCATGACTTACCGCTTCTTGAGAATCCATTCTCCCAATCCATACTATTGTTCTATCCCTGTAGCTGAATCCAATAGGGAATTATTAACCTAGCATTGATGTATCTCCTAAAAAGAAAACCATCCCAGCCAATCTCTATCTATTCCCAAATAATTGTACTTGATGCTTACGCTTCCTTATGGATAAATAAGATTTTTATGTTCATTTGATTTATTGCATAGTATTGATGAAAAATAAACTGCGCATTGAGATAAGTTGTGAAGAGATATGTAAATGCAATCTTAACGTGAAGGTTTTATTTGTTAATCAAATACAAACCCAAGCCTAGAACTAGAACCATGTTTCCGCACACTAAGCCCGACAGAGGCATAATAGAAGAAGTTTCTTCTCAAACAAATTAAACCACCAGAATTTGACGGGAAAGGGAAGACTGTTGAAGCTGATGTCGAAGTATGGATTGAAACCATGGAAGATTACTTCAGTGCAGCAAGAACAACACCTCTAAACCAGGCAATGATTGCCAAGCTCAAGCTTGCCGGCAAAGCTAGGCTCTGATGGAAGCAATTTTGTAAAGACCAAGAAGCCACAGAAAGAACGATAACTTGGGATAAGCTAAAGGAAGAAATGCAAGGGAGATACATGCCGCATCTATACAGAACTCAGAAGATGAATGAGTTCTTCAAATTGAAATAGTTGGGCATGTCTCTGGAGGCATACTACTCAAGATTTGTCTCCTTGCTAAAATGCGCCCCAACAATGAGTATTTCCCAATAGGTCTTGAAGTTTTGTGATGGGCTAACCCACCAATGAACACTCGGTTGGAATCAATGCATCCTTCAGATTTCCAATATGCATTGATATGAGTGGGACCTATTGCCCAATAAGTCCAGTCCAGGACTAATAGATCCTGGTCTCACAAAGACCAAAACCCAGGGATGTTGAAAGCTCAATTTAAGAGGGTGCAAAGACAAAGTCAAGGCCAACGGAAGAAGCCAATGGCAAATGCAATCAATGACTTTGTCCCCACTCAAAGAAGTAACCAAAGCCTACGATGTTTTCACTACAACAAACCTGGGCACTTGAAAAGGGAATGTCCCATTGGGCGAAAATTGTTGTCAAGAAAAATTCAGTGGCCAAGCCAGAGCTACCCTTGGCCATAGTTGTGCAACAATGGGAAGGGCAAAAACTTCAAATATCTCCACTAAGGGAATCAACAAAGAAGAAGACCCATCCATTGAAGTTGAGATTGAGAGGGCATTCGTTCATGCCACTCTCCATAAAAAGGGGCCAAACCACCAATTTTCGGTGATCCAAACACCATTAAATCACCAAGGTAAGAATTTCAAAACCCTGGTTGACTGTGGCAACACTCATCCTTTCATTTCACAGCTTGTGCAAGAAGGTTAGGGATAGCCACTATAGCTGCACCCACTTTGCTTGTCAAACTAGCGAATGGGCAAGAAATCACTTGCACTAGACAAATTGCTAAGGTCAAATTCCTACTCGGAAACGAGCCCACATCTGTTAAGTTTACGATAATGAATCTAGGAGTCCGTGAGTGCCTGCTCGGGATGGATTGGCTAATCCCCGACGATGCTCACATCCATTATGGGAAAGGACAAGTCTTCTTTTGGAATCCTAAAGGTGAGCTAGTTACTACACAAGGAGAAGCAGGTAAACCAAAGATCCAGCTAGCTAAGGCAATGTGAATAGCTCAAGGAATAAGAAAAGGATTACCCTTCTATTTGATCAAGTTGAATAGGACGAAACAAGTAGAGGACTCCAATGAAGAACCGTCATGGTTAAAAGAGTACGCCGATGTGTTTTTGGAAGAATTGACAGAGTTACCACCACCGAGGGATGTGGATCATGAGATAAAAGCTAATACCAAGAGTTCCACCAGTCACAAAAAGGCCCTACAAGATGTCCATTCCCAAAGCTATTGAGTCAAAGGAACAACTCAATGGACCAAGGGCACATATACCCCAAAATTCTCCTTGGGGGACTCCAGTCTTGTTCCAAAAAAAGAAGGATAGTACACTTTGCCTTTGCATTGATTATAGAGGCCTGAACCTAGTAACCATCAAAAATAAACATCCCATTCCTAGGATAGATGAATTTTGGATTGAGTAATGCCCCTGCCACCTTTAGCAAGCTAATGCAAAACATTTTTAGACCATATCTTGATGATTTTGTACTTGTCTTCTTTGATGACACCTTGGTTTATCCCAAGGAAGAGGAGGATCATGAATCCCAAGTTCGCATCATCCTTGAGACCATGAGGACTCATAAGCTCTATGCTAAGAAGAAAAAGTGTGCCAATTAACTTTTGTGGATACAGATGGTACTAAACATCATTTGAAGGTGGGTACTAGTCTTCTGGAAGAAGAGTTGTCAGTCTTGCTGCATGACCTACTAAAGGAGAACTTAGATGTATTTGCATGCTTGTATAAAGTTTTAAAGGGGATTGATCCCATGGTGTGTCAATGTTACATTGACCTAGAGCATGATGAAAAACCTCTAAGGCAAAGACAAAGATGTATGAATCAAAATTACTCAACCCTAATGAAAGTAGAGTTGTTGAAGCTCCTTGAAGTTGAGTTTATCTATCCAGTGCCCAATAATGAATGAGTTTTACCCATCGTGGTAGTATCCAAGAAAAATGGAAAGCTTCGGTTTGGACTTGAACTCTAAGAAAAAAAAGAATCATTCCCTATGCCTTTCACAGACCAATTATTAGACATAGTGGTGGGACATGAGCTCTATTTCCTACTGAATGAATTCAATGGGTACAACTAAGTCCAGATATAGTAGAAGGAGATCAATCTAAAACAACCTTCATAACAAAATGGGTGACCTATGCTTACCGAGTGATGCGCTTGGGCTTTGTAACACCCCTGTTACCTATCAAAAAGTGATGATGGCCACATTCCAATATCACTTGCATGATTTCATTAAGGTATACCTAGATGAATTTTATGTTTATAGCCTAACCCATGAGCATTGGAGACATCTGGAGTAGTACTTTCAATGTCAGGAGTATGGGATCTCCCTTAATCCCCAAAAATGCGTCTTTAGAGTCTCTTCCAAAGTTCTTCTATGCCACATTGTCTCTGTGTACAAGGGATAACAACAAACCTTGTGAAGATTGAGAAGATTGCAGCTCTAACCACACCAATCAACCTCAAAAAATTGAGGGAATTTCTTGCCATATAGGCTATTATAGATAGCTCATAGCACACTTTGTAACAAAGGCAGTCCCCTGCATAAGCTCTTGAGGAAAGATGCAAAGTTTACTTGGATTGTTGATTATGAAGAAGCTTATAATATCCTAAAGTAGTGTCTGATTGAAAGCACCCCAACTTGCAACCTCCTAATTGGACAAATGAATTCCATATACAAGTGATGCATCTGTAGAAGGGTTAGGTGCAGTCTTATGTCAAAGAGGCTCCCAAAGTTAGATCATCTTATCTACTACACATGCCGTAAGGTCACTAATTGGAAAATGAACTACAGAGTGATGGAGTTAAAATGCCCAGCAATGGTATTTTCCTTGGAGAATTTTCAACACTACCTATTATTGACGTACTTTCCCTTAAAGCCATTTGAGAAGTGGAGCATTGACTTTATCAGTCCAATTGACCCTCTAGCTAGAAGGAAGCACAACAAATACATTTTACTATGTACCAATTATGTGATAAAGTGGTGTGAAGACAAAGCTCTCAAGAAAAATGATGGAAACAATGTGGCCTTGTGTTCATGTATGAGAATATCATCACCTACTTTGGCAATCTTCTAGCATAGACTTTGTTGTTGGGTTACCTCCAATTGAAGGAGGCTACAATTCAATTATGGTTATAGTAGACATGCTCACCAAGATTGCACACCTCATTTGATGAAAGGAGGCATATTTCACGGTGGATTCCGTGCCACGGTGGATTCCATGCCACGGTGGATTCCGTGAGGTTTTACGGTGGATTCCGTAAACTTTGATGACCGGGGCTCATACACAAAGTGGATTCTTTGTGCGAGAAGTTGATGGGGACGCCTATCCTTTTTGGGCGTTTCATTAATTTAGTGTGTACATGGGTGATTCCATAGCGGGTGATTCCGCAAAATGCATATTAAATTAATAAACATTTATGAGTTTAGAGTGCGCACTCGTAATAAATTAAGGTTAGGATTGATTTCTAACCAGTTGATTTATTTATGTAGCTGAAGACTGCTAGCTATTCACTTTTGTCGGTTTAATTGTATTATTTTACTAACGATTGTGAATGCTTCATCAGTTGATGTGTAGAGATAGCAGCAGTGGCGAAGGAAAGCATTGGAGGATAGCAAGTATTCGATTTATTGATTATATTTTGATAGGCGCATACCTTAGGCATGGCGCCTATATTTTGTTACGCCTATTTATTGAGGCGTTGGATATTTATTATTATTTTGTATGCGCATGGGCACATGATTATGTTATTTCTACTTGGACATTGTATTGGGCATGCCAGACTCTTTGGGCACCACCCGTTAGCTTTATTCCTATTTTGTGCTAAAGCAAAGTCAAAAGCTAAAAGCTTGCTATTTTGTAATTTGGGCTATTATTTGAGCTTGAAGATGAATAATACATAAAATACATGCTTTGTGGAGCATTCACACAAGGCATGGGGGGAGATTGCACCCAATTGGTCTCTTGTTCATGTCGTTCATGCTTTTTACCTTGTAATTTGTGCAAAAAGTAGAGTTCTATTGTTCTTGGGGACCTTCCGGCATTCACTACGCGAGCGTACAGCATCCGATCTACGCATCAGTGGTATCAGAGTGAAGCTGAGATCAAGAGCTTCCAATCGCTACCCATCTTGTGTGAAGGCGGAGCTCCTGGAACGATCGGGCTCTACGGTCAACTCGTCGCGAATGGTCGATACAGGCAGATTCTTGGCGATCAAGAACCCCTGTTTTCATCATTAGACTGCGAAGGACCGGTCTGCAGAGGCGGAGGACCACTTCCACCTTTCCTACATCAAGTCGTCAAGAACAGAGATAAGCTCTCTCTTAATCTCAAAAGTTTTAAAGCCTAATAAGCTTAATAAGCTTGGTCTAAGCTTAAAGAGCTGAATTGGACCAAATCGTCACGTCTGGGACAAGAGTATGGTCGCAGAATTTTCGGCGCTGGAAAAAATGGCCCCTCCCCCCCCCACGATTCGTTGTTTTCTACATGATTAAGCTTAAAGCTTAATCACTTAAGCTTTTAATCAGCTAAGTCATCTCAAATCTCCAAGTCATACACAACCAATCAGATTCTGCAAGTTTTTCAAGTCAAGTTCGACAAGTTCATAAAGCAAGCAAGTTCTACAAGTCTACAAACTCTGCAAGTCACATTAGTCTGGTACTCTGCAAGTCAGACAAGTCAACTGGAGTCAAAACTGACTTCTGTTCAAAACTCATAGAAGGGTTGTTCCTGTGCAGAAACTCCGAACTGCAAAGTTGTTCATTGGAAGGTACTCTACGCATACGCAAGTTTGCTGAAGCATTTTCAGCATACGAAGAAGGATAAAACACAGATTTTTTGAAGATTGTGAAAGCCACACCCAAAAATATATAAGCCTTGTATTCCCAAACTTGAGCTACGCTCATCCCGCTAACTTGATTTTGAGAGTGAAAGGTCTTTTGAGTTTTGTAGGATGACGGAATCACATATGGATGATTTAATGGCTGAAGGCGACCTACCTGAACCTACGATGGAGCAAAAGCTGGACTTAATTATGATGCAATTGGATGAAGAACGACAGGCTAGGCAAGCATTGCAAGTTCAATTGGCAAATTTACAGAGATCGTCTACCGACAAAGAGGAACCTCAATCTGAAGATCTTATCCGACGTACCATCGACGCGACTCTCGAAGCTCAAACTATCCACAAGGAATCAAAGATAAGTAAAAGAAATTTCAAATTCTGTACTTTCAATGGCACTCGAGAGGGAAAAACTGTTCTTGCATTCATTAGTCAGTTTGATGACTACTTTCATGAGGAAACCTATGCAGAAAAAGATAAAATCAAGTGTGTCACTAATCATTTAGTGGATAGAGCATCTCTTTGGTGGACTGTAGTACGCAAGAGTATAGATTGTCCCACTACCTGGGAGAATTTCAAGAAGAAGTTTATGAAAAATTTCCTTCCTCCACAATTTCATGAGAAAGCTATAAAGCAATGGGATCTTCTTCAACAACGGGATCGTGAGCCTATTCCCCAGTACACAGAGTGTTTTTGGAATGCACTACTCCAGTTATGCATGCTTGAAGATGTACTTGAAGCGACACACAAGCGCAAGTATATGTCTGGACTCCTTGGGCATTACTACGCTGAAGTTAACATGTTCAAGCCTGCTACTCTTGAAGATGCAATTTCATTAGCTCACGACACTGAAGACAAGCTGCGAGGTAGAGATAGACGTCCACAGCAATTCCAAGCCAATGGTAATTATGGATCTAAGCAATTCAACTCAAATTTTAGAAGATTTAATCAAGGTCGTTTCACTTCATCATCTTTCCGTAAAAATTGGGCAAAACCACCTGCTTTACCATCCAATACCAATCAAAATCCAAAGCCTATTCCACAACCAAATCCTAATGTCCCTAGACTTCCTGCCATTGTAAACAATGTAACCAAAGCCAAGCCTATAGTATGCTATAAATGCCACCAGCTTGGACATCTAGCAGCAAATTGCCATTCGAAGAAGCCACCTGCCCATATCAACTACCTTGGAGCAATGGAAGATGACGAACATGAAGATATGCCTGATTTCACAAAAGATGAGGATGACATTACTACTCCTTCGAATACTTTACCAGGTATGCCAACTCCACATTCTTTATTGACTATGAAATGTTTAGTGCATGGAAAGGAAAAGATTATTTTGCATGATGACGGTAGTACTCATGATTTTATTTCAGCAAAGCTAGTAAAAGAATTGAAGTTACAGACTGTACCTACGCATTATCGCATCAAAGCAGAATTCTTAGGCACTAGGTATAATGGTACACAGGAAGTGCATGACTTAGAAATTCAAATTGGTCAATACACTGAAAGAAGAAATTTTCTAGTTGTTACAGTCGAGTGACATTATTTTAGGTATGCCTTGGCGTCATCAGCATAATCCAGATATAGATTATTCCACGCATTCAATTAATATTAAATTTCAAGGAAAACATCTTACATTGTATGGTATGCATGCATCTAATGCTTTTCCACTGCTTTCGCATACTCAAGCTAAACGTGCATTACGCAAAAGTAGTAAATCCTATCTCATTTGGGTGAATGAACTGCAAGTTTAAAAAAATCACATGCACCCTAGGCATAAAGAATTTCTTACACATTTTAAGGACTGTTTTGCCGAAGATCTACCACCTGGTTTACCTCCTTCACGTCCAGAAGACCATAAAATAGATTTGATTCCTAGTACACAACCACCTTGGAAAACACCATATAGGCATAACCAGATAGAGCAAAAAGAAATTCAGAGTCAAGTTGAGGAATTACTAAATAGAGGATTGATTAGACCTAGTAGTTCTCCATTTGGTGCACCTGTTCTGTTAGTCAAGAAAAAGAATAATACCTATCGTATGTGCATTGACTATCGAGCTTTAAATAAAATCACAGTAAAGAATAGGTATCCAATTCCTAGAGTCGATAACCTTATGGACAAACTGCAAGGATCTTCTATATTTAGTAAAATAGACCTTAAATCTAGTTATCATCAGGTGAGACTAGATAAGTCAGACATATTCAAGACTGCATTTAGGACACAGTTTGGTCATTATGAATTTTTAGTGATGCCATTTGGATTGACTAATGCACCTGCTACATTTAGTAGAATGATGAACCGTATATTTTTAAAATATCAGTATTGTGTTATTGTCTTCTTTGATGATATTTTGGTGTTTAGTCAAAATGAGAAAGAACATTATGAGCATTTGTCATTGGTTTTCCAGTTACTAAAAGATAATCAACTGTATGCAAATCCTGAAAAGAGTGAATTCTTTAAAACAATCATAGCCTATTCTAGTTGTAAGCTGAAACCCTCTGAATTGAAATTTTCCACATATGACAAAGAAGTATTAGCCGTTGTACAAGCCTTAAGACAGTGGAAACACTACTTAATGGGTTCAGAATTTATGATTAAGACCGATCAGCAAAGTATTAGACATTTACTTAGCCAACCCCAAATATCTGACCGACATATCAAATGGGCATCCTTTATCCAGAGTTTTCATCCTATCATTCAATATCAACCCGGTAAAGAAAATGTAGTGGATGGCTGATGCATTAAGTAGAAGACCTGCCATTCATAATATTTCTGTTATATCTTTTGATTCTTTGATTGCTATGAAAGATACTTATCATCAAGACATTACTTTTCAAGCTTATTGGAATAAATTAGTTCAAAATAGCTTGATTCCTATTGATTCATTATCTTAGATTTATGTTTTATGAAAAGAGATTATGTGTTACAGTTCCATTCTGATCTTTTGTTTTGAATGAGATTCATTGTCCTCCATATCAAGGTCATAGAGGTATCATATCTACTTTACGTACATTAACTGAAGATTTTTATTGGCCGCATATGGACACTGATGTATCTAACTTTGTTTCTGAATATTTGATTTGTCAAAGAGTTAAGAGATATCATGGTAAACAGTATGGATTACTTATGCCTTTGTCTATTCCGTCTAGACCATGGGAACAAATTTCTATGGACTTTATTACTGGTTTACCTAATACTAAATCTAACCATGATATGATTTGGACAGTAGTAGATAGGTTTAGCAAACAAGCATATTTCATTCCATGTAAGAAAACTTTAACAGCATCACAGGCAACACAATTGTTTTTTAAAACTGTTTTCACTAACCATGGATTACCAAAAGTTATTATTTCAAATCGTGATTCTAGATTTTGTAACAACTTTTGGATTACTCTGTTTGCTAACCTAGGCACAAAAATTGATTTCTCATCTGCTTTTCATCCTGAAACTAATGGACAAAAACAGAAGCCACTAATAGCACTATTCTAGATCTTTTATGTGCTTATACTATTTCTAAACCACAGACATGGGATACACATTTGCATTTATTACAGTTTGCATATAACAATACACCACACACATCTACAAAGAAAGCACCGTTTGAAGTGATTTATGGTTATAGATTATCTACACATGTTGCATCTTTGTCAAATAGAATTCAAAGTGTTGATGATATTGCTAGTATGCATAATACTATTTTTGATGAGGTTAAAGACATGATTGCCAAAGCCCAGCAATCATATACCAAACAAGCCAATAAGAAAAGACAAGCAATGAATTTCAAAGTTGATGACTATGTTTGGTTGAGAATAGAAAAACGTAGACTACAAAGTGTAGATAGACACCCAGTTGTTAAATTAGCCCCTAGATTCTATGGACCATTTAGGATCATTCATAAAATTAATGACAATACATTCAAGTTAGAATTACCACCTCATTGGAAAATTCACAATACATTTCATATTAGTTTATTAAGACCATTTAGAGGCCAATTACCTGTACACCATGTTTATGAAAACCCACCTTTGTTAGAGGAAGAGACTGAAATACTTGAACCAGAAGCTATCATAGACACTGATTTTATGACCACTAGAACTGGCCGAAGATATTCTAGATATGTAGTTAAATTTAAGAATCATCCTGTAAAGGAAGCACAATGGATGCACGCTAGAGACTTAAATGCTTTCCCCACTCTGTTAGCTCCACATTGAGCTAATAGCAATTGAGGTCAATTGCTATCCCACCCCGGGGGTATGATGCCAGGAGGCATATTTCACGGTGGATTCCGTGCCACGGTGGATTCCGTGAGGTTTTACAGTGGATTCCGTAAACTTTGATGACCGGGGCTCATACACAAAGTGGATTCTTTGTGCGAGAAGTTGATGGGGACGCCTGTCCTTTTCGGGCGTTTCATTAATTTAGTGTGTACATGGGTGATTCCATAGCGGGTGATTCCGCAAAATGCATATTAAATTAATAAACATTTATGAGTTTAGAGTGCGCACTCATAATAAATTAAGGTTAGGATTGATTTCTAACCAGTTGATTTATTTATGTAGCTGAAGACTGCTAGCTATTCACTTTTGTCGGTTTAATTGTATTATTTTACTAACGATTGTGAATGCTTCAGTTGATGTGTAGAGATAGCAGCAGTGGCGGAGGAAAGCATTGGAGGATAGCAAGTATTCGATTTATTGATTATATTTTGATAGGCGCATACCTTAGGCATGGCACCTATATTTTGTCACGCCTATTTATTGAGGCGTTGGATATTTATTATTATTTTGTATGCGCATGGGCGCACGATTATGTTATTTCTACTTAAACATTGTATTGGGCATGCCAAACTCTTTGGGCACCGCCCGTTAGCTTTATTCCTATTTTGTGCTAAAGCAAACTCAAAAGCTAAAAGCTTGCTATTTTGTAATTTGGGCTATTATTTGAGCTTGAAGATGAATAATACATAAAATACATGCTTTGTGGAGCGCTCACACAAGGCATGGGGGGAGATTGCACCCAATTAGTCTCTTGTTCATGTCGTTCATGCTTTTTACCTTGTAATTTGTGCAAAAAGTAGAGTTCTATTGTTCTTGGGGACCTTCCGGCATTCACTACGCGAGCATACAACATCCGATTTGCGCACCATCATTCCAATTAAGACAAACTATAAAGCTTCATATATTGCCAGATTTTTCATCAAGGAGATATTCAAACTCCATGGGTTGCCTAGAAGGATCGTTAGTGACTGCGATTCCCTCTTCACATCTCATTTCTGGAGAGGGATATTCGAGGCCATTGGGACTCAACTTTGTTTCAGTACAACCTATCACCCTCAAATCGATTGCCAAACAAAGAGAGTCAACCAAGTCATTGAAGATATTCTTAGGAAATATTGCTATCGTGAGCCCAAGAAATGGATCCAATATCTACCATTTGTAGAGTTTTCCTATAATGCTTCCTATCAACAAAGCATTCAAATGACACCTTCACCTTTGTAGGATCTACAGAGATTCCTTCATTTGACGCAATAAATCCAAGATATTCAATTTTTCTCTTGAGAACATAAGATTCATCCCTAAATCTTTTACAGTCACTTCATTTATCAATTGCATATCTTGAATAAACCTCAATGTTCCATTTTTCCTTAACATTGTGAATGCAAATTTCCAGTAACTTAGATTTGTAGGGATAGTTAGAGAATGCATGCATGCATGTGTGTGTGTGTGTGTGTGTGTGTGTGTGTGTGTGTGTGTGTGTGTGTGTGTGTGTGTGTGTGTGCCAACTACACGAGCAATAATCAAGAACAACTCTCACTCACAACCCAATAATGAGACTATAAGGAGTGCCGGTTGGGGAAATTGACTTTGTCAGATGCACAACACAACTTTGAAATTTTTAAATGTTTGGCAAAAACCACAAACCACACATGAAAACAAAAATAACATACAATGCCTCTTGTAGCTCAAAACAATCACACCAACACAAATTTCAAAAATACCAACAATTCGAAAACAAAACCAAATGAAACATATTCTCATACCTTGACAACTTTGAGCCAACTCTCGGCACCACAAAGTCCAAATTCTTCAACTTCTGAATTAGCACGTCAAGAGTATCCTCTCACATGCGACCCTCCTCTCACAAGGTACAAATTGAAACTGAGGGGGGAAGGCCCCTTGCTCTTCTCTTCCTCATCCTTATATAGTTTTTCATTCACTCTTACATACATTAGGCTTTTTGCTCTCAACTTTTGGCTTTTGCTTTTCTACTGCTTTTCACTATTTTTGTTTTTTTTTTCCCTATGCATGTTTGCAACTTGTTTGGATCACACCTTTGTCACATGAACTCCGAATATAGTCGTTCGGGTACTCAAAACAATCAAATGCATCTGGTTGACAAGCGAATGCGGGCAGAATTGCCAAAATCCATAAAAAATGGGAAAAAATATTAATTTTTGTAAATCGTATCATTTTCTCCATCTTTTATCTTGGACGACTTATTTCCTTCCTTGGCCTTTTGTTCTTGTAATTGCACACACTTTTAGTACACATGTCCTCTTTTTCTTTAAGAAATACTCACTAACGATGTAAAACTTACACCCTTTTCCTTTAATCCTTAAGTCTTCAAAATAATCATTCTTTGCATATGAACCTATTTTTTACGCAATGTACCCTAGTAGGAATATAGTTTTTTGAAATGAACTATGTGCCCAATCATTCATGATTTGGAAAAATATGCAATATCGGATCCATGATATACAAGCATTCAATCGATGCTACACTCAAAAATATGGATGCACTGAAGAATTGTGCCTAGCTTATCTACAAGTGCTAGTGCATCATGCAAAGTGCAAATAGAGTTCCTTGTTAACTTTAAGTTTCCTTATCCTCACCTCTCAACACTCATTAGGAAGAAAAGATATCAAACTCCGCTCCACCCATCCAAAATCTCACAAACACTCTGGAAATGATGGTCCTCAAGATGTTGACCATATAAGAACAACCCATCTCACAATTGGCAATGTCCTTCATGACCCTTTGACTCACCCAACCACCTTACCCACTCAACCAGAAGTTCCTAACTTTGTGATGAGAATCCCAAATATCGTGCGTGCAAGAAATGGGCATGCTCAATGATAGGTGCTCTCTTAAGTGTACATGCATTTAGGATTTGCTACATATAGCTACATCGGGCCTCATGCCATGCAAGTGCTCAACAATGGTGCAAAACGTATATAAACCCAACCCATGGCATGGAAGTATTTAATAAGAACAGGAGATGACCCCTGAGTGATTTGCATCAAGAAGTGCAAGATGAAGTTCTCGTGAACCCATAATCCCCGTGATGTGCAAGAGTCTCAGCAGGAAAACATACCATGTTCCACAATGTTTGACATCTACTAACAAACTCCAACTCCAATCTATCCAAAAAAATATACCAAGCTTGACCAAGGCTATCAAGTTTTACACTCAACAAATCAAACAGAATGCCAAAACCAAATCCCAAGCTAGATAAACACTGTAAATCCAATAACAAAATGACAAAACAAACGAACTCGCAAACAAGTAAACTAACAAAAACCAAACCTAACTACAGTTTGACTAGGGTTTCAATTTTTAGAAAAATGCTTGAGAGCGTGCGCGTGCATGCGTGCGTGTGTGCATGCGTGCGTGTGCGTGTGTGCATGCGTGCATGCATGCGTGTGTGTGTGTGTGTGTGTGTGTGTGTGAGGGAGTTAATGTACTTGTCTCTCTCTCAAATCCACTACTTGCACACCTTGGCCATCTCAAGTTCCCAATCAGAAGATACCTTGCTTAGTTACAACTCAGGCCATCTCAAGTTCCTAATTAGAAGATACCTTGCTTAGTTACAACTCACATAGGACCTCCCATTTCTCTCTTTTGAAGCATCATTTTGTCTCAACTTTAATCATCTCAATAATAGCCATCCCAACCTTTAAGGATTTTATCCCTATGAGAACCTTTTCATGCATGGCAAAGCTCAAGATACCCAATAACTAGAACCCTATAACTTGAAGTATGGCTAAGGTTCTTTAATACCATGCATATTAGACCATTATCTCCCTCCCTTTCTTTGGACCCATTAAGGAGTTTCTAATTATACCAACTATTGAAAATGCCAACATGTAGAGTATCCAAAAACCACCGAGTCATCTTGAAAGTCTAGAGCTACATCCATATTATACCAATAGAGGAAAAATTAAAATACCCATCAAGCTTCTCAATCACAAAACTAAAGAACCATTGCAAAACTCAAGGCCTTATTCAATTATGAAATCCATGGCTAGACACATGTAACATCATATCAAGAACACATGCATATACACACAAGAACTATGAGATGGATAAATCTACCACTAAGGTGCATACGCAATCAAATCTTCTCATTTTTGTCCATGCATAATACTATACAATGCTTCCTTTTGTGTGTGTGTGCATTTGTGTGCACTTATGTGTGCAAAATGCACAACATAGTAGTGACATGGTAAGGGATGTCTCTTTATATTTTGGTGTGAGTCGTGCTCTCACGTTTCGATAAGATCTTTGACTATCTATTGCTAAACTAAGGATTTGTGGGGATTTTTTAATGTAATCTCTTTTTGATTGGCTCTAATAAGAGGATAGAGGATATTGAAGAGGTGTGAGGACCTTCCAACCAATGTCTACTCATGTGCATGATGGATCTAATTATCAACTTGACTCAAGCTTGTTTTTTTCTCGCATACTGACTTGAATATGATCTCAAGTCTTCCACTTCTTGCAAATGAGCCAATAAGATAATTATATTGGTAATTATTGCAAGCCAATTGCCATGTATTCTACTTCATGGCATAAAGAGGTGAGGTCAAAGTTTTGAGAGGACAAAGAATTCACACACACACACACTCTCTCTCTCTCTGTGTCTTTCTCTCTCTTTTCTCTTAGTCCATATCATTCTCAACTCTCTCAACTTGAGGTTCTCTCTCCCTTTTTCTCCCTCTCTCTTTCTCTCATTCTTCCTCTTCTTGCAACGTCGCTTCTCGACACTCCTATGGAATGTTCCAAGGTTTCTTGCCTAGGGTTTCCCGAGTCTGCCTCGCAACGGAATGTTTCCAGCCAAACCCACTAGAATCGACCTAAAATCTGGGTTCCTAGTGGCTAAGGTCTCCTAACAAGATTCTAGTGTCGGGTCCTAGACATCCTACTTTACGCAGAGATACCCAAGCCAAAGTAGACCCATGACGCACTTGGTTCAAAGAGAATGGGAAATAAGAGGGATGCCCGCTCAACCTCTATGTGCTCGTAGGGCATAGTCCCATTCCAGTCCCCTAAAATGGCATGAATCGGGTTCTAACCTAATATTACCTAAAGCTCATATGACTTTGGAACCTTATAAGAAGCCTCCTAGTCCTCTAGGACCACCCTTCCGTAGGATGGACCCGTCAGGGGTTCCATCCACCCGCTTCCCTCAATAGGCATTCTTTAGTTACCCAATTAGGTCCTACCACATTTATGTGTGACATTTAAAATCATCTTCCTTAATTAAGCACGTAACTTACGGCACTGACATGAAAATAGTTCAAATAGGTTCCTTGGAAGCAAACTTCATATTAGTATTTTAATTGATATACAAGTCTTACCCAAAAAGGACAATTTCCGCAATCTGCGAGGATGCATCTTATTTCTTCCAAGTTTCCACCCTTACACTAGTAATAGGGTCTCGAGAATCCATCTCAAGTCACATAGATTGTTTGAGCAGGACCCGAAGAGGTAGGGAATTTACAGTCAAAACCCCCCCCCTCGCGGCATCCAAGCATCCTCCTATATACAAAATAATATGCGGAGAGACCTCTCATGGTGGGTTTGGTCCATGTTCTCGTCATGGTTATTTAAACCCCCTTGGCTAGGGTTGATGGCCAGCTGGGGGGGTAGCTTGGCACACCCTCCATAAATTCAATCTGATTCATTATACAAATTTCTTTTGTGAGCTTAGGTCATGCATTCCTTTCACAGATAGTGATTCTAGATTTACAAGCAAAAACAATAATGAAGGCAAGTGCTCAAGACATCTGCTAAGGTGGAGTTTCTATCTTTGAATGCTTAGCGTTTTCCCTTCTTGGGTCTTTCTTGCCCTGGCATTAATTTCCATTATCTTCTGAGGGATAGAGAATACCCTCTTTCCAACCTCACTCCTTTGTGATAAGAGTGAGCAATTACGCAATTGGATCTATATCCAATAGTTCTCAGATGGTATCTGCCCTAGTTGGCTAGCCTTTAGTCCAGGGTTCTTGTCTTTGGGATACGACACTTGAGTTTTCTTGTATTCACATCGAGTTGTATCACACTTAAAGGTGATATCTCCAAGGGTGTTTTGGATTTATCGCAGCCAGTTGTAGGATAGAGACCAATGAGTGGTTTACTTGTCTCCAAGTCAGCCTATGTTTGTAACAACAGCTTGGCTTATTTATAATTAAAACCCTAATTAAGTCGAATTAAACCCTAGCTTTACGTATCATATAGGGTTTTATTTATCAAACTGCCTCAAATAAGCTAAGTTTAGCAATTCATATGTGCATCTTATATCCATATTCAAGATGAATCCCTAACATGTAGTGCAACTGAAACTGTCCATGATGCCACGAAAATCTAGATGCAAGTCTTTCCTATGTTGATGATGCAATGTGGCTCTTTTATTCTTGGGAATTCATTTCAATGCACTTATGCAAATCATAAATAGTGACTTGTATTTTTCTTTGTGCAAGGAACATGAAATCATCATGCCTAATGCAAATGTGATCTACTTCTCTTTATAGGTTTATAGGAGCCTAATACTTGGCTTAGTATTGCAACAACCCATACATAACCGTTTCGTGGCAACTCATGATCATCATGGACTTGATTCAGACTTGGTTCAAGCCTTTACACCTACCTTTCCAATTATGCAAATTTCACGATGCAAAAGTATTATTTCTTTCTAAATATGACCATGCTTTGCCGTCCCGATAACCAATTTTCAGTTTCTTTTACCTCTCAAACATGCCAATGCTAGTGCATAAATCTAATGCTCTAAGAACACAATCAATAAAGTCCTTGATTTCAGTGTGCACCAGTGCATAATATTTTGTGCAAATTGTTCATTCTATAACATGCCAAAGTGCAATAAAACATAATACCCAACATGATTTTACAATACAACCTAGTTGCTGGTTAGCTGTCATAGATTTTTGCGTGAATACTCCTCCCCTACCTAATGTAGTCGATCTACATTTTTAGAAGATTCCTAGCAAAGTAAGATTTATGGAATGTAACTGATTACTAAGTGTTGTGGTTTAGTTCACTATAAAAAGTAGAGATCATACTAGTATGAAACCACAAATGGATTTGGTGTGGATGTGCACTTTGCCAAAAGGAGCAACAATGAATTTTTTTCATCCTATGACAAATTCCATGAATAAGGTTTTGTGGGATTATATATCAAAGCTTCTAAGTCTTTTTTGGATGATAAAGTGATAAAAGGGTGCACAAAAAAGAAAATATATGAAGAATTGGATGAAAAGGGATGTAGGCAATTTGTTGTAGAGCACACAACTGAGTGTGAAAGGAGCTTGATTGGATTAGAACAGATGAATCTCACTCTTCAAGATTGGAAGAGATGACTCATCATTGTTATTGTTGACATGAGTCCTATGGGGATTCATTGGGCTGCTGAACATGATGATGATGAGAGAAACATATACATTATAATATTTTGACCTAAAGTGCTAAATCAATGGCAATGAAAAAGTATCGACAAATCAAAAATAAAGTTATAGGAGTGGTTATAGCCGTGAAGTGTGATAAATAGTATTTTATTAGAGCTCCATTTATTCCAGTGACAAATCACATATAAATTCTTGGTATAATCGCAAGTTGTTCCACTCCACACATTGCTATGCTTTGGTGGATTGCCTACATTAAGACCCTAAATCCAAAGTTTTGATCGAATAAAAAAATCTAGTGGTGGCTGATATGATTTCAGGAGTAAGACATGAGAATGAAGAAGACATGATTGCAGATGATGAATAAACGGAAAGTGCAAAGTTATGGAGGAGTTTGGGCCACATTTGAGATGATAAAATATATATATTGGTCTAAAGTTATATACAAGTCTTGAATTTTGTGAAGACTTGTACTACTTGGTTAGATTCATTCTTCTATAAGACAATGTGATTGTTTACATCTAGATTACCCACTCTCTATGCATTATAAGAGTATAGTGGCCTTACTGACCATGCATGTAGGTTTATGGACAATAAGGTATATTGTACTTGAATCGAAAGATCTCATAAACCATATGAAAGGCTAAGTCTTAAGAACAATGGCTACTAGTGGTATATGTAGATTTCTAGTAGATGATGTATTACACCAATATGGATGTGTGGGGAAAGTAACTGTAGACAGAAATGAAGCTAGAGATCTAGATAGGGATTAAGCTTGCTCTCATATTAGCATAAAATCTTAAAAGAGATGGGAAGAATGAAAGAGCACACCTACCAATGATCAAGGCTTTAGAGAAAGCATGCAAACAGAAGATACATGAGTGGCAAATGCTACTTTGATATGCTTTGTGAGCTCATTGGACTACTCATAATGCTACTACAAGTTATATGCCTACAAATTTTATGTATGTACAAAAGCCTATCATGCTAATAGAAGAAGTTGTGGTTCCATGGAATGTATTACCTTCACAAGAAGGAATGAGCAAACAAGATCTTCTTACCCTATAGATTTGATAATTGGACAGAAGTGCTAAGGATATAGAGCTTGCAATGTTGAGGTTGAAGAAAGCTAGGCTAAAGAGTAAGATAGATTTGATAAGAAGCATAGACTTCATTCGAGAGCTGTGGAAAAACAAGATTGGATACTCGTATATAATAGTATCCTAGATAATTAGCATAGCATGACCATCAAGAAGGTTTCAAAGAGATAGTTCGGTCCTTGTATGGTGAATCATGCATATGGCAATGCTACATATTCTCTTTGTGAGATTGATGGGACAAAGTTGAAGACTCATATAGCTAGAAAGAGGATGACACTATTGAAAAGAAGGGATTCTACCACAATAACAATGCTATTATATGCACTCATTCCTCTATGGGGACCCAAAAATATGAAAATATCATTAAAAATAAAAATGACACCTATCAAAACATAGACACATGAAGAGATTAATCAAAAGGAAAATAAAAACAAACAATTCCTCTTATTTATGCCATGAGAGAGAGAAATCTCAAAACCCTTGTATTTGCTCTTTGAGAGACATGAATAAATCATACAATAGTGCAACTAGTTTTATACAACTACATGAGGTGTAAGAAGAAAGCCAAATTAATCATGAGTATTCTATGGATTTTGTATTAATCCTTTAGCCCTTCAAAGATTATATTTTTTCTACTCTCTTTGGGCCCTATTGATTGATCACAAACAAAATCCAAAAAAAAACCTACAAATAGAGATTGGAAGAAGAGAAAGAATGAGAGAAAGAGAGAGAGAGAACCTCAAGTTTAGAGAGTTGAGAATGATATGGACTAAGAGAAAAGAGAGAGAATGACAAAGAGAGAGAATGTGTGTGAATTCTTCATCCTCTCAAAACTTCGACCTCACCTCTTTATGCCATGAAGTAGAATACATAGAATCTGGCTTGCAATAATTACTAATATAAGTATCTTATTGGCTCATTGGCAAGAAGTGGAAGTCTTGAGATCATATTGAAGTCAACATGTGAGAAGAAAACAAGCTTGAGTCAAGTTGGATAATTAGATCCACTATGCACATGAGTAGACATTGGTTGGAAGGTCCTCACACCTCTTCAATATCCTCTATCCTCTTATTAGATCCAATCGAAGGATATTACATTAAAAAATCCCCACAAATCCTTAGTTCATTGTCAAAGATTTTGTCGAAACATGAGAGCATGACTCACACCAAAATATAAAGAGACATCCCTTACCATGTCACTACTACGTTGTGCATTCTGCACCCACAAGTGCACACAAATGCACACACACACAAAAGGAAGCATTGCATAGTATCACGCATGGGAAAAAATGAGAATATTTGATTGCATATGCACCTTAGTGGTAGACTTATCCATCTCATAGTTCTTGTGTGTATATGCATGTGCTCTTGATATGATGTTAAATGTGTCTAGCCATGGATTTCATAATTGAATAAGGCATTGAGTTTTGAAATGGTTCTTTATTTTTGTGATTGAGAAGCTTGATGGGTATTTTTATTTTTCCTCTATTGGTATAATGTGGATGTAGCTCAAGACTTCCAGGATGGCTCGGTGGTTTTTGGGATACTCTACATGTTGGCATTTTCAATGGTTGGTATAATTGGAAACTCCTTAATGGGTCCAAAGAAATGGAGGGAGATAATGGTCTAATATGCAATTTATTAAAGAACCTTAGCCATACTTAAAGCTATAGGGTTCTAGTTATTGGGTATTTTGACCTTTGCCATGCATGAAAAGGTCCTCATAGGGATAAAATCCCTAAATGTTGTGATGGTTGTTATCAAGATGATTAAATTTGAGACAAAATGGTGCTTGAAACGAGAGAAATGGGATGTCTTATGTACGTTCACACACACACACACACACACACACACACACACACACACACACACACACACACACACACACACACACACACACACACACACACACACACACACACACACACACACACACACACACACACACACACACACACGGACACACACGTGCATGCATCCTCTAACTATCCCTACAAATCATTGTGACTTGTGGTGGTGGAAATCCAATCTTAGCTATCCTTCTCCTAAAATGGACAATATATCTAGGTAATTGCAAAAGTGTGCTAGTACTCAACCTTTGTGGAAGAAAGAGCAACAATAGGTTGCTTGCTAGTCCAAGCAATGGTACCTACTAAACATTGTTGTCTTTATGAAGATTCAATTCGGTCCATGTACTTGGGTAAGTTACTCATGAATATATGTGTGCATCACATGGGTTCAAAATAAGGTATTTTTAAAATACCATTTTTTAACATGTTTTTCCATACAAAAGGGTGTAAAGGTGTAATATAAAGGGGTTATTTACATATTGAATAGAAAAGGGTTATGTTTTATTCAAGAAAAAATCACAAACAAGGATATTTATAAATAGGCCTTGAACGCATGTGATGTAGAGGATATACATATAGTAAATTCACCGAGCCCATGTATCATGCAAAAAAAAAAATGATATATGCTCATAGGATATCTTTGATACTCTCTTGCCATTTCTTAATTTGCAACACAATCATATGTGGAGAAAACTAGTACTCAAGAGAGTGTTGTAATGTAGTTTCCATTGGCTAAAAGTTAGTCCATATATCATCCTATTGATGAGGCAAGTATGGATTGATGAAGAGTCAGAAAAGATAAGCCACACATGCTTCCAAGAATGTGCAAAAATGGTTGGTGTAAACATTACGGGATAGCAAATTGGATACTCTATTACCTACCAATACATATGAAATCTCTCATCACGCATCCACTTCTTATATTGATCATACCTTCATTGCCATTTCTTGAAGTGAAGAGGAAACTATTTCGTATGAGGAATCATATGAAGATGATCAATGGATGTGTACCATGCAACATGAGTATGATTCCATACTCAATAATGACGATTGGTATTTGGCAGATTTGTCACGTGGTAAGAAAGCAATTAGAATGAAGATGTAGCAGAGAATGGTAGATGGTAGGGTTGATCACTACAAGACAAGGCTTGTTGCTAAGTATTATGCCCAACAAAAGGGCATTGACTATGATGAGGCATTTACATCCATGTCATGTATGACTACCATTAGCTGTGCTATTGCATTTGTTTCCAATAATTAACCACTGGTGTTATAAACGTTGTGAACTCTCCTTCAGGCCCTTGTACATTTGACCCCATATTTTCTAATACTTCAAATAATCTTTAACTCCACTTACTACTTTTCGATGATCCTTAATGTACTTGTACATGGACAGCAACATTGGAACACCCTTTAGTAGAGTAGGATTTCCTACAAAGTCCCTCTTCCATAATTCAATACCACATTCTCTTGATAGCCAGTCTAGGGACTTTGGATGCATCTTGTATTGTGCATGACACGTGTATCTCCTTGAATATAAAACCAAAATTGAAGAGGTTTTGAGTGACCAACAAGTATATATTTGGAATCACACAAGTATCCTTCAATGTATCTCTTAAAGAAAAGCACATGTGTCAACAAGAAAGGTGTAGGACTTCTCATCTGGCATGATTGAAAATGTTTCATAAGATGAGAAAAAGTGAAGGTCATGCTCGTCCTTAGCTTCTCTGAAAATTTGCTAAACATTGCATCGATGTCTTTATATGTATGGCCCACCATGAGAACCCCATGAGAAACCCAAGTTGGATTATCTTTAATGTTCCTAGTGCAACAAGCAATGATAGATATGCAAAGAGATAGAGACTTTTATTTTCTAATCCACAATTATCAAGTTGAACTAGCAAGTTCTTTGGCAATCATTTGAAACGATGATGGCCATCTTGTGGTGTATTATCTTCCATGCATGCTTTATTTTGTGCAACACCTTGATGGTGGTCTAGTGCTTTTTTTGAGTTGATGGTATTTAGTAGCACGGAGGTTGATCCCAACATTCCATCTACTTGTAGATGATTATTTGCATGCATGTGTAGTCGCTTCAAGTTCCTGAAGCACAAGGACAACGAGGAAATTGTGAAGTTAGGATCATGACGCCATAGATCAAGTGAGAAATGTCCATATCTGCCTTCTCCATGCCCATGTGTAATCATGCCTATTAAATAAATTAGTAGCTGAGTAGATCTTTCAGTCTCATTTGATTGAAGCCTTAACCTAGGGATATTTGTCTTTTTCTAGTCCATTTTATCTTGTATGATGCACAAGTTTTTCTCTAGATACACCAACATCCTCTTCTCCCAGTAATTCAAAGTTTATCACATCATATGGAAAAGTCAATAATATAACCCCTATCCCAACACACGTCGTGTTTCCTTCTGTCCATAGTATCACTCTACGTTCTCTTCAACTTTCATGAATGCTAAGGACATCAATATCCTTAGAAAATAGGACATGGTTTGATTCGTAATCATCTTCTTTGTCATGAATTGTTATCAATGAGTTTGAAACAACCACTACATCTTTCTTTTTCCATTTTGCAAAACCACCTACAGCTTCATGAACCTTCATGACATCAATTGTTGGGAATGGAAAATATGCCACTACATTTAGACATTTATCAATAGCCACTAAAATATATTCATCTTGAAGTATTTTTCCATTCCAAAGTGCAACAATCTCATGATCAACTAGTAAATTCACAGTTTCTCCAAAATAAAATTCATTAATCATGATACTTGTACAAGTGAGAAAATAGAGATTCTATAATTTGTGTATTGTCACCTATCAGAAAGAAAAAAATAGTAATGAAATCGCTAAATACAATGAAGTACCAAGTTTCATTGAAAAGAGAAAAGCACTGAAACATTAGATAAAATGAGTCCAACATCTATAATACAAAGTATTAATGGAAAGATCTTAGAGAAAGAGGATAGATTTGACCATATGGACAAAATTAAACTTTCTCATTAACTATGCCCTAAACTAAAGAAGAAAATATTCTTCTATTATTTTTAGTTTCCCTTGGTTTTACTTTAATTTAGTAGCTACTCTTTGTGTCAGCAAATACTTCTTTGTGTGTTCTCATTGGGGAAAGATATAGCTGATGGCCAAAACTTGCACTATATCTATTCAATACGAGAACAACGATTAAAATTCTTTTTAATGTATGTAGGAAAATATTTAACCACCTAGTCAAAAATCTATTATATGTATTCCACTCCATAGAAAATATAAAAATTCTTTATGATCCCCATAGGAAAAGACATAGTCAAATGATTGAAACCTTTGTTATATGTATTCCACATGAAAAAAAGAATAAATGTTCATTGTGGTCTCCATAGAAAAATATTTAGCCAGATGGTCAAAACCTCAAGCAAAATACATACAACAAGGATTAAAATTCATTGTGATCTTTATTGGAAAAGATTTAGCCGGATGGTCAAAACCTCTATTATTGCAAGTATTTTACACAAGACTTAGGGTTAAAATTATTTGTGAAGTTCACAAGAAAAGATTTAGCCATATGGTCAAAACATATATTGTATGTAACCTAGATGATACCAAGGATAATAATTTTTTTCTGGTATCCATAGAACAAGATTTAGCCAAATGGTCAAAGTCTCTATTTTATATCAAAAAGGATAAACAAACTTTCTGATCTCTATAAGAAAATATTTTATCAATTTATCAAAATCTTTATTTCATGTATTCCACATGACAACAAGGATAAAGATATTTTATGAGAGACATTGATCTCGTGCCTTAAATGTTGAAACCACAAGGACCTCCAACGAATTGGAGATTTCATTCCCTATAACATGAAGCTATAAGGATTGAGGAAATTTCACCATCAACTACAAGCTATTTGAGAAGGAAATATAATTTTTGTCATGGTTAAATATTTATAAATCTTATGGTACCTACTTGTTCATAATAGTAAAATGTATCATATTGCATTTTTCTTTTATGTTATACTATTTTAGTCTAAATCGTGTTATATTAATATATTCTAATATGTGCAAACTAATCATGACATTTTTCAAAACAAGTTTCTCTTCCTCTCCCTCTCTCTTCCACACAACTCTCTAACCTGAGTGTTTTCTCTATTGCATTTTTAGAGTTGCGGGTTTTGCATCCCTAATCCTTTGTGTTTTTATCTCTGCTCCTTTTGCCTCTTTTGCCCCTCTCTTATAGCAAGTTTTCTGGCCCTAATATTTGGCAATTCTATCCCCTACTCTTCTTTGAGTACTCTCTACTCTTTCATTTTGTCAACTGAAACAATTTGTGATGTAAAAAGTTTGATTCGAATCTGGGTATTGTGACCAAAACTGTCTACATCTTCAAATTAGAAATCTTGATCCAAGGGTTCAATAATTCTACAAGGTAGTGAATGATTGCCTCTCCTCCACAACATGCTTGATCTACTTCACCGGTGATTTTTATTACATTCAGAATAGCACAAATTGCTTTCTTCTACTAACTACAAGTTTTAAACTCTTTCCTACTTTATTTCTGCTTTTGAGTTAAACTACACTCATTTGGTATTGGTGATTCTCCACTTCTTTTCTAATCTCTGCTATTGTATACTCTCTCTTGATCAATTCAATCCATCAAATTATTACAATTTACACTACTAATATTTCATATGATTACTATAGAATGATATTAAGATCAAGCACCACAAGCATTATCTGAATAAAAATCACGTATGAAAATTAAATGCAATCTTTACTTTTGTAGCAATGAGATTAGGCACTTACTCTTGGAAATCCAATTTCTTCTTCTTCTTCCCGATTGCTTAATTGATCTCTTGCAGTGCTTGTCTTTTTTTATGCCTACTACATTGCAAATGATACCTTCTTTGTTGTGAATATGAAAAATATGATTTTATGCAATGTTGAAAATACTCTCTTTGTTGTGAATATGAAATATATGATTTGTGCAATGCTGAGAAAACTCCCTTTGATATGAATATGAAATAAATGGTTTGTGCAATGCTTTCATCAATGGGTACTTTCAAAATACTAACCTTTATTTCTATTGTGTGATGCTATATACCTTAAGGTTTCGCCTCAAGGATAAATCTAGCCTTATATTTATTGAATCGCTCACTAATATTAGAGCATTTTATCAAGTTCTTATGTGTCGTATTATACTTTACTATATAGCACTCTCTATTCTACTATATTTTCATAGTAAAAGTATTTGGTCCGTAATATTTGATCGTTATATTCTTTATGATTTTACAATAAGCATATGGCCATACAATACTTACCAATACTCAATAAAGCATATTACATAGAATGCAATATATGATTTTTCCATAAGATGAAATTTGATCTTCTAACAACATATATCATGATCTTTCATTAATCTCTAGATTAGACCATACGGTCAAAATTTTTCTTATAATATAAAAAGTACTTTTTATTATTTTATCCAATACAATCTAAAATTTGGTCATGTGGTCAAATATTTTCTTATAATATAAGATGTAATTTCTGTTATTTTTTCCAATATAGCCAAAATCTAATTTCACAACATGTTGCAACAAATGAGCCACTTTCTTCATATGGTTATGAAACTAGATTTGGCCATATGGTTAAAACTAGTTTATAAAAATATAGATATCTTGTAAGTTTCACCATGAGGTCAAGTCTCCACCTTTCAAGTGTTTTTCACATTACCTTATGTTGATTGGACTGCCTGGCTAGATGGGCCTGCATGTCCACACTTAGCACGCCAATGGTCATTATGATCCTCACATGGCCACTCACTTATCATTTATTATATGTAGTTTGTTACACCTACCTACAACTGGCGTAGATATAGATCAGTCGATTAGGATATTCAGTTATGCACTATTTGATGACTTAGTAGGCCACTTTCCTTTATGTTGTATCTTAGCTATACTTTGTATACATTGCATTTTGTGTGGAAGAAGATAAAACCAGCAAGAAAACATTGCATTTTGTGTGGAAGAAGATAAAATCAGCAAGAAAACATTTTGGCCTCTATCTCTCTTCTTGTATTCTTGAGCGAGCTTCCTCTTATGTGTATAGTGTGTGTTTGGCATAGCAGCTCAAGCAAGTCCCCCCACAACACGATTCTTGACATATATTAGGCTTCACGCAATTCATATAGCAAAGATATATATTCAAAGTAATACTACACATTGTTTAGCATCCAAGCATTTATAGACCACAAGAAATGCTAGAATATTTGTTGATTGTCCTACCAAAATGTGCATTGAGCTTTCACAAATGACAAATATGGAATCGCATAATGTTATGAAGAATGCCCCTTATGTTGAGAAACTTCAACATTTAAGAGATCAATAGCTAGCATTTTGTTCTCCACCAAAACCCCAATAAGGGCTTTCTAAGACAAGCTCTCAAAGAGTATCATGGTGGCAGCAGATAATCACATATAAGCTTACATTCTCTTTTTGTGAAGATTAGTGTGATGCTCTTTCTTTTGTTTTATTCTCACTATTTTGATCTTTTTTTTTGCAAAGATTTGTGGCATACATTAGAGAAAATTGTGCATCTAGAGATTTTCATCTGATTGTTTGCTCCCAAGAAATATTTGATAGTTGGATCAAAATCATACAAAGATACTCTAGAGATGAGCTTATATCCCAGGAGGAGAGTTTGAGAAAGAAGGGATGACAACCTTCTCCTGACTGTAATTTGTTGCCTTGTGGGTCTAAAGGATGGAGACATCCTTACACTATAAGAGGAGATCAATGAAGATCATATCCTTTTTCTTAGAAACAAATGGGATAAGGAAGATATGATTGACATGGAAACAAGGGCTAAGCAAATCGAGCAAGATAGGATCCTAAAGGAGGAATTAGTCACTTTTTCAATGTCTCACTTTCTGAAAGTAGCATTGTGATGAAGACTTGGGAAGAGCTTATTGCTAAGACTATGATATCAATGATGAAGTCAACACAAATATTTTAGGCTTTTGCAATAATTGGGTATCAAAGAAGCTCACATTGGAGCTAATGCAGGGCCCCTACCAAATGGAGCAAAAGATATTGTGAACTTCCTAATTGGAAAAAAGTAAAATCCTCTTCAATCCTCCACTAGTTTGCCTTGGCTTGTATATGTTGTTGGATGCAATCTAGAAACCTTTGAACTTATACATAATGTTTAAAAGATCCAATTACCATTGCGGCTGTTGTTCTAGATGTAGCACATGGAGTTGAGGGAATGAAATTGGACTCTATAAAGTTTGGAAAGGTTGTATCCACTCTATTATAAATTATATGTGAACCTAAACAATTCATGTTGTTACCATTATTATGGAAAAATGACTTTATTAGAATATATTTTACCTCAAAGAAATCATCATATATATTTTCTTCACCTCATGATATTACTCTTGGTTAGATTTTTCCACATGGTCAAATGTCTCTTTTCTTAAGACATCATTTATTAACTAGTACCTATGCATGTATTTGTCAATATGAACTTGAATTTCTTCAATGTTCTATGCCAGTTTATAGCTCACACATTAAGTAGAATGATGAGGAAGTAAATGAATCTAATGTGCTTATTTTTCTTCTTTGTAACATTAATTAAGGCATCTATAGTTGGATATCTAACAAATTCAACAACAGTAGAGCGCATGATGATGTGATTGACGTGTCCTTGATAAGAAATGCAACATAATTATGTGTAATACTTAATTTCAATGGTCTTCTTTTACAATGACACTTTGCTAAGTCTAAAAAGTTTCAAATTTTTCAAATGGAAAAGCAATGGCTTGTTCTTCGATCGAGATGTACGGAGTTTCTTGAAGCCTTATTTGCAAGATTTCGAGTGGGAGTTTGGTCAACATCTTTACATAAGAATGGCATGGCAGTTATTAAGTGCGTGGAGGTCCATGCAAAAAGGAAGTATCCTTTCTGCATGGTTTGAGGCCAAGAACAATGTCATAGATATCCACTCAAAATCATACGTAAGCCAAATAAGATGGGGCTAGAAGCAATGTTCAAGCCTCTGAAGTATGTATGGGATTAATATGGAGATGTTTGTCAATATATCAAGAGTATTCTCATAGATGACAGTCCTTATAAAGGATGTCCAAATCCTATTGACTACATATATCCAAAAACATTTGATATTGATTGTGGAGACTCTATGTTGATCAAAGAACTTCTACCATACTTGACTTGCTTAAGCAAATACCATGATACACGTGAAGTCATCAAGTTTAATCGATATGGACAAGAGCCAGTTCAATATGGATTAATTGTATGCACAATTCAAGGTTGCCATTGATTAACAGACTAGAGCAGAGAATGATGGTATTTTATCTTCATCATCAGTCTTCATCATCAGCACTGCACAAGACCATCATTGATAAGGACGAAAGATATATTCAACCTTCAATCACTTCTTGCTTCAAGAGACTATATATTATAAAAACATCCTCGACAAATGCCTCACATCATCCTTTGTCAAGCGTTTTTGCAAAAATTGAAAACCCCTAGAAAAACTATAGATAGGAGGGAGTGTTGTTAGCTAAGTTGTGTGCGTGGCTATTTGTTTTGTCATTTCATAGTTGGATTTTTTGTGTTTTAGCTTAGGACTTTTTTTGTTATTTTGTTTGGATTTTTGAGTGTGGAAACTTGATAGCCTTGGTCGAGATTGGAATTTTTTGGGACAAATTGGAGTTGGAGTTTATTGGAAGTTGTTGAATATCATGGAACTGGTATGTTTTTTTACCGAGACTCTTGCACATCATAGGGAATTATGGGTTCACAAGCACTTCACATTGCACTTGTTGATGCACTGCACTCAAGGGTCATCTCCTGATCTTTTCAAATACTTACATGCCATGGGTTGGGTTGATGCGCATTTTTGCACTATCGTTAATCACTAATACGGCATGAGGCATGGTGTAGCTATATGCAGTAAATCTTAGTTGCATGTGCATTTGAGAGAGCACTTTCATTGTGCACAAACTGTTTATTTACACACATGAGAGTTGGGATATTCATCACCAAGTTAGAAATCTTTGGATGAGTGGAAAAGGTGGTTGGATGATTTTGAGGGTCGTGAAGGGCACCGCCAGTTGTGAAATGGGTTCTTTTCTTGGTCAACATCTTGAGAATCATTATTTTCTTAAGAGATTGTGAGATTATGGGTGGGAGGAGAGAAGCACATTATGTTTTCTTTGCTAAGAGTTGAGAGGTGAGGTTAAGGATTAATTCTAATCAAGGAATTGTGTTTACATTTTGCATTATGCATGGGCACATGAAGATAGGCTAGGCACAATTTCTCCAGTGCATTCATTATTTTTGTGTGGAGCATCCCTTGTTTGGGGGCATAGCATGGATTCAATGTAGCATCTCTTTTCCACCACTACTACTACTACTCACCACTCACCCACCACCATCCAACCATCCACCACCCACCACCACCCACCATCCACCACCACCCACCCACCCACCACCACACCGACCACCATCCGACTACTCCACCCACCACACCACCACCACCACTCCACCCTGACTGACTGATGAGTTATGCTCTAACTAATTATTGTTTACCAAAGACGGTCAATGGTGTCAAGTAGCATTTTTGCCCTGATTGGACCATTATCAAAGTGGTTCACATTTCAGTTGATAGAGATGTTGTAATGGAGCTTAGTTGTGCAATTTTGGTTTAATGGAATCGGTAGTTATGTTCCAATTTATGTTGAAATAGAGATGGAGCTCCATGGGATTATGCCATCCAAAAGTGAGGTTTCCTTGGATGGTGATGACTTTGGCAACAAGAGTCGATGTCGAGCCATTGCTTAGAGTAAAAATATTATCACTAATTGCTATACTAAAATGATCTAAAAGCAAGTAAACAATGGATATTGATGGCCATCGAGCTCCTCTCAAGATCCTTTGGAGGAATTAAGTCATATTAAGGTTTGTACTTGTTAGAGCGAGATGTAATGAATTCAAGAAAGAAAAGTGTTGATAGTAATTGTGAAAAATTAGGAATGAGAAATACAGAAGAGATTGAGAGGAAGGGAAAGCGGAAAGAATGATTGAATTCTATGGAAAGGAGGGGAACTTCATGGGTAACAAAAGGGCTGCTTTGACTAAACATGAATTCCATCAATGGTAGCATTTCCATTTGATTGCAAACCTAGCTTACAGCAGATTATGATGACATAGTAAGCATTGTGTTTCTAGAAGAGAAAGGATTATAGGCCATCCATGCCAAATTGGAAGGCAATATTTATTGCAGCATATTCCTGGCGACCTGCTGGCATTTTCAAAAATGGAAGGCTTCAAGTTTTGTCAACAAACTAACGTCATGGCACCAAGATTAACGGCCTCAAAAGCATCATTCCTAACCCAGAGATGGTGACATTCTAAAAATGCACACAGGGTGGTGACTTTAGCGTTTTTCAAAATGAATGAAAAGTTTTAAATATTTTAAAAAGCTTAATAGCTTTCAAGATTAAAACCTTTAAGCTTTTGCATTGAAGAAACATTTAAAGCTTGTAAAGCTTATTTGAAAAGCATGAAACGCGAATTTGAAAGCAAAAGCTTTAGGAATTTCAATGTATGATGAAGAGAAAAAGTATATAAAGGGATTCAGAGAGGTGCAAAGGGCCCTTGCCCTACTCTTCATAAACAATATTGACTTGAGAGTAAGAAGAGAGGAGGGTCCATCCAGTTGTACCGTTCAAGTGTGACGACCAAGCTTGTGTAAGCTCGAATGTTGGAAGCACAAGGAGTTGAAGTGAAATTTCAAGAGGTACAAAGTATATGCTTTTTATTTTGAATTCAAGTGTTTGGTTAGGTGTTATTTATTGTCCTACCCAGAGTGTTTTTTCTGGACATTGAGCTACAAGAAGCATTGTTGGTCGTTTGCTTTCACCTGTGGCTTGTGTGGTGTTTGTAAGACTTTAAAAATTTTCATGTTTGTGTTGTTCATCAACAAAGTCAATTACCCTAACCAGCACTCCTTAACATCTTGTTAATGGATAGTGATTGAGGTTTGTTCTCAATCACTACTCGCTTAACACCGTCTCTTACATTGAACAGCTCACAATTATCCAAGTTGAAGTAGCCACTTGTAGTCTCTACTTTGAAAGATATGGAAGCAATGCAACTTGCTCATGTTAGGATATCACAAACATTTCATAGGTAATGTAGCTAAACATTTTATGCAAAATTTTTATTTTCCCAATATATATGATGTAACAAGGCAATGACTCTATATGGACTAATTTTGACTCCCATAATAAATATTCCCTTATATTAAGGGCTTTTGCATGGCTAGGAAATATAAAGTGTTTTATGTAGTTACCTTGGTGTTTTTAAACACCACCAATATCAATGAGAGAATCTACTTAATGTTTTTTAATCTTTCAATAACATTAGTTAATTATGTTGAAATTCTTATAAAGTGGTTTAAGTTCAATTTTGTACTTTATATCTTAACTAACAAATAAGTCTTAATTAATAATAAAATTTATGTCTTTTTTTTTAACACAAACCATTGGTCAAAGGTTAAATCTTTAGTCTTAGAAAAATCATAAACTTCTAGCTTGGAATATAAATCTTCATTTTATGATATGAAAGTTCATTTAGTTATTCAAAGTATTAAGCTAGTTGATTTTGGCCAAAGTCAATATCCATCTTGTGATCCATATATTAATACGATAGATGGAACTTTTAAACAAAAGACATTTATATATAATGCATATGCATACAAAAAATGCAAATGGGGTGAGTATTTATTTAACATACTTGTGTCGGTTGGTTTACACAAAAAAAAAAAAAGAACCATCACATCATAGGTTATCCAAACTTTTTACTATATGGTATTAGATCAAGTTATTAAACCACACCTAGTTTAGTGGTGACTCTTTTAAGGTGTTAGTTCATGAAACTTATACATGTCACTTTAAATGATGCTATACCTAAATTTAGAAGAAACTCATATTATAATATCTTCAAATTCATAACATTATAAATTTTGGCCATGATAACATAACTTCATATAATATTTAAGGCTCTTGTATTCTAAATTCTCTCTATACTCCTTCAAACCTTTGTATTTTTACATCAAACTTGGAAATTTCTTAGGTATATCATAGCTAAGCCTCATTGATGTTTCCACCACCATACAACATCGCATTTTGTTAGGATGCTATATAGAGTGAAATCCAAATCTCCTAATAGCCACATAGCTTTATACACTTCACCACGTAAGCTCCCAAGATGTGTGATTGCACATTTGTAACATACAAAGTGCCTTTTAAAGACAAAAATAAACATAGTGCTCTCTTTCATTCACAAAAATAAGACATTCATTAAACTTAGAAAATTCCCAAAATCTCTAATATGGTGTTTACTATAATTCCTTTATTCAGTGACTACAACTGCAAGGTTTTGCTTTCAGTGTCTTTTCCTATAGGAAGCATAGTGAGTGTAGTCTTTTGTTGGAGGTGTTGTTGTCCTAAAGAGAAACAGCAATGGTGTATGTGACGTATCAATGGGTTTTCATCAATTAGAGAAGGAAAATGAGCTGTTGTAGTCCATGCCAAGCTTTTGTAAAACATGTCGTGCATCATCCAAGACTAAGGCATGGTATTGGTAAGTGGTAATATATATGATACTTCAATAACCTGAAAAAAAATCATAAAATAACTTGAAAAAGCACAAATGTTTTTTATGATAGTGCGGAAAAGAAATCAATGAAGTATGCGTACAAGGTATCTGAACAACTCGGTCACACTCGCATCGCTCCACCTATATTTTGCTTGCACACTTATTAGGAGTGCATGTAGTGTCTTCAGACGAGATACTCAGCACCCATCATATAATGGTATGGATGCTTCCTCTCTAAGCGGGTTAGAAGTCTCGACATTCGTGGGCATCAATGCATCTATCATTGCCTCCATCTCAGGCTCCAAGATTATAGGTAAGTCTAGAAGGTTGCATGTCTCTTCTGGTATTGACGGTATAGATTGGGTAGTACCTTCCAAGTGGTGGATTGGCTCAGGCACTCTATCCATTGCACGCCCACAAACTCTACTAATTCGCCACAAAGGGTGCACTCCTCCTTGGGATGAGATGTCACCTCCTTGGATAGAAAATTTTCCAACCACACCCAATGTTTTTGTATATGGTATTCAATCAGCTTGTGAATACAATGCATGATTGATATACACTTTTCTTACTATTTGCTCAAAATTTGAGATCGCCTGATCAATGATCTCTGATTGAAACTCACCGAAGCGTCGTACGTGTTCTATAGACAATCGAGTTTTCATCTAATTGCTAGCTTATATTGAGAGGAAGGATATGGGATACGCTGATTAAGATACGCCTCGTGATCTTGAACATCGCAACCTTCATCGTTTTTCATTTGTTCTATGTTACGACAAACAATTTATTCATGTTATCATTCTTTTTTTCTTTCTTAAATGATTTGAGAATGGATTTCTTCTCTTGTAACTCAACAAATTTAACGTATGTAAAGTCTCCACCCACCGACAAATTAACGTATGTTGGAGTGTTTCCCGTCTCGTGGTATTGTACTGGACCTCGCCACCACCACCACCACTACTACTACTACAAACAAGAAAAGAAGATGTTAAAGAATAAGATCTTACCCTCTCTTTGTTTTTATCCATTCATTCTCTTCTCTCCTTCCATCTCTCTCTCTTTTTCTCTTTCTTTATTATGTTGTATGTTTATTCCCTCTCTCTCATTCCTTCTTTCTTTTTCTCTTCCTCTCCCTCTCTCATTTCCTTTAACAAAACATCTCTCTCTCTCTCTCTACCACTACCACTACCACTACCAGTACCACTACAATAAACAAGAAAGGAAGAAGGGAAAAAAAAAAAACAACAACAACAACAACAACAACTACTACTACTACTACTACTACTACTACTACTACTACTACTACTACTACTACTACTACTACTACTACTACTACTACTACTACTACTACTACTACTACTACTACTACAAACAAGAATACTACTACTACTACTATTACTAACAAGAAAACTACTACTACTACTACTACTATTACTACTATAAACAAGAAAAGAATAAAAAACTACTACTACTACTACTACTACTACTACTACTACTACTACTACTACTACTACTACTACTACTACTACTACTACTACTACTACTACTACTACTACTACTACTACTACTACTACTACTACTACTACTACTACTACTACTACTACTACTACTACTACTACTACTACTACTACTACTACTACTACTACTACTACTACTACTACTAACCACTACTACTAACCACTACCACTACAATAAACAAGAAAAGAAGAAAAAACAACAACAACAACTACTACTACTACTACTACTACAAACAAGAAAACTAAACAAAAAAAACAAGAAAAGAAAAAAAACTACTACTACAACAACAATAACAAAAAAGAAAACTACTACTACAACCACGATTACGAAGACTACGACCACAACTACGACTACCACAACAATAACAAACAAGAAAAGAAGAAATTAAACAACAACTACTACTGCTATCACTACCACTACCACTACTACTACTACAACTACCACAACAACAACAAATAAGAAAATAAGAAATTAAACAACTACAACTACCACTGCCACTACCACTACCACTGCCACTACCACTACCACTACCACTACCACTACCACTACCACTACAATAACAAACAAGAAAAAAAAATAAGAAATAAAACAAAAATAACAATAACAACAACCTCTCCCTCCCTCTCTCTCTCTCTCCCTCCCTCCCTCCCTCTCCGTCTCTTTCTCTCTTTCCCTATTATGTTTAATGTTTTCTCCCTCTCTCTCTCTCTCTCTCTCTCGTTCCTTCTTTCCTTTTCTCTCTTCCTCTCCCTCTCTCATTTCCTCTCTTTCTCTCTCAATACACATGATTTTTAACAAAAATAAGCAAAAGAAAAAGAGAAAAAACAAAAACAAAGCAAGAGGGAATAATGCACTCACCACAAAGGTCGGCAGCTCCTCTTCATGACAGTGGCTCCTCTTTGCCCTCCATACACTTCCTCCTCTTCTTCGCAAACGGCGATGGCGACGGCGAGAAGCTTTCTTCTCTCTCTTTCTCTCTTTCTCTCCCTCTCCCTCTCAAATGCAAGATGGAGTTCACTCTCCCTTTCGCTCTCTCTTTCGTTCATTCGTGCAAAATGACGTGCTCGGGTTTCAGCCCGCATTTTTTCGCCTGAGTACCGTCACTATTTGTGTCGCTATTGGCATTGCATTTTGCGATGCAAATAGTGACGCCGCTAATTTCCATCGGAAATTGCCGTCGCTATGCGCATGTATCCTTGTAGTGGCTCTATTGATAATTAGATGCATATGGATAGTGAAAGTGTTAACCGTCAGAAAAACAAGGTGAAAAATCTAGAAAAGCTAAAGCAGAAGACAAAGACTTCCCATGAGACTTGGACCGAGATTTCTGAGAATCCCGTCCACGGCCACTGCCACTGCCATGCTTTCCATATCCATCATTCGTGCCTCTAATTGTCATAGCATGTGACACACAAGAGGCATCTAAATTATTATGGTTAACATCTTCCTGCAGAAGAGCACTCTCAACATCAGATAATTTCAAGGTAGCAGTAGAGGCACATAATGCAATGTGGAATACATCCCATGACTCATTAAGAGTACCAAGTAAGAAAAGAGGAGTAATATCCTCTGCAAAAGTGATGTCCTGCGAAGTCGAGTTCTTGAGTATAGCATGGAACTGGCTCAAGTGAGCAGACATAGTCACATTCTCCTTCATGCGCAGATCCATAAGCTACTTCAGCCCCAATACATCTGACTCACTGGACTTTTCTTATCATAAAGATTCTTGATTTTATCCCACAACTGCCATGCACTCTGTTCTTCCTCAAATACATTGTAATGAACCTGTTCTGTGAGAGATAATACAATAGTGGACTTGCATAACTCATCAAGCTCAAGCCATTCCTCATCTAGCATAGTTACAAGCGGATGCCCGCTCAACCTCAATGGTTTGATTTGCAATTTTTACACCAACACCTGCCAAATCCGACTCTTCCAATAAGAGTAATTTGTACCATCAAGCTTAGTGATGTTGAAAATAGCATGATCAATGGACGAACTCACCATAATGCAGGCTGGAAGACTGCAGTCAGTTTAAAATTGCTTGCTGTTTACTGTAAAAAATGACCAAAAAATATCCAAAATCGAGAGAAAATGGTGAGTAAAGTGTAACCAAAGTTACTACCCACAAAGTACTAGTGAAAGTACATCATTTCAGAATATTTCAGCATAAAAAATCCATGTCAGTCCGGAGTTATATGCTTGCTGTAATAAATGACAGCAGGGTACTGTGAGAGTCAATTGCTTACCAAATCACTGTACCAAGTCAATAAATGATACCCAAGACATGACCAGCCATAAACAGCATAAATCAACACCAAACAGGCATCAACTCCCTGAGCAAACACCCAAACATGCCACCAAAGCATCCGCCAGTGTGAGTAGGCATACCCCTTGGACAGTAGGGCAAAGTATACATAACACTGGTAAGACCTGACACCAGTAGGTGTATGCTCACAAGAGTGCAAAGCCCAAGCTGAGGTCAAAAGCAACTCCAACATATCAGTGCATGAACCATGAAACATTTAAGTGTAAGAGATCCCAAAGTCTCAAGTATCTGCAAAATGCTCAAATAGCATAAACCTCCTACTCAATGTCAGTCAAGCATACAAGACAATGCCTCAATAGCATCCCAAGAGCATGATGGCTATAAAGCAACTGTAGGTAGCATCCATGAGCAAGACATACATCCCAATAAATATCTCTGACAACCAAAAAATGACATCCAATACAAAATTCCGGAATAGCAAATGAGAATCCAAGCCAAGTCTTCAGAGAGCACTAAAGCTCAACAAGTACATGGTACACTGTGCCAAGACAAATGCATCAAGGCGTAGGTGTTGGGGGTAAGTGTGTACCCAAATAGCATATAACTGACAAAGCACCTGACCACTGTCAAGCATAGACCAATGTCAATGAGTGCAGGCTGAAATGAGCTCAAGCTTCCAAAAGCATCCAGATCCAATGACAAGCTCGAAGTCGCCCCTCAATGATCAATACATCATAGCATAACCCAAGACATACACCCGGAACCAATAGGCATATGTCAAAGCATGAAAGATAGCTTCAGCCCAAGAGTATTCAGCATGCATTTTTTGTTATAAACTGAGTATTTCTAGCCCTATAATCAGGCCAAAATCATAGCATTACATGTAGCTCAATGTCCAAGTCAATCGGGATGCAATAGGCATCAAACCGGTTATGTAGTCATGCCCAAACAAGCATAGGCATAAACTGTGAATGTAGCACTAGCATCAATACATGTGCAAAAGGCCTAAAATGGAGTGTGAACAAGTGCTTAATGCCAAGCTGGAGCTGAAGCTGAAGTGGTTGACTGTGTGGCTGTCCAAGAAATAGGTGCAAATTTGTGTGGGATTGATGCTGGTCCTGCTGGTCCACGTGGCAGATCTGGAGAGGTTGGAGGGTTCAAACATGAGCCAAAGGGGCCTAGGAACAAGCCTCTAGCAGCCCACCACTGATGGCAAAGAGATATGAAGGTTGGAAGCTTCAATGGTGGCTACCCTATTTTCCTAGACCTGTGGACTGAAATAAATCTCTGAAATAATGAAGCAATACCTCAATGTCAATGCCCTGGTGGTGCCTCAATAGGCCGGGAAGAAGCTCTGGAAACCGGGGAGTGACAAGAGCTCAAGAGAATGAGCTATGGCTGCCGGGAAGGAGACCCAATGCAAGTAGGGAGTCAATGGGAAGCTAAGAATGCCAAGAGCCAAGCTCAAGAGTCGGGAAGCCATGCTCTGATACCAGTTGAAAGATGAGAAGGATCGAAGTTTGCACTCGAGAGCTATGGCGGGAGAGCAAGAGCAAGAAAGAGAGAGACAAGAAATGGGAACTCCAACAGTCACAATGTGTGACTGGGCCTTCCTTTATTCAAACTGTCACTAAAAGAATAAAGAATAAAGTGACAGTGACGGGCACGTGTCACACCTACAATGTGCAATGGCAGTGACTGTGAGTGTAGTAATACACGGGCAGCTAGGTGGAGGCACCTTTACCCCCAATAAATAGTATAGACAAATAGCTATGGATGTCAATTTCCTTAAGAAGCAGTAGAATTTGATAGGGAGTCGATGCCTTGAAGAGGGTGCCCCTCAAGATTTAGTTGTAAGTGGTGTGGTGGCCAACATGTCCCTAGGAATTGTCTAAATGTCAAATGCAATATTTGCGAAAAGTCTGGCCACTTAGCTACTACTTGTTGAACAAGATCAGTTCTCTCCAACAAGGAAGTAAATAGCCAAGTCCAGTTAATCATCTTGCACAAGGGAATAATCTCCAGCAAGATGATGGATAAAGACAAATACTGTAAAGAGGAAAGGCTATTGTAAAGGAGTTGCACCATGGTAGTGGAGTCACTCTTATTGAGGCTGTACGTGTCAATGACGCTGAAAATTCCAATCTACGAGTCGTAACAAGAGGTCAAAAGACAAGAGAGGGTGACAAAGGAAATGTAAAACTTGCGAGGGACACCCTAAGCAAGATGCTAGGGGAAAGCAAGTCCTAAATCCTAATATAGAAGGTGGACCTCTAAGGCATGTTGATTGTAAAGTTAATTCCAAAAAGGATAAAAAATTGCCAAGAAAGAAGGAAAAAGTTAAAAAAGAGGCACAAAAGCCGATCCAAAGACCAAAGGAGAGAATGGTTTGGCAAAAGAAGAGAACTTTGGCTAGCTACCACGACTTTGATTTAGCAAGTTCTCTTTGTAAAGTTAAACCAGACGTGAATCTCCTACAATTGATTAAACTTTCTCTAGGAGTACACAAGGAATCCAAGAAAATCCCGTGTATTGGGTATATTGTAGAACCCTTGGGCATAGCACGAGTGGGAGAAGATTGGTTTGATCATGCTGAAAAGCATTGTCCTAGGGTTCCAGCATATGTGGATGGAATATTGGTGGAGTATGCTATCGTGGATACTTAATCCTCCGTCAATATCATGAGTTCAGACTTGATGGAGAGGCTAGGTCTAGAAATCCAAAAAGATGGCTCCATACTTCTTAGGATGGCTGATGACAGTCTAAGGCAACCAGAAGGTTGCATAACTAAATTCCATGTCACCGTTGCAAGCATGGAATGCTATCTGGACTTTAGGGTGATAAGGTTTGCAAGACATCCTAGCTATCGAGTTTTGCTAGTCAAGCCATGGATCTTATGAACAGACTATCAAGTCGATATACCTGTTGGTCGAGTGATTCTAGGTAGAGGTGCCAATTGTGTAATAGTGGATGCTTACCCTGAGTCTCCTCAGAGTGAGAGAGCTCCTTTATCCTCTACACTGAACTAGAAACAGTAGATGATCCATCTAGTAGTGAGACATCATCGAGCGATGGATCTAAAGAATGGTCCACTACACAAGACATCTATCAGATAGCATTGAATGAGCTGATAGAGCCTCACAATCGAATAAGAGACACGGATATAATTGAGTTGGACCTTGGTATGCCAAACGATTCGCGACCAATCAAATTAGGTTCCATGCTCAGTTCAAAAGAAAGAGAGGACTATGTGTCCCTAATTCAAGAGTTTCTCAACATCTTTGCTTGGAGTTATGACAAACTTAGAGGCATTCCTCCCAGCCTGGTTGTACATACCATTCCTCTAAAGGAAGGAAGTTAACCTATACGTCTAAAAGTAAGGCGCGTGCCTTTTGAACTAAGGGACAAGCTGTTTGAGGAGCTACAGAAGTTGTAGAAAGTAGGTTTGATCTTCCCTGTTCAGCATACTGAATGGTGTTCACCAGTTGTGATCAGAAAGAAGAAGAATAATCAAATCTGTCTTTGCATAGACTTTAGAGACCTGAATAAGCAGATTGTTAAATACTACTATCTGTTGCCATTTATTGACCAAATTTTGGATCAACTAGTGGGTAGGGAAATACATTCGTTCATGGATTGCTATGCGGGGTATAACCAAATGGCAATTTCTGAGCAAGTCAAGCTAAAAATGACATTTATTACTGTCTTCACTACCTTTGTGTATCATGTAATGGCATTTGATTTATGTAATGCACATGGTTCATAGCAAAAAACAGTCGACAAGACCTTTGGTGGCATCTCCCCAAAAATCTAGGGGCAGCCACCATAAGAGAAAGGCAGTTGATTATTTTGCGGAAGTGTTTTGAGCATTGCAGACAATTTTGCATAGCTCTTAACCCATGGAAGTGTGTCTTTGGGGTGCCTTATGGGCTACTGGTAGGCCATATGGTTAGTTCAGTAGGGATCATGACTTGACCGTGAAAAGATCAAGGGCATAGTTGCCATGAGTCTGCCACACATTCCGAAGGAGTTGCATAGCTTTCTCTCCTCAGTAGGGTATTATCGGAGGTTTATAAATGCCCTGGCAGAAAGAACATTGCCACTAATGAACCTATTGTCCTTTAACTGTCAATTTTCATGGAGTGATGCTTGTAAAGTATCTTTTGACAATGTGAAGCAAGATCTTGCCAAAGCACCTATTTTAAAAGCACCTAAAAGGGGTGAAGTATTATGTATATTTTTAGCAGCCACCATATATAGTATTATCTCCTTCTTATCCCAAATTTGGAAGGAAAAATGGTACCATCTGATAGCCTTTGCTAGTCGCAAGTTGGGCATATAAAAAATTAACTACACCTATATGAAGAAGTTGTGCCTTGCGAGGGTATTTGCGACCAAAAAGTTTAGGCACTACATTCTTTATGAGAAGGAGGTTTTTTATCTGAAGGCCGAAGGGCTTCAATTCTTTATGAGAAGGAGGTTTTTTATACGAAGGCGGAAGAGCTTCAATTGTTGCTGAACAAGTTAGAGCCATGTGATCATTTAGCAAAGTGGTTAATCACTTTGTAGGAGTTTGATTACGAGATTAAGAGCAAGCCATCAAAGCTACAGGGCATTGTAGAATGTCTTGTGGATTTCGAAGAGCCAAAAGAGGTCTTGGATGAAGGAAGCGACATGGAAGCACTATTTAAGTTTGATACAGCTTCTATTCCCTCCTAGTATGCTGCTATAATGCACTATTTATCTATAGGCGAGACTGGAGCTACTCTATAAAAATTTGAGAAGAGAAAAATTAAACAATAGGCTTTAAAATTCATGTTAATCGTAGAAACACTATATCAGCACAGGGGGTTGATAATAGCTATCACCGATGTGTGATGCCTGATGAGGTTCCATTTATTTTGGAAGAGTGCCATGACTCCGCTTGAGGGGCGCACTTTGCTGGGCGGTTGACGGCACAAAAGGATTTAAGAGCTGGATATTGGTGGCCGTCCATCTTCCAAGATTCATTTGAGTATGTTAAGAGATGTGATACTTGTCAACGATATGACAGTAGAGAGAATAGAAAGCACCCACTTACACCTATTATGGCTATCCTTCCATTTGAGAAGTGGAGCATCAACTTTGTGGGTCCTATTACCCCATCGTCTACTATTCAGAAGAGATATATTATAGTAGCCACTAACTACTTTACAAAGTGGTTAGAAGCACATGTGACGAGGCAGGATAATGCAAAAGAGACTACTAGTTTCCTACTTGAGCATATCATCTGCCATTTCGGTCCGCCAAAGGAAATAGTATTGGATCGTGGAACTCACTTTTTAAACAAAGTGATTAAAAGTATGACTAAAGCATGGAACATTAAGCATAACAAGACAACTCCTTATGACCCACAAGAAAATGGACAAGTTGAAAGCACAAATAAGCAGCTTGTGGGTATCCTGTCCAAGATAGTCTCCGAAAAGAAGCGTGATTGGGATACAAAATTGTATGTGGTAGTATGGGCATATAACACGATGTTTAAACGAGCCACTGGCCACACCCCATTCAAATTAGTTTATGGGGAGGAGTGTGTCTTGCTCTTAGAAATCAAGTTGTCAACAATAATATTTGCAATCAATCATTATTTGGGTGATGAGGATACCCTATTCAAGTGTTTTACGACTCTAGCCCACCTGGATGAGCTTAAATTGCAGAGTGTACTACACCAGGAATTAGCTAAGAGTCAAATGAAGCGGATGCATGATCTAAAAGCAAAGAAATATACCTTTAAAAAGGGGCAATTAGTTTTATATTACGATGCGCGTAGGGAGCTATTTCCAGGGAAGCTGGAACCTAGATGGGATGGCCCTTACAAGGTAGTTAGAATAGGTAAAAATAAGTCCATGGCTTTACTAGCTAATCTAAAAGGAGTGGAATTTAAAAATAAGATTAATCTTAATAAGATTAAACCCTATTATTTTTTAGTATGCTAAGGCACTAAATACATTGCAAGTCCATGCTGGGGTTGATCTGAGACCTGGAAGAGAGCTTAAACCGGTTGATGGGGTGGTTAATTCCTTATTTGGAGCACCCATGTATAGAGCAAAGATATTATCAGGGGAAGCTTATTTGGTGGACCAAAGGATACAAAGTGATTGAGCAAGAAGATAGTACCTTTGTATGGGTAATTAAATTTTTCTTCCATCACTGCTTACAGATTTTGACAAGCATCCCTATTGAGTTTAATGAAGAAGGTGGGATGGAGCTGTCAATTCATCCTCTAAGCATGTTGAATTTTGACTATCATAATTATGAATAGGGGAGTTGTTGATGGCTGGTTGTGTAAACCCATTGTGGACGTACACATTATACTTTGATGGAGCGTCCAAGGACCCTAATAAAAAAGGGTATGTTGGAGTAGTTATCTAAGATCCCCGACGTAGAGTTACAATGAAATTAGCTATTTATCTCAAGGTAGGATTCACTAACAACATGGCAGAGTATAAAGCCTTGATTATGGGGTTGAATATTGCCAAGAAAGGTGGTATTCGGTGGTTGTTAGTAAAAGGGGATTCCCATTTGATCTTAAATCAACTAAATGGGACATACACAGTCCAGAATCCCATCCTTTGCATGTATCATTGAATTGCTATGACCCCACTTGATGAATTTGAGAGTATATCTCTTCAACTAATTCCACGTTCTTGGAATCAATTTGCAAAATCATTAGCAATTTTTTCTTATGAAGAGGACCTCTTCTTCAACTGTGGTCCTAGTCCGGATGTTGCTATTGATAATGAGATAGGACCTGGCCTCTTGTGGGGAATTTTATCAGCCCACGCACTATATGGCAGGCAATGGTTGGTATGGGTAATGCGAAGAGTGGTCAAGACCCATCTTCCACTATTATCTTGGACCCATAGCTTGGTTCAACGACATGTTATGCATATGCCTCTTGCATATATCAAGAGGGATGGGTCACAACTTGATGCATTTAGTTTAGGGCTGAGAGCCCTATTTTTTCCCCTTGGAATGGAGCGTATTTTTTTCTATCTACCTTATTCCAACGAGGGATGAGTCAATGTTGTTCTGTTTGATCTCATTAGGCCAAGAGGGCCAATTAGTTTGCAATAAAATGTGCTATTTCTTTAGGCCAAGAGGGTCATATGTCTGTTTGGTGCATGTACGTTTAATGGTTTTTTGTTTTAGTGGTTTTATCATACAAGTTGACGAAGTCATTGGAGGGAGCCTTTGCTACGGAGGAGCTTCTTGTGGCCATTCCAGGTGGTTTTGCTCCCCTTTCTGAGTCTTTTTCCTTAAGCAAATAATGATATATGTGTATGTGAGGGCTACTTTCTTTTCGTTTGTTGGGGACCGGCAATCAAGGCATGAAGTCCCAGGTTTAGGTTAGGTATATCTGTGGGAGGTCTGAGCAGTTTTTACCTCCTACAACGACATTGTCAAGCATTGAAAGACCTGTTTTAGAAGGAAGTTCTAGTGACCTTGTTCTATTGACCTGCTAGGCAGTCGTTCTAGGAGTTTCTGTTTTAGTGTGAGGCAATTAGAGAAGCCTACCCTTAAATATCCAGAGAAGAGCAAGTTCTAAACCTATCTAAAAATGCATAAATGAAGGTATGTAAAAAGGGGTTCTAACCCCTCTAAAAATAGAAAAAGAAAGAAAGAAAAATCCTTGAGCAATTTTTCATTGCCTTGTGAAGGCTTGGTAGGTTTCTGGGGATGAGTTAGAGACCTAGGGCAGATGCCTTGTCTTCCTCGGGGTGGCATCTAGCTATAAAAATAAGGAAAGGAAAGAACGCTTGGAGTGAAAATAAAAGTGAGCATTAAAAAAGGATTAAGTGTCACCTTACGAGGGCTTGGTAGGTTCTTGGGTACCAAGACAGGACCTGAGGCCAATGCCATGTTCTCCTTGGGTCGCTACGCTCAGCTCCCTCCTTTTTACATGCCCAAGTATGGAACATGAAGGCCTAAAAGAAAAGAATGTGCTAAAAGCTAATACCTCTTGATCAGGCTATAGGAGTTCTCGCCTAGTAGGAACTCGTGCTTGAGTTGTCCTTAGTTAGGATGGTAGTTCAAACCACCACTTAGGATGACCTCTTTGATAGTTCTTTTTAGCTTGGCTGTGTTGGAATAGTTGGTTAGTGGCTAGCTTTGGGCTTTCTGTCAGATTATGATAGGCCTATTCCTTGTGGATTTCATGCCTTGGTTTTGACAGGGGGTAGGATGAGATCTATGATGTGTTTTGTTGAGTTTTTTTTGTATAAGCTTGATGCTCCTTTTGGTTATGTATGTGCAAATCTGTTTGTGGGATTCAACGAGCTGAGTCGCCCTATCCCGTGGTCGCCAATGAGCGATGGAGGCAGTGGAGTTTGGGCCCAAAAAAGTGCTCAAAAAGTGCTAAAAAACTAGATTTCAAGGCAAAAATAAACTTCATCGAAGGTGACATAAGCAATTGGGTCAATTTTAAGCAGCAAGCAGCTGGAGAGTTCCTAAAGTGCTTTAAAAACCCACCAACTGACAGTTGCATATTTTTCCAAAAAAAATTGACTCTCAGATTGGATCCTAGCAGGTGCCATGCAGTGGGGGACTTCGAGACGGACATGCAATAATTTTTGGGAGTTGAATCAGAGGCCGGATGCAAGACTAGGAGTGCTCGAGGGCCAAGACCAAAAGAAGGCAAGTGTGAAGGCCTTTTTGGGTGAAAGGGGGTGCCTTTGGTAGCACCCCCACCAATTTTTTCGTGGAGGACAAGGAGGGAATTTTTTCATGATTGCATGAGGAAAAAAATGGACGCCATTGTTGCACATTGTCGATTTCATGGGGGGGAGAGGGGAAAGGAGAGGGCAATTGTCACTTCAATGTAACCCCATAAATTGATTGCATCAATGATCTGCTGCTTTTCTTTGCTCTCAATCACCACCCTTCGCTCCTCCAATGGCTACCCGGATTAGAAGATAAAAAATAGTATTTCTCTATCCTCTCTCTCTCTCCCTTGAGAGGCAATTCATGTGGAAGGAATTAAGAAGAAGATGGGCTAAAGGATGCTTGTCCCGCAACGATCGGATTACTTCAAGATCAAGAGGAGGCTAAGGGAAGGTGTTCAACACTGAAGAATGATCGTCAGATGGTCCATTAGCAATCCCTATCAATTATTTAAAAACCCGCAACATGCGCATAAGCGGTATGCCTCATTTTTACAAAGGAAATTTGTTTCTTTTTTATGTTTGATGATCTAAATGAAATTCATATGGAACAAAAATTGGTTTGGATCTTGTTTGCATTATGATTCGGGGCTATGCATAAAAGAAATGTAGAACCGTAATAATAAATAGTTGCAATAATTAAATTACAACCTGAAAAGCACATTTTTAGAGTAAAAATGAAGATTTTGTTGGTTTCGGGTGGGAAAAAGAGATATCATTGCAAAATTAAAATTTTTTGATAAACAATAATTAATCATGATACAACCAGCACAAACAAATTTTCATCCAATAAGAACATCATTACCATCATAAAATACCAAAAACCCTTCATTTTCTTCATAAAAATGGTCATACCGTGTTTTTACGAAACCTAAGACGCATTAAATGACTGCATGACCAGCAGACGGAGCCTCCATTGCTCTCAATCCAATCCTGCACATCAATCTTCAGCATCTCCATCAATCTCCATCATCGTTTCCTTCAATCTCCCTCCCGATTCCTCCTTCAAGATAGCGCCCATGAACAGCCCATAGAGAGGAGAGAGAGGGAGGAGAGAGAAAGACTAGAATTTGATCTCTTCATTCATCCAGCCATATCTCGCGCGAGGACCGGCGATATGATCGGGGAAGAAGGAGAAGTTGCCGGGTATTGTCTATTTCATGGCTTACTGGCAGCCCCAAAATCAATTTGTGGGGGGGGGGAGGGAGGGTGATTTTTTCGATGCCATTTCTAATGATGGCATGCTACCACCACGTGAAAATGAGGGAGGGGGGAGCCTCCTCCCAAAGGGCACCCCCTCTTGGCCTTAAATTTTGGTCCACCTTTTCAAATTTGGCCAATTTTTGGCCTATTTCACGTCTCTAAAAAATCCAGTGCGTCCGTCTCGGCATCCCGCACTGACTGGCAGCTCCCGGCATCCCGCACGGCAGTCGGAAAAATTATCAAAAATCCACAAGTGTCGCTCGAGCGCCTTTTAAAATCCATCTTTCACTTGGTGCTTAAAATCGTCCTAGCTGTAGCTGCCGCCTTCGATGTCGAATATTTTTTCCCTAAATTCTGGATTTTTTGGCAAATTTTAGGCACATTCCGGGCTCAAAACTCCGCTCTCATTGGCGACCACGGGATAGGGTGACTCAACCCGTCGAATCCCACAACATATCTGCACAAAACAACCAAAGGAAGCATCAAGCTGATACAAAATAGATACATACTAAAACACAACACAATGCTCACCCTACCCCCTGACAAAACCAAGGCATGAAATGCACAAGGAGTAGGCCTAGCATAATCTGATCGAACGCCTGAAGCTAGTCACTAATTGACTGCTCCAACATGGCCAAACTAAAAAGAACTATCAAAGAACTTGCCCTATGTGGTGGTCTGAGCTACCTACCTAACTAAGGACAACACACCCTAGAAGCTCCTACTAGGTGAGGACTCCTATAGCCTGATCAAGAAGTATTTTCTTTTAGCACATTTCTTCTTTTAGCTTTTTATTCCCCCATACTCGGGCATGTAAAAAGGAGGGAGTTGAGTGTAGTGACCCAAGGAGAACAGGGCATCGACCTTGGGTCCTATCTTGGTACCCAAGAACCTACCAAGCCCTCGCGAGGTGACACTTAATCCTTTTCGAATGCTCACTTTTATTTTCACTCCAACCTTCCTTACTTTCTTCTTTTCTAGCGAGACGCCACCCTTGGGAAGACAAGGCATCGGCCTCGGGTCTGACTCGTCCCCAGGAACCTACCAGGCCTTCGCAAGGCGATGAGCAACTGCATATAAATTTTCCTTTCTTTCCTTTTCTATTTTTATAGAGGTTAGAACCCCTTTTTACACACCTTTGTATATATTTATTTTTGTTGAGATATTCGAGGTTTTATTTTCCCTATCTATCATCATCATTTTCCTTCGACAGGCTTCTCTAACTGCCTCACAACTAACAAGAACTCCTAGAACAGCTGCCTAGCAAGCTAGCAGAACAAGGTCACTAGAACTGCCTTCTAAAACAGATATTTTGATGCTTGGCAATGTCTTTACAGGAGGTAACGACTACTCAGCCCTCCCTTAGACAGACCTAACCTAAACCTGGGACTTCATGCCTTGGACGCCGGTCCCCAACAAGAAAAGAAAATCCCCTACAAGTACACAGACACATATAGCATAAAAACACGTTACTCGTAAAGGAGAGATATCACCTGGATAGGGCCACGAGAAGTCTCCACGTGACATAGGCTCCTTCCAAGCTCTTCTTTGAACCTGTCTAGCACAGAACTAAAACAAGAAACCATTAATTGCACCCGTACTAAACAGATGACTGGCCCTCTTGACCTAATGAAATAAAGCATTTAAAACCTCGCAAAACTGGCCCTCTTGGCCTAACAAGATCAAACAGAATAGCACCTACACATTCCTCCCCGAAATAGTACAGAGATACAATAAAATGCTCCTTTCCAAGGAGAAAAAATAGGGCTCGCAGCCCTAAGCTAAATGCATAAGATTATGATCCATCCCTCCTGCATATATAGCAAGAGGCGTACACATAACATGTTGTCTAATCAGCCTATGGGTCCAGGATAACAACGGTAGATGGGTCTCGGCTACTCTTTGAATCACCCATATCAACCATCACCTACCATATATTGCATGCTCTGATAACATTCCCCACAAGCGACCGGGTCCTGTCTCATTATTGATAGCAATATCCAAACTAGGACCACAGTTGAAGAAAAGGTCTTCTTCATAAGCAAGGTTTGCCAGTGAATCTGCAAACTGATTCCAGTAACGTGGAATCAGCTGAAGAGACACTCTCTCAAACTCCTCAAGTAGGGTCATGGCAGTTCGATGATACATACAAAGGATGGGATTCCGCACTGTGTATGTCCCATCTAGCTAATTCAAGATCAACTGGGAATCCCCTTTTACTAACAACCGTCGAATACCACCTTTCTTGGCAATACGCAATCCCATAATCAAGGCTTTATACTCCACCATGTTGTTAGTGAATCCTACCCCGAGATAAGCAGCTAACTTCATCGTAACTCTACGTCGGGGATCTCAGATTACTACTCCAACACTCTCCTTTTTATTAGGGCCCCTGGACGCTCTGTCAAAATATAATGTGTACATCCACAATGGGTTTATACATCCTACCATCATGAACTCCTCTATTCGTAATTATGACATTCAAAATTGAGCATGTTTAGAGGATGAACTAACGGCTCCATCCCACCTTCTTCATTAAACTCAACAGGGATACTTGTCAACATTCGTAAGCAGTGATGGAAGAAGACTTTGATCTCCCACACAAAGGTTCCGTCTTATTGCTCAATCACTTTGTATCCTTTGCTCCACCAGATAAGTTTCCCCTGATGGTATCTCTGCTCCAGATATGGGTGCTCCAAATAAAGGATTAACCGCCCCATCAACCAGCTTTAAGCTCTTTTGCAGGTCTCAAATCAGCCCCAACATGGACCTGCAATGCATTTCTCCATGTTAGCATACTTAGAAATAATAAGGTTTAATCTTATTAAGATTAACCTTATTTTTAAATTCTACTCCCTGCTGCAGATCACCTAGTAGAGCCATAGACCTATTTTTTCCTATCCTAGCAATCTTGTAGGGACCATCCCATCTAGGTTCCAGCTTCCCTGGAAACATCTCCCTACGCGCATCGTAGTACAGAACTAATTGCCCTTTTTTAAAGGTATATTTATTTGCTTTAAGGTCGTGCAACTACTTCATCCGACGTTTAGCTACCTCCTAATGTAATAAGCTCTGCAATTTCAATTCATCCAAGTGGGCTATGGTCGTGAACCATTCAAAGAGGTCATCCTCATCTCCCAAAGAGTGGCTAATTGCAAATCATATGGTTGGCAACTCAATTTCGAGGGGTAACACACACTCTTCCCCATAAACTAATTTAAATGGAGTATGGCCGGTAGCTTGCTTGAATGTTGTATTGTACGCCCATACCGCCACATACAACTTCCTGTCCCTGTCTTGTTTCTTCTCCGAGACTATTTTAGACAAGATACCCACAAGCTGCTTATTAGTACTTTCGACTTGCTCGTTGGCTTGCGGATTATAGGGGGTCGTTTTGTTATGCTTGATTTGCCAAGCTTCAGTCAGGCTTTTGATCACTTTATTCAAAAAGTGGGTTCCATGGTCCGACACTAGTTCCTTCGGTGGACCAAAACGGCAAACAATCTGCTCTAAAAGGAAAGTTGCAGTCTCTTTTGCATTGTCCTGCCTCGTCGCCCGCGCTTCTGACCATTTTGTGAAATAATCAGTTGCTACTATAATGTACCTCTTCTGAGTAGTAGATGATGAGGTGATAGGACCCACAAAGTTAATGCCCCACTTCTCAAATGGAAGGATAGCCATGATAGGCATAAGCGGGTGTTTCCTATTCTCTCTTTTGTCATCTTTGACAGGTATCACATCTCTTAACGTACTCAAAGGAATCTTGGAAGATGGACGCCCACCAATACCCAGTTCTTAAAGCTTTCTGTGTCGTCAACCGTCCAGCAAAGTGCCCTCCACATGCAGAGTCATGGTACTCTTCCAAGATGAAAGGAACCTCGTCAAGCATCACACATCGGCGATAGATATCATCAACACCCTACCGATATAGTATTCCTGCGATCAAGGAAAACTTCAAAGCCTATGGTTTGATTTTTCTCTTTTTTGATTTTGATAAACCAACTCCAGTCTCTCCCGTTGATAGATAATGCGTGATAGCAGCATACTAAGATGGGATAAAAGCTGTATCAATTTTAAACATTTCTTCAATATCACTTCCTTCAGCCAGAGTCTCTTTCGGCTCCCCGAAATCCATAATGCATTCCACAATACCCTGCAACCTTGGTGGCTTACTCTTAATCTCATAATCGAACTACTGCAAAGTGATTAACCACTTTGCCAAACGATCAGGCAGTTGCAGCTTATTCATAAGCAATCTGAGCCCTTCCACCTTCGTATAGAAAACTACCTCCTCATAGAGGATGTAGTGCCTGAATTTTTTAGTCGCAAAGACCATCGCAAGGCACAACTTCTCCATGTAGTGCCTGAATTTTTTAGTCGCAAAGACCATCGCAAGGCACAACTTCTCCATGTAGGTGTAGTTAATTTCTGATATGCCCAATTTTCAACTAGCAAAAGCTATCGGATGATACCACTTTTCCTCCCAGATTTGGGCTAATCAACAGCTGATACTATGCATGGTGGCTGCTGAAAATATGTAAAATACCTCACCTCTTTTAGGTGCTTTTAAAACTGGTGCTTTTACTAGCTCTTGTTTCACATCCTCGAAAGCTACCTTATAAGGGTCTCTCCATACAAATAGATAGCTAAAGGATAATAAGTTTGTTAATGGCAATGTCCTTTCTGCCAAGGCATTTATAAACCTCCGATAGTACCCTACCGATGACAGAAAGCTATGTACCTCTTTTGGAGTACTATCGATAGGGTACTCCAAAGACACACTTCCGTGGGTTAAGAGCGATGCAAAATTGTCTGCAGCGCTCAAAGCATTTTCTTAAGATAATCAACATCCTATCCCTTACAGTGGCTGCCCCAAGGTCATCGATAAATACTTTCAACTCATCTGGGGAGATGTCACCAAAGGTCTTGTCTGCTGTTCGTTGCCACGATCCAGATGCATTGCACAAACCAAAGGCCATCACATGGTACGCAAAAGTATCAAAGACAGTAATGAAAGTCGTTTTCAACTTGTCCTCTTCTGCAATTGCCATCTAGTTGTATCCTACAAAGCAATCCATAAACGAATATATTTCCCTACCCGCTAATTGATCCAAAATCTGGTCAATAAATGGCAATGGGTACTAATCCTTAACCGTCTGCTTATTCAGCTCTCTAAAATCTACACATAGTCGGATCTGGTTGTTTTTCTTCTTCCTGATGACAACTGGTGAACACCATTCCGTGTGCTGTATAGGGAAGATTAAACCAGCTTTTCGTAACTTCTGTAACTCCTCAAATAGCCCGTCCCTCAATTCAAAAGGCATACGCCTTACTTTCTGACGCACAAGATGACTGCCTTCTTTTACAGGAATAGTATGAACAGCCAAGCTGGGAGGAATACCTCTCAGCTCGTCATAACTCCAAGCAAAGATGTCACGGAATTCTTGAATCAAGGACACATAGTCCTCCCTTTCTGCTAAACTGAGCATGGAACCTAATTTAATTGGCCGCGAATTATTCGGCGTGCCAAGGTCCAACTCAATCATATCCGCGTCTCTTATCCTATCTTGCGGCTGTATCGGCTCATTTAGAGTTATCTGATAAATATCCTCTGTAGTGGACCCCTCTTTAGATTCATCACTGGGGATGATGTCTCACTACTAGATGGATCATCTGTTGTTTCTAATTCAGTAGAGGATAAAGGAGCTCTCTCACTCTAAGGCGACTCAGGGTAAGCATCGACTATTACCCTAAAGTCCAAGAAGCATTCTACACTTGCAACTGTAACATGGACTTTAGTAACGCAACCTTCTGGTTGCCTTAGACTATCATCAGCCATTCTAAGAAGGGTGAAGCCATCTTTTTGGATGCCTAGACCCAACCTCTCCATCAACTCTAAACTCATGATATTGACGGAGGACCCAGTGTCTACGATAGCATGCTCCACTAATATTCAATCCATGTATGCTAGAACCCTAGGGCAATTCTTTTCAGCATGATCAAACCAATCTTCCCCTACTCGTGCTATGCCCAAAGGTTCTACAATATACCCAATACGCAGGATCTTCTTGAATTCCTTGTGTACTCATGGAGATAATTTAATCAACTGTAAGAGGTTTACATCTGGTTTGACTTCGCAAAGAGAACTTGCTAAATCAAAATCATGATAGGTAGCCAAAGCTCTCTTTTCTGCCAAACCATCCTTTCTTTTGGTCTCGGGACCAGCTTTGTTGCTTCTCTTTTAGCTCTTTCCTTCTTTCTTGACACTTCCTCATCCTTCTTAGGATCTATTTTTTTGTCAACAGGCCTTAGAGGTCCACCTTCCACGCCAAGATTCAGGACTTGCGTCCCCTTATCCCCTTGCTTAGGGTTTTCCTCGACCAGTTTTGCATTATCTTTATCACCCTCTTTAGCCTTTTGGCCTCTTGTCACGGCTCTTAGGTTAGAGGTTTTAGCGCCATTGATGCGTACAGCCTCAATAAGGCTGACTCCATTGCCTTGTCGCAACTCCTCTATAGCGATCTTTCCCCTTTGCAGTATTTGTCTTGGTCCATCATTTTGCTGGAGGTTATTACCTTGCACTCTATGATTAACTGGACCTGGCTGTTTACTCCCTTATTGGAAGGAACTAATCTTACTCCAACAGGTAGCGACTAAGTGGCCCGACTTCCCACAAATATCACATTTAACATTTGGAAAGTTTCTAGGGAAATGTTATCCGCCACACCACTTACAGCTAAATCCTGAGGGACCACCCTCTTCAAGGCATCGACTCCCTATCAGATTCTGCTGCTTCTTCAGGAAATTGATGTCAATAGCTATTTTCCGATATTGTTCAGAAATCATGTCGGTGTAGTGCTTCATCATATCCTTAACTTCACCAAGGACATTAAAGGCACTCGACTCATAGCCTTGATTGTCTATCCTTCACTCCATTGGCCTAACAATTTGATTGGGCATTGGTTGTTGACTCACAGGAACAACATTAGGGTTCGAAGCTTGGCCTCCAACATTTGGTGGAGCCAACTGACTGGCCATAGGCATAGTCACACTAGGAGGAGCTGGCAGCAAAGGTACATTTTGAACCATGCTTCCTCTCCCATTAGGGTTATTCATAGGCATCCCTTGACTTCCATTTATCAATGGTAAATTGCCTCCAAGTAGTAGACCTGCATTAAGATTTATTCGAGAGGAGTAGGCTGTTTGTAATCGTGACTCTACTTCTTCTGCCCATGTGATGGTGGTGTGTATATCAGCCAAAGCCACACTGCTCAATTGTACCTGAATATTGAAATCCAATCTATGCAAGAAGTATTGCAATTGGACAGTCGACGGAATGGGAATGTAAGTTTGTAACTTACCAAATACTTCCTTAAGCTTCTTGGCATAGGCTTTCACATTCTCATGGGGGTCTTGGCGTGTTACATTCAAAACATGCAACCAGTATTGGCCACCTCTTTCAGGGGCATATTCGCCTCGAAAAGCTGCATAAAATTGGTTGATTGTGGTTATGGTTCAAGTCTCTATGCTATGATACCATATTGCAGCCCTTCCTTTTAATGTCATGTTAAAGAACATCATAAGATGACCCTCATCTTGGATGCGGTAATTAAACATTAGTCTTTGGAATTCACAAATGTGAAGCTCCGCATCTTCTTCGGCTAACCCATTAAAAATGGGCAAAGGCACTCCTAAAGCTGGCAGATCCGGCGTCCCTGCAGGAATTGCAATGGGTTGTGCCATGACGACAATCGGATTAACAATAGGAGTTTGGATTGATGAGATCACACCCCCACTTGAAGTGGGTTGACTTGGTGGAAGAAAGGAAGAACTTGCGCTTCCTCCTGCACCTAAAGGACTATGTGCAGCAATTGGGTTACTAAGACCACTGCCTTTTATGCATATCGGGGTGCTCCTTTGAGGAGAATAGCGGATTACAATCTCCAACCGCCGTCTAGCCCTCTCAGCACGTTCTGCTTTTTGTATTTCGGCTTGACGGTCCTTGTCAGAGGACATAAACCAATTTTATGGTCCCTAAAAACCCTAGATTCAAGAGCCACCACTTCTTGGTAGCTCCCAGCAGACGCACCATTGATGGGACCTCAAATGGGGTGGCATTGGCTATGCCACTAGCCAGACCTCATACTCATAACAGACAAACACACCCTCACGGCCTCGTGGGCCAAGAGTGTCTATCTGCTGCTAAAGGGCGAACTGTCCTAAAGCATAATCTGTGTGTTTTTAGTTTTGTAGTCCAACGTTCCCCTTTCTATAAACTCCACAGAGGGAGAACCCATACACATTGGCAATAAATGCCATGATAATCACATACATGGGAAGAAACCTCTTGGTGGAATCACCACGGCCCCACTGCAGCTCTCCTATATCGCAGGGATTGGCCCCTTGATGCACTGCTCAACATATAGAACAAACCAACAAACTCCACTCTTTCATTTTGAAAGTATTCCAAGAGATACCATGTGTCCTTTCCAAATGATCCCCCAAGAAACGAACGTCTATCATACGGCTTAGGTTGCCCTTCCACACTCAAGCGTGGGTCATCGTCATCGAAAACATGTGCTATGCATCCAATCCTTTGTATTCTGATACCATGATTGACATGCACATGCAAAGGTGGATGATCCTAAAGTGCTCAAACATAATTTTCAATCATAAACATGTGGTGCACAATCGGGCTTTCCAATGCTCATTCACTAACTCGTTGCGGCGATGTAAGGATAGCACCGAGACAACACCCGTGCTACTATCCTCTTAATTAAAACACACCAAAATCTATGTCATGATATGCATCAGAAAATCAGCAATAATCAACACGCAAATTGCACCATTCAAACATTCCACCCCCCTACGTTTAGGTATTGCTTTCATTGCATAGGTGTAGAGGTTCATTTTGTCATGTTTTGATGTATGAAAAGCGGTAAATCACAAACTTTGACAAGGAGATAGGGCAAATTGAGGCTAAACCTCATGCATTGCCACTACCATACATCCACAAACAATCATGATATTTTTCCTTATTTTTGTGAAGCGTATTTCTATTTTTCCCCTTATTTTTTTCATTTTCTTGATTTATTTGTCAATAAAATATGCTATTTTCTAATTTTTCTTGTTCCAATCACTTCAGCATACTAACATTCAATTTATCTTCCATTTTTCCCCCATAGAAACACATTTCACCTACCCGAAACGATAAAACTATCATTTTACCGCTTAAAAACCGCATTTTGGGTTCTATGAGAATTAAATAGCGCATGTAAATCATTGCAAAATCAAAATTTTTTGATAAACAGCAAATAATCATGATACAACCAGCACACTCAAATAAATTTTCATCCAATAAGAACATCATTACCATCATAAAATACCAAAAACCCTTTATTTTCTTCATAAAAATGGTCATACCATGTTTTTACAAAACCCGAGACGCATTAAATGACTGCATGACCAGCGGACGGAGCCTCCATTGCTCTCAATCCAATGTTGCACATCAATCTTCAGCATCTCCATCAATCTCCATCACCGTTTCCTTCAATCTCCCTCTCGATTCCTCCTTCAAGATAGTGCACATGAACAGCCCATAGAGAGGAGAGAGAGGGAGGAGAGAGAAAGACTAGATTCTGATCTCTTCATTTAGCCAGCCATATCTCGCGCGAGGACCGGTGATATGATCAGGAAAGAAGGAGAAGTTGTTGAGTATTGTCTATTTCATGGCTTACTTGCAGCCCCAAAATCGATTTGTGGGGGGGAGGGCGATTTTTTCGGCGTCATTTCTGATGATGGCATGCTGCCGCCATGTGAAAATGAGGGAGGGGGGAGCCTCCTCCCAAAGGGCACCCCCTCTTGGCCTTAAATTTTGGTCCACCTTTTCAAATTTGGCCAATTTTTTGCCTCTTTCGCGTCCGGGCTCCGATTCGACCTCTAAAAAATCCTACGCATTCGTCTCGGCATCCCACACTAACTCATAGCTCTCGGCATCCTACACGGTAGTCAAAAAAATTATCAAAAATCCACAAGTGTCGCTCGGGCGCCTTTTAAAAGCCGTCTTTCACTTGGTGCTTAAAATCTTCCTAGCTGCAGCCGCCACCTTCGATGTCTAATATTTTTCCCCTAAATTCTGGATTTTTTGGCAAATTTTAGGCACATTCCGGGCTTAAAACTCCGCTCTCAGCGATCAACATACGACTGAATGTGGCTGGTGCATTAGTTAGACCAAAAGGCATAACAAGGAATTCGTAATGTCCAAATTGAGTTCTAAATGCAGTTTTGAAAATATCAGATGTGTCCAATCGTACTTGATGGTATCCAGATTTAAGATCTATCTTGCTAAATATTGTGGCCCCTTATAGTTTATCCATGAGGTCATCTACCCTAGGTATCGGATATCTATTCCTGACAATGCTCTTTTTTAGGGCACAATAATCAATGCACATCCTATAGATGTTATTTTTCTTCTTGACTAATAGTACAGGTGCACCAAAAGTAGAACTACTAGGTATAATGAGTCCTCGGGTTAACAATTCTTCAACTTGGATTTGAATTTATTTTTGTTCAATTTGATTATGTCAATAAGGTGCTTTACAAGGTGGTTGAGAACTTGGAATTAAGTCTATTTTATGATCTTCAAGATGCGTGGGTGGTAACCCAAGTGGTAAGTCAGCAGCAAAAAAATCTTTAAATTCTGAAAGAAATTGTGCATGCCTAGGATGCATCTGATTTTCTTAGCTTCAATTTCATTCACCCATACTAAATAGGATTTGCTACCTTTTCTTAATGCACGTTTAGCCTGTGTGTGACTAAACAATGGAAAATTATCTAAGGTAAGTGTACCATGTAATGTGATTTGTTTTCCATTAGAATGAATCTTCATTGAATGTGTGGAATAATCTATATTGGGATTATATTTATGATGCCAAGGCATTCCCAAGATAATGTCACTAGATTGCAAAGGCACAACTAAGAAATTTTTGCGTTTAGCATAATCTCCAATTTTAATTTTCAAGTCATGAACTTCTTGTGTTCCATTGTATCTAGTGCCTAAGAATGCAGCCTTGATGCGATAATGAGTCGAAACAGTATGTAAATTCAATTCTTTGACTAATTTTGCAAAAATAAAATCATGTGTGCTCCCGTCATTATGTAAAACAATCTTTCCTCTACCATGCACAAGACATTTTATCATTATTAAAGAATGAGGATTTGGCATACCTGGTAAAGTATTTGAAGAGTATCGATATCGTCATCGTCTTCTGTGAAATCAAGCATTTCTTCATGGTCTTCATCTTCAGTCGCTCCCAAGTAGTTGATGTGAACAGTAGGCTTTTTGGATTGACAATTCACCCAGGTTGGTGGCACTTGTAGCAGACTATGGATTTGGCTATGGAAACATTATTTGTAATAGCGGAGAGTTTAGGAATGTTGGGATTTGGCTGGAAAGATTGCTTAGGATTTGGATTTGTGTTTGATGGCAAAGCAGGGGGTCATGTCCAAGATTTACGAAGAGAAGATGGAACAAAGCGATTTTGATTGAATCTTCAAAAGTTAGAATTGAATTTCTTTATACCGAAGTTACTGTTAGTTGAAAATTATTGTGGTCGCTTCTATTGTCCTCGAATTTTTTCTTCAGCATCATGGGCCAAAGAAATCGCATCCTCAAGAGTTGTTGGCTTGAACATGTTCACCTCCGCATAGAAGTGACCAAGCCAACCAGACATAAACTTGTGCTTATGGATCGCCTCAAGTACATCTTCGAGCATTCAAAGTTGCAATAAGGCATTCCAAAAACACTCGATATATTGTGAAATAGGCTCGCAGTCTCTTTGTTGCAGAAGATCCCACTGTTTTATTGTTTTTTCATGGTATTGGGGTGAAAGAAAATTCTGTAAAAAATTCTTTTGAAAAGCCTTCCAAGTAGTGGGACAATCAATACTTTTGCAGACAACAGTCCACCATAACGTTGCTCTATCCACTAAATGATTAGTGACACACTTGAGTTTATCTTTTTCGACGTACTGTTTTTCATGGAAATAATCATCAAACTGACCGATAAAAGTGAGAACAGTCTTTCCATCACGTAGCCCATTAAAAGTACAGAATTTGAAATTTCTTTTACTTATCTTGGCTTCTTTCCGGATAGATTGTGCTTCGTTGAAGAAGAATGTAATCAAGGAGGTTGAAAACGAGTTCGGGATTGAACAGAAATTATATCTGTCACATCAAGGGTGTGAACAGAGGCTTGTAGGGAGGTTGAAAACGAGTTTGGGATTGATTTGGAGAAGAGCTCAGTGCAAATGTCCACTAGGAGAGAAATTTAAAGGTAGAAGTGTTTAACCTTTAAGCCTTAGTAAGCTTAAAAAGCTTAAGTTTTTTATAAAAAAACTTGACTTTTTTGAAATCGACGCGACAGGACACCAGCACCTTCTTGATGACGTCGACTACAACGAGTTCATCCTCTCACTTAGGCTTTTATTAAGCTCTTAAGCTTATTTTCAATGAAATTATTACATTTTGCCTTTGAGAAGAAAAACAACTTTCAAAGAGACTTCCCAGGTGGTCCTTCGCTTCCTAAGAGTGGTCCTTCGTGATCCAACAGCACAGTAGGGGGTTCTTCACCGTCAGGAACACGCTGGTATTGACGGATCATCGCGAGACTGGCTGTATGAGAGTGGAATTTTGATGCCGAGAAGTGCTTAAAAATAGCTAAAAATTACGAATATCAAGGGAAAAATATTCAACGTCAAAGGCGGCAGCTCGATCTAGGACGAGATTTTAAGCATCAAAGTGCTTTAAAGGCACCCGAGCGACACTTGGTGATTTTTGATCATTTATCAGACTGCCATGTGGGTTGTCAAGAGTTACCGACCAATGCGGGATGTCAAGCCGGACGCCCAGGATTTTTCAGAGCTCAATTCGGAGTCCGGACGGGGAAATGGCCAAGAAACCGGGCAAGATACGAAGAGGTGGACAAAAGTTTGGGCCAAATGAGTGGTGACCTTTGGGGGCTAGGGAGCATTTTATGCCAACATTTGAGTTAGCATGAAATCGTGGAGAGAGAGAGAAGGAAGAAAACGTGGGCAGATGGCGCCGATTTTTGCTCCTAGATCTTGGGGATGGAAGATGCAGCCTGCACACAATCACTACAATTGACATTGGCCCTTGCTTCCCCTTTGCCTGCTGGTCATTTCGCCATGCTTCGCTCGCGCAATGGTGGTCTCTATGGAAATCTCAGAAATCAGTCTTTCTCTCTCCTCCTTCTCTCTCTTCTAGAGGCAGATTCATGTGGGAAGAAGAAGGATCGATGGATGCTTGTCCAACCGAGATGGGATTGCTCTGTGATGCAAGAGGAGGGTAGATTGCTGATTCCGGACTGTCATGGACATTAATGGCTGCTGGAAATCAGTCCCGAGACATGGCAAATAAAAACCCGCAACCGCAAAGAACGGTAATTTTATTTTTACAAAAGAAATTGATATTTTATGCAATTTGCTTCATGAATATTTGTTCCCATGGGCCGATTATGCATTATGTTGTTGTTTGCTATGAGTTTGATCAGTTCATGCTCAAAAAATCAGAAAATCATAAGTGTTATGGCTTAAATTAATGGTATAAAACCCGTAAAACACGCGTTTAAGAGGCAAAATGGGATTTTTTTGCAAAATAAAGGGGAAACATGAGATATAACATCAATAAAACCTGAAATTTTACTGTCAAAGAACCTAAGGGCCATGGCCCATAATCAATCTTAATTTCTAGTCATTTTTTAGTGAAAATAATAGAAGAAAAATACCAAGAAATTGTGAAAAATGAGTTTTAAATGGGAGAAAATTAGGAAACGATAAAAAGAAAATTTCAGAAAATTACATAAGTGTTTGTGCAATGTATAATGAAGGTAGAGCACGAGGTTAGCCTCAGTTTGCCCTCATTTCTATGTTTTTGTCCGTATTTATTGCTTTCTCTACAAAGGAATACACATAAAATGACTCTTACACCTATCAACGATTGCAAAACATTAAACGGTAGGGTGAGAGGAGAGTTTGAGCGTCAAAGTACAATCTTAAATCTGATTTATGTGTTGCATCAGGGCTATAGGATGTTGTTTTAAAATAAAGGAAAAGGCAGCATGAGTGTAAGGCTCGGTGTCTCTCCTCGTTTCAATACATAAATGTTAGCATGAAAGTCATGAAAAGATTGGTTTCGCACGATGCACAATGCTGATTTTCTATTGTTTGTGCACTAAACTATTCACATTGTGCACTATGCATGGTTCATGGTATCGGAAGAAAATCTCCTGGATTGCATAGCAATTGTTTTCTTAGGACTTTGACCCACGATTGAGAGTGTGAGGTTATCCCTTGCCGTAAGGTAGAGGGTCGGTTTCCTTAGGGACTGTGAAGTGAAGAAGCATGGTATATCTCCTGGAAATACGAGAAATATAAAAGAGAGGAGTTTGTGCTCGTATGTGTTATATGTTTAGCAGCGCATCAAAGAGCCAATCCCTGAGATGTAGGAGAGCTACAGTGGGGCTCCGACTATTAGTCGGTGGAGTGCCTCCTATGTGTGTGTGATCGTGGCATTGCCAATGTATAAGGGTTCTCCCTCTGAGGAGTTTAAGAGAAATGTTGGGCTATAAACTATAAACGCAGGAATTAAGCTTTAGGGCAGTGTGTCCCTTACCATTTAATAGACTCTCCTGGTCCACGAGGCCGTGAGGGTGTTTGTGTGTCATGAGCATGAGGTCGGCTAGTGCTATAGCTAGTGCCGGCCCATTTTAGGTCCCATCACTGTAGAGCCCGTTCATTCCAGGAGCTTCGCCTTCACGCGAGATGGTAAACGATTGGAAGCCATTGATCTCAACTTTGCTCTGATACCACTGGTGCGCAAATCGAATGCTGAATGCATTCGTAGCAAGCGCCAGAAGGTCCAAAACAAAGAACTCTACTTTAAGCTCAAAAATCAAGAGGATAGACTTACATGACATGAGACAAAAAGACCAATTGGGTATAATCTCCCCCCATGCCTTATGCGAGCACTCCACAATGCATGTATTTATAAATTTATTCATCTCAATACTCAAAAATAGCCCAATTTTACAAATAAGCATGCTTTAGCTTTTGTATTTGCTTTTGTCCAAATAAAGAATAAAGCGGTTGGGCGGCCCAAGAGTCTCAGGATGTGTCCAAATACAATGTCCAATAATGAAATATTTAAACCGTGTGTCCATGCACATACAAAATAATAAATATTTATCAAGCACTTCAATAAATAAGCACACCTAAATAAATATTAGTGCCATGCCTTTAATAATAAGACGCGTGCCCATAAAAAATGATAATATCTTCTAGGTAATTTGAACACATGCTATTGCCCAATGCTTCCCAACGCCATTGTCGCCTGCTCTACACATCAACTAAAGCATTCATAATTGTTAGAAAATAATAAAATTAGACCGACAAAAGTGAACACCTAGTAGTCTTTAGCTACAAAATAAATAAATAGGTTGGAACTCTGTCCTAACCTTAATTTAACACGAGTACACTCTAAACTCATAAACGTCCATTAATTTAAATATGTATTTTGCATAATCACCCATTGTGGAGTCACCCACATGCACATTAAATTAATATGATGCCCGAAAAGGATAGGCATCCCTATCAACTTCTCACACAAGGAATCCACCTTGTGTACGAGCCCCGGCAAATAAATAAAGTTTTATGGAATCCACCGCAAAACCTCACGGAATCCACCATGGAATATGCCTCGTGGCATCAAAAAACTATTTCTCAACTATCTTAATCACATTAATCATAGATCAAAAAATAACATATTTTTATGTATAAATAAATATGAGAAAATAGCTAATAATGGGAAAAATAGGATTTTTGAGTTATTAAAATCTAGAAAATTATGATTCATGGTTGTGGCTATATAACAAAGCTGAGGCATGAAGTTTGGCGGCTTTGTTTATGTGTCATAGTTCATGGGTTTTTCCACTTTATGAGAAAAATACATACGAAATGAGGCATTATACCTATGCAACACAGCACAATCTAAACATTAGAGCGAAAGGGTGAGGTTAAGAGATTAAGAGGGCTGGGAGGGTTTGAATCTTTGAAATATTTGACTATGCATTTCATTTAGAATTGTGATATTTTAGTTTAAGAGGTTAGTAGCATGAGAAATCGGTGCTAATCTCCATACATCGAAGCATACATTTAGTGAAGATCATTGAAGGACTGATTTTTACACTCCAGTGCTGATTTGTTTTAAAATTAAATGTTTGTGCACAATAGGTATACACTTTTGCATTTTGCATGCCACACGGTATAATCTCCTAGATGCATAGCACATGTATGCTGAACATTGACCAACGTTGAGAGTGTGAGGAAGTCCTTTGCTGTAGGTTAGATGAGCAGTTCCTTGGGATAAGTTTAGTGAGGAAATATAAACTCCTGGATCGTTCGATAAATCAAATATTGGATTATGTATCATGTGTTTTATATGTTGAGGCAGCGCATCTTGGGGCCAATCCCCTTGATGTAGGAGAGTTGCGATGGAGCTGTGGCAGTTAGTCAAGAGGTGCTTCCCTATGTTTGTGATACAAGGTATTATACCTATATGTTATGGGATCCCCCTCTGAGGAGAAGGAAAGGTAAAAGTTGGACTGTGTCCTATTAAAATGCAAGATTGATATTAGAGTTTAGTGTAGTGTGGGCCTTAGACGCTCCTGGCTGTGAGGCTGTACAGGGTGTCTTATGCGACTTGGAGGTCCAACTAGTGCTAGAGAGCCAGTGTCGGGCCCATTTTAGGTCTCGACACACACATAACTATATTTAATAGCTTTAACTCTATATTTATTTTAATTACATTTAAAAATAATTTCTCTTGATGAAGCTATGTTCTATACTTATGTGTTTTATAGGGAATGTTGGGTGAGATTGGGCCTAAAATATCCCATATTCCTAGAAATTTAACCTATATTTCAAATTATATATTTCAAAGCCTATCCCAATTCATGCGATATGGAGAATGTACTTGTCAGGGCTTGGGAGATAAATCATGATTACCATGAAATTACTAAGCATGGAATAATCCATACCCACCCTTCATCCCCCCACAACCAAAGAGTTGGAGGCTACATAGTGTTAAGATTACTAAGCATGGAATAATCCATCTCCTTCATCCACCCCACAACTAAATAGTTGGAGGAAGCTACATAGTATTGAGAATTTAGGCAATCACATCCAATGTAGCCTCTTTCATGGAGCAGTTGGGTGGGCTAAGGATATGCAGGTTTATTGAATCCCATAAGCACACTGGTGGAAAGTGCTACCTACCCAAAAGAATATAAAGAATTGTACTTGCCTATCATTTGAATGCAATTTCATTGTACTTTTGTCCTTTCAATCAATGTCACTGTCTATACACACAAGATTGTGTTTATGAGTACAAGCTTCCATCTTGGAATCTAATTCACTTGTGTGACAATCATTGTCTCTAAGTCAATATTATCATGAGTCTTGTATTTCTCTTTCATCCTCCATATCCATGCTCAAGATCCATGCATTTCAACACATATAAACCATATTATATAAGCCAATAATGATGCCTCCATACCCAATAACCAATTCTTCATTTATCAATCTTGATAGGCAAGAAAGCATCCAGCATGGAAATAGTGTGTTGTACCAAAGTCCCATACAAAAGTCAATGAATAGTTGTTCCTTTGAAAATTGAAATTTGTTTATTTTTTGGCTAAGATGATGTTTCAGATGCTATGTAAGTTTGTGAGAGGAAGGAGAAAATAAAGGATAATATGGCTTAGGCCATGAACAATTTTTGGAGAAGGGCATTTGTGGGAAAAGAACGGAGTCCACAAAGGAAAGAAGAGGGTAGATATGCAAGCTAGATCCCAAGGGAGTTGTATTTCTGAGACTTAGGAGGGAAGGTTACCTAGGATGGTATGGGTGGGAGTGTCATTAGATATAGGGATGCTAGGATGCTGGGTACAAATGAGAGGCTATAGGATAGAAAGACAATAGGGAAATGCATGCATAAGGTATGGGGAGATGATTGTGCTACAAGTGAGTAAGTTAGACATTTTGTGGAGCTAGCAAGCTATAGGCCCACAATGGTGATATATAGTTAGCAAGCTATAGGCCTATGATGATATTGAGTAAATAGGATCCTACTGCTAGTGTTCAATGAAAGGGCATCAAGTGTTAGAACCATGAGCATAGAAACATTGATATACACCAACCCTCAAGTTCCACATTGTGCTCAAAGGAGTTCATCTTTGTATCCCTGAATCCAAGTTTTACTCTTAAAGCTATGCTTCAACAAAACCCAAATAATTTCCTACCACAAGGTAGAATCATGAGTCTTTCTAGGATTTCTAGCAAAAAACTCATAAGGTTGGTACTTTCAATGGTATGAACCTTCCATATCAAAGAACTCAAAGTTATATATATAATAGAGAGCCAAAACATTCATATAGACATCACCAACATGATAAGGGCTCATTGAAGAGTCACAGAAAGCCAAAGAGCTACTCAGTTGTCATGTGCTCAACCATAACTTTTAGATTTGATGGTAGAAGACCATGATTTAATGTTTCAATTGTCCTCTCCAATGTAGCTTGTAAGTATTCTATCAATTTTATTTGAGCAAGCTATTTTTAATCAACATAGACAAAGGAATATGCACTCTTTCCAAGTGTCATACTTAATCAAAGCAAGATGAGAAGTACTTGACTGCCTCATCCTTGTTCATAGAGTTCATGAAGCCCTTGTGGTGATTGTTGTGGTGCACACACTTTGGTGAATTTACAAGTAGCATAATATAATTGGGTCCCGATCCATGTCTTTGAGTATCTACATATATGACTATCCTAGTCTAGTGCCATGAAACATCTCAACTCACATGAACCTACTTACTACAGTCAACTCTCACACACTACTTTAGCTCTCTCTTATAGGAGGAGACCAAACATCCATCTTACTAATGTTAGTCACATTGAAAAAATCCTATGAACACTTCCTTCAATTACGTTGCTTCCAAAATCTATGGTAACTTCCCTATCACTTTAGTTGATTGATCCAACTTCAAAATATTTTATTAATGACAATCACTTTCACAAAATTGGTGCTACTATGACTTGTCTTCATGACTATTCTTTCTTTTACTAATGATCATGGCTACCTCAAACATAACATCAAGCTCTATACTCAAACATGGTCACTCCTTCATGGATCATGGCCTCTTGAACCCTCCTTTAGCCTTTGGAATCATGCTCTTAGCTTTGACAATAACAAAAAGTTGATCACATTCATGCCCACATACGATAGTCCTTGAGCTCCTTTACATGTTGTCACCTTCAAAAGCTCCTTCAATCCTACATATAATTTCCATTTCAATCCTACATATAATTGCCATTTCCACCATTGAGTGTTGCAAGTGACCAAGTTTCCCACCATCTTAGATCACAGTGCTAACATTTCTTATTGTTTTCAATCATGCCTTGAAACTTGAGCTTCTCCTCTCATGTGATCCTGATAACATGCCATAATAACCTCTTTTCTTTTAAATAGTACTCCCTTTCTGTCCAAACCTAAAACAGGCCTGACACTAGCTCTACAGCACTAGCTGGGTCTCTACTATACACCCAAACCACCCCACATAGCCTCGCAACCAGGAGTGTCTAAGGGGTATACTACCCTAACCTCAAATGTAGAACTTTGCATTTGTACGGGATTCTAATCCAACTGATAACCCTTCCCACACTCCTCAGAGGGAGTCCCTATACATATCAGTGTAATACATCATATAAGCATAGACAAAGGGAGCGCCCCTCGGCTAATTGCCACCACGACCCCACTACAACTCTCCTACACCTCAAGGATTGGCCCCAGATGTCCCCAAGATGTGCCATGAAAAGATAAAGCACATACGACACATAATCATCTCTTTTAATTAGTCCTTCCAGGAGATGTATTATATTCCTCACTAAATACACCCCAAAGGAAACGAACCACTAACCCTATAGCTTAGGGTACCTCACCTCCTCAACGTAGGTCATTGTTCATAAAACTATTTGCTCTGCATCCAGGATGATACCATGTTTTGCATGCAATGAAATTGTGTATGATTTATAGTGCTCAAACATTTGTTTCATCAATAATTGGCAATTTGAAGGTGCAAAAACATTTATTTTCATGTCTTTAGTCTAAACGAGAGTGATGTGTTGCCTAGGGCTGGCACCGAGCATGCTTGTGCTACTGGACCTTCTTAATTTTCAAAACCATGTTTCCAACATGCTATGTATCAAAAAAAGATCAAAATTTAGCATATTATTAGCACTTGACATCCCCCTTCCCCCCTAGCGCTTAAGATTGTGCATTCGGGGTAGGTTTAGAGAGCATTTTTTATGTATTTTTCCTTCATAAAAGCAGTAAATATCCACTTTAACATAAAGTTAGGGCTGAATTGAGGCTCAGCCTCATGCCTCAACCTTATCATACATTTAAAAATATAAATATTTTTTTCCTATTTTTGGGACGTAAAAATCTATTTTTTTTATTTTTTTCTATTTATTTATTGATAAATATCAATATTTTCTAATTTACTAATTTGGACCGATTGATCTTACTGAGAACTATTTTTCTACCACATTCCATTCCATGCAAATACCGTATACACAACAGAACCCCAAAATCACATGATTTCTCTTAAAACTGCAATGTTGCACATTTTCATGTTTATAAAGAAATTATTAGATGACTAATTTATTTTGATTTCCTTAACATTTGTGATAGATGATAGCATTGACAACCAAACACTGTCAAGATTGTGGGAGAGAAGGAAGGAGTCTCACTTGTAGCTTTCTTGCTTGCACAATGGGGGAATACACACAAGGGTGGAGGCTGAAAACAATTTTCCTCTTCTTAGTTGTGTAAGCCAAAAAGAACTCTTGTACATAGAAATAGAAGAACCCTATACATGGGTCTCAAACCAAACTCAACTAACTAAGGCGGCATACTAACTGAGCCACGAACTAGAGTAGATAAGGATAGCTGTCATCTAGCTATTATTCATGGGCGGTGTACCAACCGCATCTGCAAAACTGACAAGTCGGTGACATAAATGCACAACGGTCACCCTGGCATATCACGAGTGGAGCTCGATATCTCAACACTCCCCCTCGAGCTCAATCCCAATTCCTGCACACCAAGCAGGTCTCTGAACTTGCGCAGCTTCTCTGCGCCCAATGCTTTCGTAAATATGTCAGCTACCTGATCCTCTGTGCTGACATAAACTAGATCAATAAGACCTAGTAAAACCCTCTCTCGCACATAGTGATAATGCACCTCAATGTGCTTTGTTCTAGCATGATAGACTGGGTTATTTGTCAAGTGTAAACTGCTCATGTTGTCACAATAAATGACAATTGGCCCATCTGTAGGCTGATGCATATCATAAAGTAGCTTATGCAACCAAGCTACCTCACATGCAGCCATTGCTACACCCCTGTACTCAGCCTCCGTGCTCGACAAGGCAACTGTAGGCTGTTTCTTGCTGCTCCAAGTGACTGCAACACTCCCAAAAGAGAACACATATCCACTGGTAGATCGTCTATCAGAAATACTACCAGCCCAATCAGCATCAGTGTATCCATACAACTGTATCTAAACCCCAGACTCATAAAGTAGTCCATACTACAATGTGGACTTCACATACCTGAGTATGCGTCTAGCGGCATCTAAATGCGGTTTCCTTGGAGCCTGCATAAACCGACTTACTAATCCAACAGCATAGCTCAAATCTGTCCTGGTAATAGTCATATAAATCAAACTTCCTACTATGCGTCTGTACATAGTAGGGTCTTCCAGAAGCTCACCTGCATCTGCGCTCAGCTTCACATTCTGCTCCAAAGGAACTGAAATAGGCTTACAGCCTGTCATCCCATATTTGGACAGCATGTCCAATCCATACTGCCTCTGTAAGAGCCATATCCCACTTGGTGATCTAATCACCTCAATGCCCAAGAAATAACGCAGCTCTCCCAAATCCTTCATCTCAAACTTCTGCTTCAATAGCATTTTCATATGAAGGATATCTTCATCACTATCACCTGTGATAATCAAATCATCAACATAAATGACAAGCAGCATAATACCTTTCTCTGTTTTTCTCACATAGTGAGAAATCTGCCTTGAAAATCTGAAAGCCAATAGTGACAAGATACTATCCTATCTTGTCCGACCATGCTCTAGGTGCTTGCTTCAAGCCATACAATGCTTTCTTCAACCTGCAAACAAACTCAGGATGAATAGCATGGACATAACCTGGTGGCTGCTCCATATATACCTCTTCTTGCAAATCACCATGCAAGAAGGCATTCTTTACATCCATCTGATGTAAAGACCATTCCTTTGATGCAGCCATAGCAATGATTGCTCTTACGGTTGCCATCCTTGCAACCGGACTGAATGTTTCTTCATAATCAATGCCATATGTTTGTGCATACCCCTTGACTACTAATCTTGCCTTGTATCTGTTCACAGAACCATCTGCATTGTGCTTTGCCTTATAAACCCACTTATAGCCAATTGCATTCTTACCTTTAGGCAAAGGTACCAATTCCCATGTAGCATTTGCTTCCAAGGCATCCATTTCTTCATCCATGGCTTTCTCCCATTTTTCTTTTCCCATGGCTTGCTCAAAAGAAGTGGGTTCTGGTTCATATATCACTTTGGCCATATAGGCATAGTGAATGGCTATAAATCCATCATATTTCAGCCTATCCACAAGATACCTAGCTCTGGTAGACCTGCGCAAAGTAGCTTCACTCCCAGGTGCTCTCAAAACATCCCTGGTCTTCCTTACTCCAAGTGTAACAATAGAAGGAATACTCGACTCATCATCAATGCTCTGTTCTGAGCCACTGGATTCACCATCCACATAAGAGTGACCTGCATTCACATCAAACATGGGCTGATCTACCTTCTCTTTTCCTTTTCGTGATACCTAAATACCACTATCTGCATTGCTTTGAGAAGATTCTCCTGATCTCAATCTGCCTATCCATGGCAAAGAATGTGAACCACTGCTAGAGGACGTTCCAGGTCCACTAATATTTTGTGACTGCTGCTGTGAATTCTGTGCAACATTACCATTTTGTGCATCTACACCATCAGTCACATTTACTGGTTTATATCAGCTACTCATCTCATAAAAAACAACATCTCTGCTCACTGTAAACTTAGGAGTAGAAGGGTTATAGCATCTATACCCTTTCTACTGCAGAGAGTAACCAATAAAGATGCACTTCTCAGCTTTTGGATCCAACTTGGATCTCAACTCATCTGGCACATGAACATAGGCAATGCAACCAAAAATTTTCAAATGAGAAATATCTGGTTTCCTACCAGTATACCTCTCCTCTGGATTCATCCCATGTATTGCTGCAATGGGAGTCCTGTTCATTATGTAGACTATTGTAGCAACTGTCTCAGCCCAATAAAAATCTGGCAGGTCTTTTTTATTAAGCATGGCACGAGGTACCTCTCCAATATGCCTGTTTTTCCTTTCTGCAATTCCATTTTGTTGTGGGATATAACTGCATGAATATTGATGCTTTATGCCATGCTCCTGCAGGAACCTTGCAAACTCATTTGAGAGGTACTCTCCCCCTCCATCTGACCTTAGGCATTTTATTTGCAGGCCTGTTTCTTTTTCAACCATAGCTTTAAGAGTTTTGAAATGCCCAAAAACTTCACTTTTCTTTTTCATAAAATACACCCAAACTTTTCTGCTATAGTCATCAATAAAATTGACAAAATAATGACAGCCTCCAAGAGATGCAGCTTTAGTAGTCCATACATCAAAGTGGATTAATTCCAATGGCTTCTTACTCTCTTGAACATGTCTAGGAAATGGTTTCCTTGCATGTTTTCCAAATTGGCAGGCTTCACATACCTTATGCATTTCTACAACCTTGAATTTAGGCAATCCTGCAACAATATTTTGGGCTTGCATTGATTTAAGTCGCTGTACATTAACATGACCAATGCGTTTATGCCAGATATCAATATCTGCAACAACTACACCAGTCCCATGTGCAAACATTGCTGCACTCAATTCAGACATGTCTGTATCCAACGTAAACATTCTGCCCTTCTTCTTTCCTTTTGCTATCAAGCGACCTTTATTTTTCATATCCTTAACAAAGCATCCATGAGAGTTAAATCTGACCTGCAAGCTCTGCTCAACCATTTGACCAACAGAAACTAGGTTCTTGGTGATATTCGGGACATGAAATACATCCGATAGGTATTTCTTTTTCCCATCCTGCGTAGACAAATGAATTTTTCCAATCTGCACAATAGGATATGCAGTATCATCACCAGTCTCCACAAATCCTACTTTTTCCATTTTCCTTGCATCCTGCATCCATTCTGCATGACCTGTCATGTGGTTTGATGCACCTGAGTCAACATACCACACATCATTTCTTTCTTCTGCACTTATCACAGAATTGGTCATGTGCTGCACCATAAACAAGTGCTCATTTCTTTCATCACCCTGTCTACTAGAAGATGCATAATTCCCTTGTTGCAATTTTCCATTCATGATGTCATTCTGCTTTTTATAGCAATCCTTAGCCATATGACCCATTTTACCACAGTAGTAGTATTCAACATTGTTGTTTGCATTTTGGCCTCTTTGCCATCCACCACAACCTCTTTGACTCCCCCTGCCTCTAGAGTTACCACGTCCTCCTCCATAGGACTGGTTTTCTTGAGTTTGCTGCATATTCTGATTTCTACCATGGCCTCCAGATCGGCCTCCTCTACCTCTGCCTCTACCTCTTCCAGCATTTGAGTAGAAGACAGCTTCTTTTGAAGTTCCTCCTGAAGAAGATGCACCACCATTTCTCTGCTTCTCAGAAATTAGAAGAGCAATCAACTCCTCAAAATCAGGAAATCTTTCACGGACGGAAATGGATGTTCAGAACTGTGCATAATCCTTTCCTAGACCATTCAAGGTCACAGAAACTAAATCATCATCTTCCACTGGCGACCCAATGGAAGCAAGTGCATCTGCAATCTTCTTCACCTTCATGTGGTAGTCATTAATGCTCATATTTTCTCTTTGCACATTATGCAACTCTTGCTTGAGCTGCATTTTCCTGGCTTGCATATTTGTGCTATACATTTTTGACAAAGTATCCCATGCTCCTTTGGCGTACTTGCATCTTGAATATGCACAATCATAGAGTCTGAAATGCTGATAGACAGCCAGTACATAACTTTCCTGGCTCTCTCATGCCATGCTTTAAATGCCTGCATTTGCTGTTGATTGGGAACATCAGGAAGAACTGGTTCTTCTTCATTTCCTGCAACAAATTCCCAATATCCTTTTCCCATAAGGAAATTCGTCATTCTAAACTTCCATGCTTGGAAGTTGTTCTTGTCAAGTTTTTCAGTGACAATCTGTAAAAGAGAATCAGACGCCATTACAGAACATTGCAAAAAATTATGTCACTGCAAAGAACACAGCTTCAGCCTCACAAGGGCAAATATGCAAAACTGACGAAAGTGGTATTTGACCACATAGTCACTTCCTAGTGACGATTTTGCATCAACAGGCAACAAGGATGATTCTCTATCAACGATGCAATTTCTACAGTAACTTTTCACTGACCTGTAGAATAGTGGTCGCACAGCATAAAACTGGGCCTTTTCCTAAGTGCGTGCAAAAAATTTCCGCCTCCAAAACAGACCCTGAAATGGCCTCAAATTAAAAAAAACAGAGCAACCAAGGGCTAAAGCCCTTGTTCTGCAGCATATACTGCCCTCTTGCTACACCGTAAAGGGCATCTCAATCTGAGACAATGCACTCTTGCACTTTCTGGCTGTGCTACCTGCAGAGACTTGCTCCCAAAATAGAAAAATGAAAGCAACACTGGTCCTCTTACCAGAACACCGCGAACTTGGTTTGCTTTCTTGAGCTTCTTACCACGAACAATGCTCTGATACCAGGTCAAGATTGTGGGAGAGAAGGAAGGAGTCTCACTTGCAGCTTTCTTGCTTGCACAATGGGGGAATACACACAAAGATGGAGGCTAAAAACAGTTTTTCTCTTCTTAGTTGTGTAAGCCAAAAGAACTCTAGTACAAAGAAATAGAAGAACCCTATATATGGGTCTCAAACCAAACTCAACTAAATAAGGTGGCATACTAACTGAGCCACGAACTAGAGTAGATAAGGATAGCTGTCATCTAGCTATTATTCATGGGCGGTGTACCAACCGCATCTACAACTAACAAGTCGGTGACATAAATGCACAACGGTCACCCTGGCATATCACGAGTGGAGCTCGATATCTCAACAAACACAACCATTTCCAATCATTTACTGATGTAATTTATCATAAAACGATTGAATTTATGACTTACTCATAGAATGTACCTTATATCATATGTATCTCATGATTGGAGACCCACTGATGCTTTCCAACAGTTGTTGCTGACGATCCTTCCAACCTTGATCTATGCTCCTTCATGCTCCAGCATCATCCCATTATCAAAATCTCTCATCTTAGCCCACGCGCTTCTCTCATAGAATCAACCATGGAAACACACAACAAGAGGAGAGAGGACAGAGGAGAGAGAAAGACTAGAATTTGATCTCTCCATTTACTGCATCATTTTCTAATCCATTTATTGTGATGGATGGCATGGAAAACGTTCATCTTGCTATCCTCTTGCCTCCCCTTATTTGATGCCAATAGTTGTAATCCATTTTTTAATAAAAAATGGGGCATCGAAAAAAATGCCTCCCCCCCCCCCCGATTTAGATTTTGAGGTTAACTTTGATTCGCAAACGAACTGGACAGCCAGCTTCACAACGTCAAAATCTATCAAGTTGGCATCCATCATGCACTTTTTAGCTAGGGGATCACATAGCTACTTTATAATGTGAAACCTTGTTGGGATTAAATCGGGGGTCAAATGGACTTTGATCAACGAACCAAGACTTGCATTCTGTTCCTGGCATCAATCTCTATCTGGAAAAACTCCATCTCATTGATCTGAAACCATTTCATTTTCCACAAAAATTTGGTCTTTTATGCCTCCCGGATACTTTTTCGCTTTAAGAATTGGTCCCAAGCTTCAAAAACTGGTCCCAAACTCTAGCTGCTATCATTGGCAACCACAGGATAGGGTGACTCAACCCATTGAATCCCATGAACTGAACTACACTGACAAAAGTCCATAGCAAGTCACTAACCAACTACTCCAACATAAACTTGCTAAAAAGAACTATCAAAGAAGTTATCCTAGGTGGTGGCCTGAACTACCTACCCAACTTAGGACAACTAGACCAGGAACTCCTACTAGAGGCAAGGACTTTTATATCCCGGTCATCATAAATTTTCATTTGAGAATATTTTTCCCTCAAGTTTCCATACTGGGGAATGTAAAAAGGAGGGAGTTGAGTGTAGTGACCCAAGGAGAATAGGGCATCAACATTAGGTCTTGACTCGATACCCAAGAACCTACCAAGCTCTCACAAGGCGACACTTCAATATTTTTCTTGTGCTCACTTTTATTTTCGCTCCAACCTTCCTTAGTACTTCGTTTCTAGCTAAATGTCATCCCTAAGAAGATAAGGCATCGGTCTCAGGAACCTACCAAGCCTTGGCAAGGCGATAATCAAATGCTCTTAAGACTTTTCTTTCTTGTCTTTTCCATTTTAGTGGTTAAAACCCCTTTTACACATCTTTGTACTGTTAGTTTTTTTAAATATCTTAGATAAGTCATGCTTGTCTCTTCTTTTTATTTTGGCAAGCTTCTCTAATTGCCTCACACTAGCAGGGACTCTTCAAATAGCTGCATAGCAGACTAGCATAACAACAAGGTCATTGGGACTGCCTTCTAAAACAGGTCTTTCAATGCCTAACAATGTCTTTACACAAGGTAGACAACTACTCGAACCTTCCCCAGATATATCTAACATATTCCTAAGACTTTATGCCTTGATTTTCAGTCCCCAACAAAAGAACAATTCTCCCAAAGTACATAAACACATATAGCACAGAGAGAAAGTATTCATAAAGGAAAAACATCACTTAGACTTGGCCACTAGAAGCTTCTATGCAGCAAGAGGCTCCCCCCAAGTTCCCTTAAATCTGTCTAGCACAACACTAAAACAAAATCCATTAATCAAATATGCACTAAATAGATATATGGCCCTCTTGACCTAATGAAATGTGACATGTCACTATAGAATAACTGGCCCTCTTGGCCTAACAAGATAATTCACAAAACAACCGTTCAGCGAGACTGCTGAAATAAGCCTTTGGTCTCGACACAATTCCACTGAAGCACAAGACCGAACAAGGATAAGGGGTCCTCAAGCCCTACACTAAATGCATCAGGTTATTGCCTAATCCCCCTACATAAACAGCAAGGGTTTTCTGATGAATATGATGATAAATGATCCTATTATGCGCCCATGATAGAATAAGAAGATGTCCAATTGCTACCTAACTCATAACCCAAACTAGCCATTGCCAGCTAAAATAGGACATGCCAACAAGAAGGTCCCAAAGTATGTTGAGATATTGGCAATCACACCTAGCTTAGCCTCTTTGTATGGAGTAGTGTGGGCTTAGGATACAGAATCACATATGCACAGTGGTAGAAAGTGCAGCCTAGTCTATCCCTATAAAGCATTGTAGTTGCTCTCTTTTTTAATGCAATGGCATAGTACTTTTGTCCTTCCAGTAAAGTGTCTGTGTCATTGTCAATACACAAGATTGTGCTTATGAATCCAAATCTCAATCTTGGAACCTACTTCACTTGTGTGACAGTTAGTCTTAATGTCTATGTCCTCATGAGCTCACTCTTTCTCTTTCAACCTCCATAGCCATGTCCTAGATCCATGTATTCTCACATGGTATCAGATCCCAGTCGAGCATGGCCTAGCTCATCTCAGCTTCCTTCTCTACTCTTCCAACTCCTCTTCATCATTGCTCAAGCTGAAGGTCTCATCTTCCACCTCTATCTCTACTTGACCTTCTTGGCAACCATAGCCAGCCTGTACTTACCTTGCTTGGGGCTTTCATATCTCTCAAACCAAGCCATATCTCATTGAGATTCCTTCTAGAGAATTGTTCCTCTTCTTCAAAAATCTTCTCTATGGCACATCAGTTGCTAACATTGGTGGACTGTACTTCCAGTATTGCAAAAATTTTCCATTGCTACCCTGTTTGTGCCTATACTTGTTTGTACTGATGGCGTGTTGCATGCAGGTCATGATTATTGCCAAGATCATGGGGCAACTAAAGCTTCATACCTAGGCTCCCCCCCACTAAGAGGGCTTCCCAAATGGTCATCTTGACGATCTGTTGAAAGCAAAAAACCAGTTGCCTCCTACAAACCCTAAAGGTCCACCATCGCCAACTCACTTGAACCTTCATCTTTCCTTCATTTTCTCTCTCTGAACACTCAAACCAAACCTCTGCCACTCTGATCTACTGAGTTACTAAATTTCCCAATAAGATTTCCCTCCAAGTGAGCAAGAAAAAGATCCAAGAAAATATCAAGCATCCATAGCCAATTCACCTAAAGCTTTCTTTTTTCACTTCATCTACTCATTGGTTTCAACACACTGAAGATCCTATCACTCAGATCTGAATGTCCTAGCATCAAATCAAGGAAGGGAAGACTTTGATTTGGAAGCACTTGAAGGATTTTGTAGATTTGGAAGACTCAAGGAAGAAACATAGTGTCTATTGACACTTATCTAGTGCTCTTAGCACTTGTGTCTTTTGACACATCTCAATTAACTCTTTTGCTACTCAAATTTGATAATTTTGGAGTTGATTTGCTGCTATCTCTGCCACTCCAGTATGGGAAAATACTAACCAGTATGGGCAAAGACTATCCAATTGTTCAATTCAACGGAGTTGGGTTTCACACCTGGCAAACCCACATCAAACTCGTCCTAATGAAGAAGGGCCTATGGGCCATTACCAATGGACAAGAAAAGAAGCCCCAAGATGCAACTCTTATAGCTACTTGGCAAAAGAATGATGACAACAATACACAAGATTGTGTTTATGAGTCCAAGTCTCAATCTTGGAACCTAATTCACTTGTGTGACAGTCAGTCTTAATGTCTATGTCCTCATGAGCTCACTCTTCCTCTTTCAACCTCCATAGCCATGTCCTAGATACATGTATTCTCACAAAGTAGTCTTGAGCTAATGTTAGAAGGTAATTGTAAGGGCTCCCTTGAATCACAATTGAAAAAGACATCTTCAACAAAAGCATAATTGGCCATGGAATCTGCAAAGAAATTCCACCATCGAGGAACTAGCTGACAAGTCACCGTCTCAAAAATATGCAATATATCTGGGGTTGCACAATGCTACATCCGTAGGATGGGATCCCACACACTATAGGTCCCATTCAACTGGCTGATCACCAACTGTGAGTCACCTTTGACCAATAACTGATGGACACTACCACATTGGGCTACATTCAGCCCCATAATCAAGGCCTTGTATTTTGCCATATTATTAGTAAAAGAGTGTCTTAAATATACTCCCATTTTCATAACAACCCTATGTTGGGAATCTTTAATGACCACACCAATGCTTGCATGTTTAGCAAATCCTCTAGAAGCTCCGTCAAAATACAAAGTATAAACCGGGTCTTCACTGATAGACCACACCATACTGATCAGCTCACTCATACTTATGATAATCAAAGTTGCGTCAAGAGAGAGGATGTATGATAGGTATAATCCCTTCTTCCTTGCTAAACTCGATAGGAATACTCTTAAGAATCCTTTGACAATTGTGGCAATAGACCTTAATATCCCACGTGAAATATTTGTCTTGCCACTAAATAACTTGTTAACCTTTACTCTACCAAATCACTTGAACTTGGTGGTAACTATGCTCTAAATATAGATGCTCAAGATAAGGAATGATTCTTCCCATCTGGCTGTCTTAGTACTCACTGCAAGTTAGAGTTGAATCATCAAAGATTTGCACAAGCACCAAGCCCACCCTTACACGTAGTAAGACTTCAAATTATTAAAGTTAAATTTATTTTTAAACTATATCCCTTGCAAGTCAGCTAAAAGGGTTATAGAGCCATTCTTTCCTATACGTACAATTTTATACAGCCTATCCCATTTGGGTTCTAGTTTACCAAGAAATAGCTCACAATGAGCATTGTAGTACAACACCAACTAACCCTTCACAAATGTATATTTCTTAGCTTGAAGGTTGTCAAGTGCTTTCATTCTTTTCTTCCCTAGCTCTTGATGTAATAAAGCTTGCAATTGAATTTCATCAAGATGCGCAAGTGAAATAAATCTTTCATGCAATGCTTCTGTCTCTCGCAACGAATGATTGAGAGCAAATCACACCATGGGAAACTCTATTTCCAGTGGTAAGACACACTCTTTCCCATATACCAGTTTGAACGCCGTGTGGTTTGTAGCTCTCTTAATTGTCCTATTGTAATCCCAAACCACCACATACAATTTCTTATTCCAATCTTGCTTACTTTCAAACACTATCTTGGATAAGATCCCTACAAGAAATATTAGTCTAACAAAATCAATTCCCCATTTTTTGAAGGGTAATGTAGCTAAAATAGGGTTTAGCGCCCGCTTATGATTCTCCCTGGCATCTTGTATTTGGGAAACATCACAATGCTTAACATAACTGAAAGCTTCCTAGAAAATCGATGGCCACCAATATCTAGTATGAAGAGATTTTTGGGAAGTAAGTTGTCCAACAAAATGTCCCCCACATGCTGAATCATGGCATTCCTCAAGAATAAAGGGTGCCTCATCAGGTACAACAGATCGGCAATAAATATCATCCACGTCTTTCCGATACAATACTCTTGCTATAATCGGAAATCATAGTGCTTGCTACTTAATCTTTCTCTTCTCAAACTTTGATAGAGCAGCCCCAAATCCCCTATAGATAGATAATGCATTATAGTTGTATACTAGGAAGGGATGGAAGCTATATCGATTTTGAATAGACCTTCAATGTCGCTTGCTTCAGCCAGAATTTCCTTTGGCTCCCCAAAATCCACTAGACATTGCACAATACCCTGTAGCTTTAGTGGCTTACTCCTAATCTCATAATCGAACTCCTGCAAAGTGATCAACCACTTTACTAAATGGTCAAGCGTAACAACTTATTCATCAACCATCTAAGTCCTTCCACCTTCGTAAAAAATGCCACCTTCTCATAGAGAATATAGTGTCTGAATTTCTTTGTCACCAAAACCATTCTAGGGCACAATTTCTCCATATAAGTATAGTTGCATTTAGATATTCCCAATTTATGGCTAGCGAAGGCTATTGGATGATACCATTTCTCTTCCCAAATTTGCATTGTTGCTGCTAAAAATATATAGAAGACCTCACCTCTTCTAGGTGCTTTTAGGATTGGCACTTTTTTTAGTTCTTGCTTCACATCCTCAAAGGTTACTTCACAAGCTTCGCTCCAATTAAACAGTTAGTTAAAAGATAACAAGTTCATCAATGGAAATATTCTTTCTATCAATGCATTAATAAATCTCCAATAATAGCCCACTAATGATAGAAAGTTGTGTACCTCTTTTGGAGTGCATGGTGGACTCATAGAGACTGTAACCTTTATCTTTTTAGGGTCAATCTCATTATATTAGCCAAGCTAATCACATGGCCCAGTAACAACCCATAAGACACCCCAAATATACATTTTCATAGATTAATAGCAATGCAGGACTGTCTGCAATGCTAAAAACATTTCCTTAAAATAATTAGTTGTCTTTCCCTTATGGTGGCTGCCCCTAAATCATTGATAAAGACTGTTTACTCATTTGGGGAGATGTCACCAAAAGCCTTATCAATTGTACATTGCCAAGACCCATGCACATTGCATAACCTAAAGGCCATCACATGATACACAAAGGTACTGAAGACAATGATGAATATTGTTTTCAACTTATCTTCCTTTGCAATAGCCATTTGGTTGTATCCAGTAAAGCAATTCATAAATGAATATATTTCCTTACCCACTAATTGATCCAAAATCTGATCCATAAATGGTAACGGATAGTAATTTTTAATTGTCTACTTATCAAGCTCATTGAAATCTACACATAGCCGAATCTAGTTATTCTTCTTCTTGATAAGGACTGGTGAATGCCACTCTATGTGTTGTACCAAAAATATAAGGCTGGCTTTCTGTAGTTTTGTCAACTCCTCAAATTTCCCATCCCTTAGTTCGAAAGCCATACACCTTACTTTCTTTCACACATTGTGCAAACCTTCCTTTAGGGGAATGGTATGAACAACTAGACTAGGAGGAATACCTCTCAACTCATCATAACTCCAAGTAAAGATGTTGTGGAATTCATGAATCAAGGACACAGAGTCCTTCCTTTCTTTCAAACTAAGCATGGACCCTAATTTAATTGGCAGTAAATTATTCATTGTCCCAAGGTCTAACTCAATTATATATGCATCTCTTATCCTCTCTTGATCCTCGATTGGCTCATTCAAAGTTACTTGATAGATATCCACTATAGTGGACCCCTTGTTGGATTTGTCACTTGATGAAGTCTCACTACTAACTACATACTCCAATGTATCTCTGTAGAGGATAAAGGAACTCTTTCACTTTGAGAATATTCAAGGTAGGCATCTACTAATACACATTGTCATGGGATTTTATGCTTAAGTGTGAAAACTAGAGATGTTATGGATCATGTAAGTCTGCATACTTGGTCTACAAGAGCTTCAAGATAGGTCACAGGATGGAATGCAGTGACTCTTTAAGTTCATTTTTGTTTGGAAGTCACTAAGTTCAGCAAATCACCTAGGTTTGAGCATGGAAAATGGAATAAGACCTATTAGTGACTTAGGTAATTGAAGAGTGACTGTGTGAAACCTGAGAGTTGTGTGGGAGTGAGCAGGGAGATCAGCATGATTTATGCTGCAAATCATGAGTGTAAACTGCAGGGGCAGAGTTGGACCATAGGTGGAGTTATCAAAGGCATGCAACTGGAGTTCCATTGCAAAACGGGCTCTAACAGGAGGAGAAGGTAAGGTGTGTCTATTGTATGCTTTTGGAGAGAAGAGAGAGGAGCTATGGTGCTATCTTGAACAGGAAAGAATAGGGTATCCATGACCAATAAGGTTTCTTCTTGTTTTCATCTTCATTCACATGGCATTCTTGATGCCCAAAAAGTTGAATCTTGTCCCGGGGCTTACTCACTCACTCACTCACTCATGCTCATAATAACTATCTAGTTAAGATGTCCACCTTGTGGTGTTGCCATCTTTGCTATTACTTAATCTAGTACAAAAAAACATAGTGATCCTATATCCTTAAAGAATTTAATGAGAGTGGATTTCTAAACCCCCAATTTAATGCAAAACAGTACTTGAGAGGCATAAAAGACCAATTTTTAATGGACAATGAAACGATTGTAGATAGATGTTTTGGAGTTTTCCTAGATAGAGTTTGATGCTACGAATGCAATGCAAGTCTTGGTTCATCAATCAGAGGTCGTCATTTGACCCCCCATTTAGTCCCCGCCACAAGGTTTGGCATTCTAAATCAACTATGTGATCCGAGATCCAGAAAGTGCATGACAAATGCTAGCTTGATAGATTTCAATGTCAGGTGCCACCCATCTAGTCTGTTTGTGAATAGGAGTTCGCTTGGGTCTCTAAAATGGAAAAAACCACTTGCATGCAGTGTGAAAACTCAAAGTTTGAACTAGATATTTTAATAATTATGTCTTAATTCTTGATTAAGAGGCTTAAAGCCTCAAAACTCAATGAATGTGGGGGGAGGGAGGGGGAATTTTTTTGTGGTGCCCCCTCATTTCCTGATCTGGTATTTTTGAAGCAAGTAGAGAGAGAGAGAGAGAGAGAGAGAGAGAGAGGCTTCTTGGCCATGGAATGAACAATTTTCACGCTTCAATCCATGTAGCAAATGATGCACTAAATGGAAAGATCAAATTCTAGTATTTCTCTCTCCTCTCTTCTCTTGTTGTGTGTTTCCATGGTTGATTCTATGAGAGAAGGGGGTGGATGTTGATGAGAGATATCGATTGGAAGATGATGTTGGAGCATGAAGGAGCATAGATCGAGGTTGGAAGGAGCATCACCGGCTATTGGGAAGTGTCACTGGCCTTCCAAATTCGAGATGTATACAATATAAAGTGTGGTTCTATAAGTAAGTCATAAATTTAATCATTATATAATAATTTGTGTTTGTAAATCATTGAAAATGGTTGTATTTGTTTGTTAATGCTGTGAACTATCAAAAATGTTAAGAAAATCAAGAAAAATCAGTCATCTAATATTTTTTTTATAAACACGCAAAACCCGCAACATTGTGGTTTTAAGGAAGATCATGAGTTTTTGGGGTTTTGTTGTGTATATGGTGTTCCTATGGGTGGAATGTGATATAGAAATAGTTATTAGCAAGATTAATCAATCCAAATTAGTAAATTAAAAATATCAATATTTATGAATAAATAAAGAGAGAAAAATAAGTTTTTTACATCTTAAAATTAGAAAAATTTTACATTTGTATTTGTGAATGTATGATAAGCCTGAGGTATGAGGATGAGCATTAGTTTAACACCATCTTTATGTTAAAGTGGGTATTTACTACTTTTATGAAGAAAAAATACCAAAAAAAACTCTTTAAACCTACCACTGAATGCATAACCTTAAGCGATAGGGAGAAGGGGGTTATTAAATGCCGATGATATGCTAAACTTTGATTTTTTTTATACATGGCATATAGGACACATGGTTTTTAAAGTTAACAAGGTCTAGTAGCATGAGCATGCTCGGTGCTATCCCTACGCTGCAATTACATTTAGAGTAAAGGCATGAAAAGAAATGTTTTTTCACCTTCACAATGTTGGTTGTTGATAAATAAATTGTTTGAACACTATAAAGCATACACAATTGTATTGCATGCACAACACATGGTATGATCTTGGATGCACAGCAATTGTTTTCATGAACAATGACCTACATTGAGGAGGTGAGGTATCCTAAGCCGTAGGTGTAGTAATCGTTTCCCTTCTTGGGGAGTATTCAGTGTGAGGAATATATTTCATCTCTTGGAATGACTATTTAAAAGAGTGGAGCATGTGTCATATGTGTTCTATGTATGAGTGGTGCATCTTGGGGCCGATCCCCGAGGTGTAGGAGAGACATAGTGGGGCTATAGCAATCAACTAAGGGGTGCTTCCTTTGTCATTGCTTACATGGTGTATTACACCGATATGTAAAGGGACTCCCTCTAAGGAGTGTGGGAAGGTTTATCCACTGGATTACAATCCATACAAATGCAAAGTTCTACATTAGAGGTTAGGGTAGTATACCCCTTAGACGCACCTAGTCTCGAGGCCAAGAGGGGTGGTTTGGGTGTGTAGTAGAGACCCAGCTAGTGCCATAGAGCTAGTGTCGTGCCCATTTTTGGTCCTGGCATTTAACAACTCTAAGTATGCCCATGATGTTTCCTCTTTTCTTTCAAGTCTCGGCAAGCTTCTATTGAAGAAATCTATCTAGCAAGAAAATCTTCATCTCTTTTCTTGATCTTCACTCCTCGCCACCATCAAAGCTTGTAATAGAGACTTCTTGACCTCAAGAAAGCAACAAGTGGAGCACCATTGTTGATGGCTTTAAAGAGGCTTTAAGGAGTAGATTTTTCTTACTTCTTCTTCTTCAAGTCCTCTTTTCAACATCCATGATGTTTTAAGTAGCCCTTCCTCACAAATCTTAGCAAGAAATGGTCTGGTCACTCATTCTTATGCTACATGCCAACCCTCATGTAAGGCACCTATTGCTTCAAAAAAAAGTTCACATTCTCTTCTTCAAATCATTTTCTTCATCTTAAAGACCCTAGATAGGGTAGTTAGAAAGCCTTGTGAAAGCATATCACTGATAAGAGTACTAACAAAGATTAGATCCATAGTTGGAGGTATCAGTCCCATGAGAGCATACCAGAAGAGGAAGCAAACTCTCTACTCTATTAGTTAGAAAAATTAAAGCATGTTCTACAACCTTTATGCCATGGTATTCAAGATGGGGACTGTTCCTACTGTAAAATCAAAGGCATACAAAGGCCATTGTTAGCACATCCTAATAGTAGTGGAAACAACAACTCTATACATGCCCATGCAAAAGTAGTCAATAGTCTGAAGGAAAGATCTAGCTCAAAGGAATCATTTCTATGGTATTCATCTTCAAAGATGGGAGATTTTCTTATAGGCCATTGAAAATGCCATAATGACTTTGGACTTTTAGGGGGGGATCAAATATACTAGTAATGAGGCATATCTTTGGATCAAAACAACGTGAGGATCATATCAACCATGATGTATCATGGAAGGATTGTGCAAGGCATAAGGGATTACTCCGTAAGGAATGATTAGAAAACTAGAGCTCTACAAGGGACACAAGTGGTGGGAAATACTAGCAACTTGCTTGTGGCATCAAAGCATTGAGAAATTTAGGGAAAATGCATCAACTCCCAATGAGAAGGAAACTATTACTAGGCATCTTCTTGAGTTTGCAAGGACTAGCACTGGTGTTTACATTCAAGCTATATATTTGCCTATAGCAATAGCCAAGTCAAGAACAATGGCCACAAAAATTAATATTGGGCTTACTGCACTATTATTTGGGAATTGTAGTAAGAGCCTAGCAAAATCTACATCTCTCAAAGAAGTATACATTGAAGAACTTGAAAGCTTCTGGTATGACCAAAAGGGCAAGGAGATAGTTATACCTATGGAGGTCAATGGAAAGTTATCCATTGATACATCAACACTAGTAGACATCAAAATACATAGGAGAGATTGGTCAGCAATCTCATCTATTTGTGTAGCACACTAGGACATATATTAGTTTTGTTATTAAACCTTTGAGTAAGTTCTCAAACAAAGCACAAGAAAGTCATTAGAAAGCTAGGATATACGTGCTCAAATACTTGAAGGGAACTCTCAACTATGAACATTTGAAAGTCATTGGAAAGCTAAGATGTATTGAGCTTGAACATTGGTTGGGTCTTGACTTGTATGTTAGATGACTTCTATGTGATCAAATGGCAAAAAGATGACCTTTGTAGATCTAACCTTTAGGTTAGATAGAGTATTTAAGTTTGTAGCAACTCAAGGCACACTGCATTAAGTTATGGGGTGTGGAAGTTATCAAGGACCCCTATTTTGGGGTTTCGAGGCAATGAAGGTAGCCCTTGATAGAGAAATATTAGGGGGGCAAGTATCCCTAACATAGCACCCTCGACATACTGCTAAAGGGAATATTCTCTAGCCTACTAGAAAAGGTTTATAATCTTGTTGATAGACCTATTACACTACCTTCCTAGGCTACAAAAGGAAGACCCCTCCAAAGTCTTGATCAATCTATCTTTCACCCTATTAGATTTCTTCTAATTAGTCTTAAGCTTTTCACCTATCATCTATCTAAGTCACTATCTAAGCTTCACAATGAAAGTGCACAAATGAATAGAGTATTTTTCTACTAGTTTGTTTGAAATTCAAGAAGTTATTGTTGTTCTCATGTTTGTGTTAGATATAATAAGTGCTCCACCCTCATAAGGTGCCACCAATGATCCATGGTGCTCTAAGTTGTAAAGCCCCCATTATGAGGAGAAGCCATGTGTGAGCACAGACATTGGGTGGGTCCTGTAACATACCTGTCTTTATTACGTGACGAGTAACATTTTATTAGTCACCCAGAGTTTACCTTCCAGTCGTCACCATCTGTACTTTAACCAGAATGTCCGGCTCTATAATCCTAGGTCTACCCCGCAGGGGAAGCGTCCTGCCATTACCCACAAAGGACTTACCTGAAGGTTCCTAATTGACCTAACAGTCACCTATCAACAACTAGCTCACATCCGGTAGTAGACTAAGGATTTATGAAATCCCTCACAGTGCTCTAGCACACCCGCCATACCTTTCCCCTAAGATAATTTACAGTTCGGGTTCTGAGACCAAACCTTAGGTAAGTCAGCAAATCAGTCCTTCCTAGAGTTTCTTCCTAGCATTTGTTTTTGGGGAAACTCTCAGCTAACCAAGATCACAGTGCCATAGGACTAGATTCGTCAGAGATCCATCCACTCGCTTTCCTCTATAGAAGTTCATAGTTATCTAATTACCTACCACATTACGTGAAACATATAAAAAAAGCTTCATTAATTAAAAAGAATCCTTTTATATGCAGTTGTTCGTTTGCGTAATTTACTCATCACAAACATACAATCAGAATAAAACAAATTCATTGATTATGTTCCATAATATGTGTTCTCCCACCCATACATTAGAAAAATTACAATTTCACGTGCTGCCTCATCTAGCACATCTACATGTCACCAAGATCAAATCCACCTATAGCTAGCCTTTTTAGGTGTCTCAAGTAGAACTTGGGCCATATAGGGGACCAAGTAGTTCCTAGGTGTGTAAAGGATTTACTAGCCAGAGCCCCCCTAGCACCCTATCCACCTCCTAGTTAATATGATCCCTGCTAGGAGACCTCTCGCCATCGGAGCCGGTGGTCCATGCTTCCGCGGTGGTAAAAACATCCCCTCTTGGTATGGGGGATTCAGCACCTATCCTTAGGGGAGGTATATGGCTCCTTAATTTTTATATGTTTCAATACTCAATTCAATCAGGATCTAATCTAGAAAATCACAAACAAGATTGATGTCTTCAAGCAGTTATGACTTCAATCAATCATGCAACTTTCAAGTGATGATTAATCTAGTAGCAATTGACACTTGAATTTCACATAATGAACTCTTCCCCTTGGAATTTAACTAAGGGTATCTAGATTTTGGGGTCTCGAACTTCCGAGTTTAAGTTTTATTCTTGTAACCAAGTTTCTTGGCCTGAAGTCAGTTTCTTTAACTTAGAGTTATTTCTGGGGTTTTTTTTTAAATCTTCTATCGGAGCTTCTAGATTAAAACTATATCCTTGGCTAGTTTCTTCACGGTTTCGTTCTTAGTATGTAATATTTTCACACAATAAAATTTAGTTGGTTAGTTTGAAAGTTAGTTAGTAAATTAATAAGTTAGTAAAATTACTAGCTAAAGACTAACTAGAGTAAAAACTAACTAATGTTAATAATTAAGGATTTCTATTTAATTAAAAATATATGTTTAAAAATCCAAGTACACGAGTGGACAATGCCCCGATTCTTAATGCCCAGGTTCCGATAATATTTTCGCATGAAAGGATGCATTAAGCATGTTTAAATACCCATAGGCAAGTTTAAATACATTGAGAAATTTATATACTCGTTCGATTTACAAAGTCTAGTTCCATGGCGGGTACTCGCATTTGCTTGCACTTCCATGGTCAAGGGTAGTTGCATTTTTGAACGTATGTTGCAAATTGAAAGATGAAATTGAGTGAAGGTATCTGTGTTGCATCTCGCAAAGGATAGGGCTTATGTCGCCTAATGCACTTATGAAATAAATTCTTGGTTGTGGCTCATGTAGAAGATAGTCATAGACGGTCATTAAATGATGTCCAAATAATCGCAATGCATGAAAAGGAATTATGAACTTTGCCAATTGCATGCGATGATAATGACATTCTAGGTTGGGTTAAGTTCTAAAGGAAGAAATAAATTATGGACTCATGGCATTCGCTCATGCATGGAGTTCTTTTATCAAAGTTTGAATGCATCTTCATTAAGAATATTAAGCTTCATTTCAATGTATCAACATAGGGTTTATAAGAGTTAGCTCGGAATGTCAATCATTATAGTATAGGGCAAGGAAAAGAAAGATCTTTAGTTGCATAAAGGAAAAAGGTCTATGGTTTTGAAAATTGCATATTCGCATGGAATGATACATCTTGCAGTTACTTCCATCTTTTAAGGAAAGTCTTGCGAACTCTAGAAGAAAGCATTTGCATCTTTAGAGGAAAGATCATTTTTAATCGTGGGTTGGTTAGATCAACTAAGTAATTTGCATGTAAATGAGTAGCCTACATGAAACTCATAAAGATTTGATTAGTTAGCATATGACGGTCACCTCAATGTGCTAGGTAGGGTTAAGCTATGATAAAATTCTTCCTAGTATTGCACTTGGGATGTGATCTCAAAGGTCCTACCCATATTTACGAAATGTTAGGATTATTTAAACACCGTGCAAGAACGATCTAGGGTTCTCACCCTAAGGATCAATTGACCAAATACTAGACCTCCGTACGAATTTAGGAACCCTAGGGCCAAAATCGTTATCGACCTAGTAGGATTAGGGTTGGATTGGGTCAATAGGACTCCCAAGCCCTTATCTTGATCGAACGTGTTCTTGATCAAGAAAGACTGTACGAAGAAAGATATAATTCTAGAAGTTGGTATTGACACCTATCTCGTGTAACAATTTGCAACGTCGCATGGTTTTGTGTCTAAATCACAAAATAGTATTGCCACTCCTTAGAACAAGTTTGGTGAGTTCTAAGTACAAGTCTAATTTTCTAGAGGATGAGTAGTCATCTTGCTACATCACCCTTCCTTGGGGCTGATTTGCCAAGAAAGAAATTGACCAACCAAGTTAGGACAACGAGGTTGTCCATGATTTATTGACCATGATATAAGGAAACCTAAGGTAGTAACAATTTGGGTCAACAGGGTATAAACCCTAACCCAAGGAAAAAGGGTAAACAAGCAACTCATCTTACGAAACCCTTGGGATCTTGCCAAGTCATGATTGATCCCGGATCGAATGCTGGATGTATTCGGAGAGAAGGATTCACACCTTAGTAGTTGGCCGTACAAACGACCACTAGAATGCTCGTGATTGTATATTTAGGAGCACTGTTTGTACTTCTTTGCTCAAAGAACTAATACTGGAGAAAATAACTAATGCTTCAGGTTAAAAGCCTCGAGGGAGAGGCAATACCAGTTACCTCGGACTATCTGCCTGACCCTATCCAAGGGGGTTGTTAGCCGCGCTGGATACGTGGACCGAACCCGTCGCGAGAGGTCTCTCCGTGGGTGCTACTTGGAGCAGGAGGACGCTTGGGTGCCAGGGGAGGATCTGGCTGTAAATCCCTTGCCTTCGGATCTTGCACAAGAGGCCGACATGACTCGAGATGGGATCTCGAGGTCTGCATACTAGTCAACGGGCGGAATTTGGAATAGCGATCCCTGAGGATTGCTAGAATAGCCTTCGGGCAAGATTATTTGATGTATTCCAAAGATTGATAAATAAAGATCAAATGTTGAAAAGGAACTTGCTTGACATTGTTTTTCTGTGTCAGTGCTTAAGTTACATGAAGGAACCAGTGAATTAATTTGGTTTAATTAAGGAAGTTGTTTTTGCTTGTCAAACTAAATGTATTAGGTAATTAGATAACTTAAGCAACCCGAGGAAAGTGCAGTGGACGTGACCCTGGGTCCGTCCTATGGAAGGGTGATCCCGATTGGCCGGGAACTTTTCTCAAATGATTTGACAGCGAGGTAATAATGATCAATAATCTACAAAGCTAGAGTCCCGATTTATGCTATTTTAGGGGAACGGAATGGGACTATGCCTTACGGGCAAAGAGGTCAAGCTTTGCATCCCTCTCATTTTCCATTCTTCTTGAATCAAGTGCAGTATAAATCCGCTTAGACCCTGGTGTTTCCACGCAAAGTGGTCGATCTAGGGCTCGACGCTAGCTACCTCCTAGGAACTTGACCATTAGAAAAACCCTAATTCAGGTCGGTCCTAAGTGGAAACGGTCGGAATGCTTTTGCTTCTTGGTAGACTGGGGAAGACCTAGATCACAAACCCTGTATCATTCTTTGGGAGTGCCGACCGGTGCTTTCTAGATTCTCTTCCCGATGGCCTGTTAAGACGTATCCTACAAGTGGACAGGGGGACACATTACAATTGGTATCAGAGCGAACCAACAAAATCTAATAATTACAAGGAAACTTAATGAGGGGAATAGAGCAATGTTGCCGATAAGAACATTTCATTACTTACTTATAGATGCTGGCCTGCAGAGTCGTGAAGCATGGAACAAATTCTTGGTGTTCCAGGTTATGTTTGTGACTGCAATGCGTGCTTCGGATTATCAATGGAGGCTAGGCATGATGAATATTTTAGACCGTATCTACAATCCTTCACCCCTGTACATGGAACGGAGATGGACAGGTGAATGAGGAATATACTACATAGCAGCCCACCGACTTGCGTACCTTCAAATCAACTTGAAGAGAATCAAGTGGATGGAGGATTTAAAGATCATGAAGCTGTACATCTTTGTTGAGGCTCACACAAATGCAACTCTACATGTCGAAGGTCGAAAGTTCAAGCAGAACAAGTACGTATACGAGGAAGTGACTCGAATAATCCATGCCGACAGAATCAAGGTGCTGGGACATTATGAGAAGAACGGGTATCAAAGGAAGGGATACCCCAAGCTTCCTATGACCTATCAATTCCTGAAAATCCATGATCCCACTCCATATTATTAGTCAGTTCCCGTGGCCGAATGTAACACAATCTTATTCTCCCCAAATTAATATATCAGCTTGTTCTACCTTCCCAAATAAATGTACTCGAAAGGGGCTATGTCCACATGAATGAATAAGATTTTTTTTATCACTATCCATCATGGTTGTAAGTGTTACTAAATGAGTTAAGTGATTAGGCCACTTGGCTAAAAGATAAACTAGGCATATTAATGTAATGTGAGAAGCGTTTAGCAAGTTTTTAATGTAAAGAATCTTATTGCCCATGACCTGAATTTGATGGCAAGGGAAGGACCGTCCAAACTGATGCCGAGGTCTGGATCGAATCCATGGAGGATTACTTCGAGGTAGCAGGAACTGCACCTGCTAACCAAGTGATGCTCGCCAAACTAAAGCTTACCGGCGAAGCAAGACTTTGGTGGAAGCAATGGTGAAGAGACCAAGGGATCTTGAAAGGGTCAGTTACTTGGGAGAAGCTTAAAAGAGCTGTGCGAGGGAGATATCTACCATTTTCCTACCCCATGCAGAAGATGAATGAATTCTATGAATTAAAGCAGCTTGGACTATCCCTAGATGCATACTATTCAAAGTTTGTCTCTCTCTTAAAGTATGCGCCACAAATGGATATGACACAACATGTGTCAAAGTTTTATGCCGGGTTAAACCCACCCATAAACACCCGCCTGGAATCAAAGCACCCAACAAACCTTCAAGACACGCTCATTCGAGCTGCGCCAATAATAGAGAAGGTGTAGACCAAGCCAAGGAATAATAGGACTTGGTCTTACAAGGATCAGAACAAGGGAATGCTTAGATCTCAGACCAAGAGAGCGCAGGGCCAAAAACCAGGGACAAATAAAGAAAGCTAGGGCGAACACTACTAACAACTTCATCCCTGCACAAGGTAATGGCCGCAATCTCCATTGTTTCCATTGCAATGAGCTTGGTCATTTCAAAAGGCAGTGTCCGAAGCTTAGCAGAGGACAATGCCAAGGGCCATCCCAAGGAGCCATCCATGGCCAAGGAGCCATCGTCATGGCCAGAGGGAGAACCTCCAGCGTTGCCAACAAGGAGCTCGGTGATGAAGAAGACCCATCCATGGAAGCTGACATTGAGAGGGCAACAGTTCATGCCGCTCCTCACAAGAAAGGCCCGAATTGCCAATTCTTGGTGATTCAAACCCCTTCGGATTACCAAGGTAAAAGCTTAAAAACCTTGATTGATTGTGGCAATACACATTTCTTCATTTCACCAATCTGTGCAAGAAGATTAGGAATAGCCACAAAAGATGCACCTACCTTACTTGGGGAATTAGCAAATGGTCGTGAGGTCTCTTGTACCAGGAAAACTGCTAAGGTGAAATTCCTACTGGGAGGAAAGTCGACTTCGATCAGATTCAGGGTAATGAACCTAGGTGTCTATGAGTGTTTGCTCGGAATGGATTGGCTAATACCCAATGACGCCCACATCCACTGTGGAAAGGGCCAAGTCTCCTTTCGAAATTCTGAAGGGAAACTAGTTACAACTCAAGGAGAGGTTGGTAAGCAAAAAATTCAACTGGCCAAAGCAACGCGGATAATAAAAGGAGTTAGAAAGGGGCTACCTGTCTATTTGATTAAACTAAATAAGCTAGATCAAAATCAGGAATCTAGGGAAGAACCTTCATGGTTAAAGGAATACGCAGACGTATTTCCTGAAGAGCTGATAGAAATTCCTCCTCAAAGGCAAGCTGATCATGAAATCAAGCTGGCGCCAGGAGCTGCAGCAATCGCAAAGAGACCTTATAGAATGTCCATCCCGGAAGTAATTGAGCTAAAGGAGCAACTCAAGCAACTGTTAGACCAAGGCTACATCCGTCCTAGCAGTTCGCCATGGGGAGCTCCAGTGTGTTCCAGAAGAAGAAAGATGGAACGCTTCGACTATGCATTGACTACAGAGGGTTGAATCAATCGACCATTAAAAATAAATACCCCATTCCAAGAATAGATGAACTTCTTGACCATCTTCAAGGTGCAAAGATCTTCTCTAAGATTAATCTCAGGTCTGGATATTATCAAATAAGGATCAAGGAAGAAGATATCCCAAAGACGGCATTCAGCACAAGGTATGGGCACTTTGAATTCCTAGTCATGTCATTTGGGCTGACAAATGCTCCTGTTACCTTCAACAGGTTAATGCAGGATATCTTTAGGCCCTATCTTGATGACTTTGTACTCGTCTTCTTCGATGATACCCTAGTCTACTCCAAATAGGAAAAAGATCATGAACCCCATCTTCGCATTGTCCTTGAGACAATGAGGGCACACAAGCTTTATGCTAAGAAGAATAAGTGTGCATTTTTCAAGCGACAGATCAAATATCTGGGATTCATTGTATCAGTAGAAGGAATTTCAGTAGATCCGGCCAAGGTTAGAGATGTTCTGGAGTGGCCAACACCAACTTCTGTCAAAGAAATACGTAGTTTTCTTGGATTGACAGGATGGTACAGGGTCTTTATCAAAAACTATGCTTTGATTGCAGCACCTCTGTGACTGATCTACTAAAGAAGCAAGTATCAATTATATGGTCACCTGCTGAACAGTCCAGATTTGACAAACTAAAGCAAAGCTTGGTATCAGCATCCATCCTGAAACTTCCTGATCTTAGTAAGAGGTTTGAAGTGATAACCGATGCTAGCACACTTGCCTTAGGATGTGTGCTCATGCAAGAAGGTCATCCCATAGCATACTCTTCAAGGAAACTGAAGAGCCATGAAAGGAACTATGCTACCCATGATCTAGAACTGTTGGCTGTCATCCATGCTCTCAAACTTTGGAGACACTACTTGCTGGGTAACAAATTTACCTTAGTGATGGATCACAAAATTCTTAAATGGATTTTCACCCAAAATGAGCTCAATATGAGGCAACGCCGATGGATTGAAGTACTAGAAGAATATGATTTTAAAATCAAATACCGGCCTGGAAAGGAGAATGTAGTTGCTGATGTACTCAGTCTCGCAAGGCATTTCTAAATTCTCTGATTTTGCAAGATCCATCAACAGCAAGATCTCTAGCCACAAAGGTATCCATGTCAAACAACCCAATTCTTGAGTTAGCTAGAGAAGAGGCATGCCATGACCCAACCTATCAAAAATTGCTAAGGGAGATCCCCATCAAAGATCAAGACCCAAAGCTACAAACAAAGTATCAAGAGTTCTCTATCAATAGTGGACTTGCCTACTATAGGACGAGATTATGTATCCCAGCAAGCTAATCACTCAAGCAGAAGATACTTTGGGAAGCCCATGACTCCCCTTTCTCAGGACATCCTGGCTACGCCAAGACCCTTAATGTGGTCAGGAAGAGCTATTATTGGGATAGGCTCAAAGGTGACGTTCTCAAATATGTCACGAAATATTTGTCTTATCAATGCATTAAGGCCGAACATGTCAAAATTCCAGGGAAATTGCAACCACTTGACATTCCCCAAATGAAATGTTCAGGGAGGATACAATTCCATTATGGTCGTGGTAGATATGCTCACCAAGGTTTCACATCTTATCCCTGTTAAGACAAACTATAAAGCCTCAGACATTGCAAGATTATTCATCAAGGAAATATTCAAACTACATGGGTTACCCAGAAGAATCATTAGTGATCGTGACTCTCTCTTCACATCACACTCCTGGAGGGCTATCTTCGATGCCATTGGGACTCAACTCTCTTTCAGTACAGCTTACCATCCCCAAACCGATGGTCAAATGGAACGATTCAACCAAGTCATTGAGGATATGCTTAGGGCACACTGCTGTCACGAACCCAAAAAGTGGATTCAATATTTGCCACTGGTTGAGTTTGCCTACAATGCTTCTTACCAACAAGCATTCAGATGACCCCTTTTCAAGCATTGTATGGGCATGATTGTCGTACTCCTTTAAGCTTTTCGGATCCAACCTTGAGGGTTGAAGCTTTAAAGCAGATGCTGGAAGACATGGATGACCAAATCAAATCAATAAGTCAGGACATCCAAGCCGCCAAAGACAAATAGAAGGCTTACACGGACTTGAAGCGTCAAGACAGATCCTTCGTTGAAGGTGATATGGTCTTCATTCGCATACGTCCAAAGAAGAGTTTCCTATCTTTGGGTGAATGCAAAAAGCTAAGTCCAAGATATTGTGGACCCTACAAGATTCTCAAGTGCCTAGGGCCTAATGCTTACAGACTGCAACTCCCTGAAAACCTAAAATTTCATAATGTATTCCATATCAATCTATTGAAAAAGTATGTGCCCAACCCTAGCCATGTGCTTGATGATCAACAAGTTGTAATGCCGAGCCAAGCAGTCCTTTAGCTACTACTTTATAGGATCTTAGATGTTAGGGAGAGGCATTTGAGATCCAGGATCTTGAGAGAATACCTCGTCCAGTGGAAAGATTACCCCGAAGAGGATGGCACTTAGATGGATGAAAGTACTCTCAACCAAGAATACTCCCAGATCTTCTCGAGATGAGGACATCTCGATTCCTCTAAGGGGGGGGAGAATGTAATATTTCCGTTATGAAATATTAATGACTCTTGACCCTGCACATTCCGCGCAAGAGCGATTTTGAGTGATCTTGTACAACAAAAAAACTTTGGGCTAAGTGCTCCCTCCGCGTGCATCAACAAACACCAGCCCCGCATCGTGTATAGGAAGCCGTGGCTCGAGACTGCAAGCCTACGCGGGAACACCCCTTCACGGGAAAAAAAGGGATAATTTTTGCAAATTTTTTTATGTATTAACTTCCTCCCCTTCAGCCATTGCATGGTGGGGAGAGGGAGTATGAGCATGAGTGAGTGGTGGAGGGGCATGGGGAGGAGGCATGCAGCCCGCCACTTGTGTGGCTACCCCCCCCCCTCTTCTACCTATATGAACCCCCCTCCCAAGCTTGAGAGGAGAGAGGGAAGGATCGTGCCGTGTTGCCCGTTGCTACCGCCGTCATTGTGCTGCCTGCCGTGCCACCACGCTGCCACGTCGCCATGCTGCTGTTGCTGCCGCCCCCTGCCATCGTCATCATCATCATCATTACCATCATCATCTTCTTCACCATCAGCGTCATCGTCATCTTCTCCATCATTATCCCCACCTCCATGTCATTTCCTTGTAGGGCAGAAGCCTGGAAGCTTCTATTGGAAGCTTCTATTGAAGCTTCCATAGGCCTTGTTCACCCCATGTCCCCGATTTTTCAAAAACCGTGACTGCAAGGCCCCATTTCTTGTGCGGAAGAGGAGAATCTCGGGCAGAGTATCTTCAAAACGCATAAGAAAGCCAAGGGGAAGTTCGTTGAGTCAAAAGTTACTGCATCAATGGCTCCTAAACAAAAGGCGAGAGGAGCACACGCGTGAGCTTCCAACCCAAGTACGCGAGTGGACAACGCCCCGATTCTTAATGCCCAGGTTTCGATAATATTCCCGCATGAAAGGATGCATTAAGCATGTTCAAATTCTCGTAGGAAATTTTAAATACATTGAGAAGTTTATATACTCGTTCGATTTACAAAGTCTAGTTGCATAATGGGTACTCGCATTTGCTTGCAATTCCATGGTCAAGGGTAGTTGCATTTTTGAACGTATGTTGCAAAGTTGAAAGATGAAATTGAGCGAAGGTGTACGTGTTGCATCTCACAAAGGATAGGGCTTATGTCGCCTAATGCACTTATGAAATAAATTCTTGGTTGTGGCTCATGTAGAAGATAATCATAGACGGCCATTAAATGATGTCCAAATAATCGCAATGCATGAAAAGGAATTATGAACTTTGCCAATTGCATGCGATGATAATGACATTCTAGGTTGGGTTAAGTTCTAAAGGAAGAAATAAATTATGGACTCATGGCATTCGCTCATGCATGGAGTTCTTTTATCAAAGTTTGAATGCATCTTCATTAAGAATCTTAAGCTTGATTTCAATGTATCAACGTAGGGTTTATAAGAGTTAGCCTGGAATGTCAATCATTATAGTAAGATCTTTAGTTGCATAAAGGAAAAAGGTCTATGGTTTTGAAAATTGCATATTCACATGGAATGATACATCTTGCAGTTACTTCCATCTTTTAAGGAAAGTCTTGTGAACTCTAGAAGAAAGCATTTGCATCTTTAGAAGAAAGATCATTTTTAATCGTGAGTTGGTTAGATCAACTAAGTAATTCGCATGTAAATGAGTAGCCTACATGAAACTCATAAAGGTGTGATTAGTTAGCATATGACGGTCACCTCAATGTGCTAGGTAGGGTTAAGCTATAATAAAATTCTGCCTAGTATCGCAGTTGGGATGCGATCTCAAAGGTCCTACCCATATTTATGAAATGTTAGGATTATTTAAACACCGTGCAAGAACAATCTAGGATTCTCACCCTAAGGATCAATTGAACAAATACTAGACCTCCGTATGAATTTAGGAACCCTAGGGCCAAAATCGTTATCAGCCTAGTACAAAGAAATATATAATCCCAAAAGTTGGTATTGACACCTATCTCATGCAACAAGTTGCAACGTCGCATGGTTTTGTGTCTAAATCACAAAATAGTATTGCAACTCCTTAGAACAAGTTTGGTGAGTTCTAAGTACAAGTCTAATTTTCTAGAGGATGAGTAGTCATCCTGCTACATCACCCTTCCTTGGGGCTGATTTGCCAAGTTAGGGGAATTACGAATTTGCCAAGAAAGCAATTGATCAACCAAGTTAGGACAACGGGGTTGTCCATGATTTATTGACCATGATATAAGGAAACCTAAGGTAGTGACAATTTGAGTCAACAGGGTATAAACCCTAACCCAAGGAAAAAGGGTAAACAAGCAACTCAGCTTACGAAACCCTTAGGATCTTGCCAAGTTGTGATTGATCCCGGATCCAATTCTGGATGTATTTGGAGAGAAGGATTCACACCTTAGCAGTTGGCCGTACAAATGACCGCTGGAATGATCGTGATTGTACACTTAGGAGCACTGTTTGTACTTCTTTGCTCAAATAACTAATACTGAAAAAAATAACTAATGCTTCAGGTTAAAAGCATGGAGGGAGAGGCAGTACTAGTTACCTCTGACTGTCTATCTGACCCTATCCAAGGGGGTTGTTAGCCGCTCCGGGTACGTGGACCAAACCTGCTGCGAGAGGTCTCTCCGTGGGTGCTTCTTGGAGCAAGAGGACACTTGGGTGCCAGGGGAGGCTCTGGCTGTAAATCCCTTGCCTCGGGATCCTGCACAAGAGGCCGACATGACTCAAGATGGAATCTCGAGACCTGCATACTAGTCAACCGACGGAACTTGGAATAGCGATCGTGAGGATTGCTGGAATAGCCTTCGGACAGGATTATTTGATATATTCCAATGTCTGATAAATAAAGATCAAATGTTGAAAAGGAACTTGCTTGACATTGTTTTTTTGTGTCAGTGCTTAAGTTATGTGAAGGAACCAGTGAATTAATTTGATTTAATTAAGGAAGCTGTGTTTGCTTGTCAAATTAAATGTGGTAGGTAATTAGATAACTAAAGCAACCCAAGGATGTGACCCTGGGTCCGTCCTATGAAAGGGTGGTCCCGATTGGCCGGGAACTTTTCTCAAATGATTTGAGAACGAGGTAACAATGATCGAGAATCTACAGAGCTAGATTCCCGATTTATGCTGTTTAAGGGGAACAGAATGGGACTATGCCTTACGGGCAGAGAGGTCGAGCTTTGCATCCCTCTCATTTCCCATTCTCCTTGAACCAAGTGCCACATAAATCTGCTTCGACCCGGGTGTTTCCACACAAAGTCGTATGTATGGGGCTCGACGCTAGCTACCTCCTAGGAACTTGACCATTAGGGAAACCCTAATTCACGTCAGTCCTAAGTGGGAACGGCCGGAATGCTTCCATTTTGTGGGTGGCAGACTTGGGAAGACCTAGATCACAAACCCCGTATCATTCTTTGGGAGTGTCGGGCAGCGCTTTCTAGACTCTCTTCCCGATGGGCTGCTAAGACATGTCCTACAAGTGGACAGGGGGGCAGAAAAAAAGGAATGAACTAAGAGCTTTCTAACCAAGATTCTTGGGGTTTTACCCCCCTTTCGGCGCCAATGGGCAGGCACCTTACATAGTAATTTTGTCTTGAATTCACTAGTATTCTTTTCTATGGGGTTTGCATTAAAATTCCTCCTATAAGATGTTCTAATAATTTACCAAGTGAATACTCTAAGATCGCAGTATTTCTCAAGAGACTTATCTTATTTCTATTGAATTCAGATAGAAAATTTTTAAAAAATCTGTGGTATCACGATTGGTAAAGTGTTTTTATCCATGCTCGTGACTCCGTTAGTGACTCCTATGCTCGCAACTCCAACTGTTGCTTCCACGTTAGTAGGGTCACTCACGATTTCTGCTTTTGAATTATTTTTCTTCGGGGCCATGATGAAAATATGATTTGTAGAAGAAGAACACAGCACTAATACCGGTTGATGATGATGATGATGTAGGCCTCGCGGATGGTTCTTCTTGCCTCGTGGAGAGCAATATTTCTCTCTCTCTAGTAGAGGAAATAGGAATGAGAGTAGAGGTATGACTTCTAACCGGATTGATAGAATATGATAAAATTCTTCAGTGTCTTCTCTTCTCGGATTAGAGTAGAAGAGAACGAGAGACCTTTTGTGTATCCCCTTCCTTGGGTTGAATGGAATGATGTCTCTTCTTGTCTCGTGGAATAGAGTCTCCTACTTCTCGATCAGCATCTCCTCCTCGTCAAGATTGCTCTTGTTCACCTTCCTAGTCATCCCCAAGCCTTGAATTTATAGTTTTGCAGGGGGTAAAAGAGAGGACGCTTTGTTTTTAGCATTTTTTTATGACATCATTGATGATGTCAAAGAGGGAGCTCCATTTCCCACTAGCTTGTAGGAAAATCTTCCCAGGAGGTCACCCAACCTGGTAGTGTCATCACCCAAGTGCACTTAACTGCCAAGTGACTATCCACTAGGTTAGTTCTTTTTGTTGTTCTATACTACAAACATAGTTTTAATAAGCTAGTCTTGGGAGGGTCTTGCAAGTTTTTCTTCCATAAACTAGCATATAATACCTCATTAATAATTATTATTATCTTCATAATGAGAGTCGATTTTATAATTAAAGCTAGTTTTTTTACGTGTAACATAAATCAATTTTCTTTGGAATGTATATGCACATTAAAATAAACTAAGTAATGGGGACATTACATTCTTCCCTCCTTAGAGAAATCAAGATGTCCTTATCTCGAGAGAAACTGGGGGTATTCTTTCATAAGGGTTGCCTCATCGACCTAAGTGACATCGTCTTCAAGATAATCCTTGCACTGGATGAGATATTCTCTAAGGGTCCTATTTCTAAGGATTTTTTCTTTTACATCCAAGATTCTATCAGGTTGAAGTTCAAGTAAACCTTCGTTCGGTATTACAACTTGTTGATCATCAAGAATATGATTAGGATTAGGTACATAGGGCTTCAAGAGACTGACATGGAATATATCATGAATTTTTAGGGTTTTAGGAAGTTGCAGCTTACAAGCATTAGGTCTAAGAGCCTTTATGACTTTGTTGACCTAGGGAGAAAAGAGCAAATCTTCCAAGAAGGGGACATGGTTTTTATCTGTGTACGCCCAAAGAGGAGTTCTATTTCCTTCGAAAAATTCAAGAGGCTAAGCCCAAGATATTGTGGACCTTACAAAGTCATAAAGGCTCTTGAACCTAATGCTTATAAGATGCAACTTCCTAAAACCCATAAAGCTCATGATGTATTCCATGATGTCAGTCTCTTGAAGCCCTATGTACCTAATCCTAATCATATTCTTAATTATCAACAAGTTGTAATGCCAAGCCATTGTTTACTTGAACTTCAACCAAATAGAATCTTGGATATAAAAGAAATAATCCTTAGAAATAGGACCCTTAGAGAATATCTCATCTAGTGGAATGATTATCTTGAAGAGGATGCCACTTGGTCGATGAGGTAACCCTTATGAAAGAATACCCCCAATTTCTCTTGAGATGATGTAACATGCCCTATCAGCTGTCCAAACATGTTTTTAGCGGTCCATCGTTAGAGCTTAAGTGGCGGTGCTCGGCACTCCAATGGAATGTCATGGTTTTGTGGCCTAGGGTTTCTCGAGTCCACCTCACAATGGAACGTTCGTGGTCGAACCCACTAGGATTGACCTAAAATTTGGGTTTCTAGTGGTCAAGGTCTCCTGATACCATTCTAGCATTGAGTCCTAGACATCCTACTTTACGCAAAGATATCCAACCGAAGCATATCCATGTTGCACTTGGTTCAAAGAGAATGGGAAACGAGAGGGATGCACCACTCAACTTCTCTGCACATAGGGCATAGTCCCATTCCAGTCCCCTAAAATGGCATGAATTGTGGTTCTAACCTAACAATACCTAAGGATCGAATGACGATAAACCTTGTGAGAAGTCTCCCAGTTCTCTAGGACCACCCTACCGTATGATAGACCCGTCGAGGGTTCCACCCACCGTTTCTCTCAATGGATATTCTTTAGTTATCTAATTAGGTCCTATCACATTTATCTGTGACATTTAAAATCATCTTCCTTAGTTAAACCTTTAGGGAACAAGGTTCGTTCGTGTAACTTATAGCACTAACATGAAATTACATATTCCTTCTGCCTTGCACAAGTACCTGATCCAAATCACATGGCACCATCATTTCCATCCTTCATCTATAATAGGATCTTCCAATGCCATAGACATTGGGGCCACGATAGTCTTCAACTCTGGTTCTGAACTTAGCAAGGGGCATCCAGAGCTCCACCTGACCTGCAAGCTACCTAGGAGTGAAACACCATTCCCGTGGTTGGCCTTTTCACCACTCAACCTTCGGCTTGTGAATCGAGCAGTGCCCTTCTTGGGTTAATCCGCACTGCAATCTTAAAGATGATCCACCCGTGCAAAATATCATTTCCTTGATTAAATCCTTTAAGAATCAAGCACAAACAAGGCATTCAACCCTAGTATCATTTTCTAAGAAAACATTCCTTTATTCCCATGTCATCATAAACCCTTGCCATGCATTTACCATAAACCATAAGCACTTGGAATAATCATACAAACCACAATCTAATAATCAATTGATTATAAAAGCATTTAGGGTGTTGTTAGATCAACCAAAAAAAACCAAAGGTATTTTTCCCAAACAATACAAGAATAGACAAAATAATAATTCCATCGCATATTTGCTCTCCCCCTTGGGATCAAAGAACAATTATATGCAAAATTTACTTACACTTGTATGCACAATTCTTAATATCATTCTTTTTATGATTATGCCATTCATAACCCTTGACCGATTCTTCGTTGTAATTGCTCTATCAACAAATAAGCTTTATGCAACTAGGTGCAATTAACTTCCCTTGATACATGCACTTCGCAAACTCCATCTTTCTAATATTTGCAATGAATTTTTCCTTTTCAATAACCCATTTTTGTGTGGCATAGTATAGGACCTAATGTATCTCATGCAGGAATCAAAGCAAGCAACTAATAACTTAGAAATGTATCATTTATATCCGATACTGTAGTTGTATTGATAGTGGTACCCTCACCCGAAGCTTTGTTGCCGATTGTGGGATTGCCATCCGCACGCAATATTCTTCGTTTAGGGGCCATCATCCGCAAGTAGATTCGAGAGATAAAGAGAAGGAATGGATTTTGAGATGGAAGAGCGTAAGAGAAGATGGCGTAGTCGAAGACTGAGATAGAGGGAATTTAGCTAACTCTCTCCCTTGCCATCTCTCGGGGTAACTCCTCTCTCTCTCTCTCTCTCTCTCTCTCTCTCTCTCTCTCTCTCTCTCTCTCTCTCTCTCTCTCAGCCTCTCAAGGTCTCCTTGTGCTTCCTTGTGCCTCTCTAAACTGCTCCCCATGCCTCTTATTTATAGTGAATTAGAGAAGAAGGGTGTGGTTGAGAAGAAGAGCTCTTTGTGGAGGGGATCTTGGAAAAATCAGTGATCTGATGCTCAAATAATAAATCTGATGGTTCCATCGGCTCCAAAACGAGGGTAAAACTCCAAGACACTTGATTAGAAATCTTTCAAATCACTCCTTCTTTTTCTCCCTGTTTGAAGTGATGTATACTGCTTGTAAACTGCGATCGCAGTGTGCGCGATTTCACCAATCCTTCGTTTTTTTATATTAAATCTCGACTAGTTGAAAAATCACTTGCTTTTTTTTATATATTTCCATATCTTTTTAGGATACTTACAATAAGTAATATCTAAAATATGATAGTTTTGCCCAAAAATCTAATATTTTTGAACCATCCATACTATACACATTAATACTAGTGATTAATATGGCTCATAACTCTCGTTCATGTTGTAACTTCTGTGAAGGGGTGACTACGGTCCTTGTCAATTTAAGAAAATTTTCAGATTACGACTCTTGATTTTTTTAATATATTTTAATTATATTAAAAAATTAGTTATTAATGTTGGTTAGTTTTTACTTTAGTTAGTCTTTACTTAGAAATCTTACTAACTTATTAATTGACCAACTAACTTTTAAACTAACCAACTAACTTTTAATTGCATGGAAATATCATAGATGAGGACATCTCGATTTATCTAAGGAGCGAAGAATGTAATGTCCCCATTACTTAGTTTATTGTAATGTGCATATATATTCCAAAGAAATTTGATTTATGTTGCATATTTAAAATAAACTAAGTAATGGGGACATTACATGTCATTACTTGTATGTCAGATGAGGTCTACGTAACCAGATGGCAAAAAGGTGACCGGGTCTAACATTTGGGTTAGATAGAGTAGTTATACTGGTAGCAACTCGATGCATAATGCATCCAGTTGCAAGTTGGTGTGGGAGTCATCAAGGGCCCCTATTGTGAGGTCCAAGGGCTATGGAAGCAAGACCCTAGCTAGGGGATCTCAGGAGGGCCAACCAATGGCCCCCTTGTCAGGGGTCTAGGGGTAGTTCCTTTGGCCTGATAGTAACAAAAATATTCTCTAAAAGATTTTCTAGTTGACTAGGAAAGGTTCATAATATGGTCAAACTTGCCAACCAAACTATCTTCTCATGCTAAAAAAGAAAGACCCCTCTAAAGCCATCGTCAATCTATCTTTTACCCTGACAAAGTTCTTCCAACTACCCTAAACTCTTCGTCTATCATCAGTTTGGAAGCACGCCTTTAACAATGAAGAGGAGAAATATCATATGTTGCATCAAGTAGCAGTGTTGGAGCATTAGATGGTGGTGATGTTGTATCGCGAATTCAAATACTATGGATTCATTCACTAACCTTCAACAAAGGCAAGTTTGATTGTACAAATTGTACTTTGTGGAAGTTTAAATTCACAACTATCGTTTATTCTTATGAGCTTTTGAAGATAGTGTTGGAAACTAACCCAAAACCACAACCCACCCCCAACCCATCGAATTCGAATATTATGATTTCTCCAAATGCAGATCTTCTAGGAGCTTTGTTTACTGCAAAGTGAAAGAAGCAGAAAACAAGGCATTAAGAGGAAAAGCGCAAGGCAGAAAAAAGAAAAAGGCACCTACAAGAGAGTGGGCCTACCAAGAGTACAAGACGCAACCATGGAAGCCGCAAGAAGCCAAAAGCAAGAAGGTGCACCTTTAAATATAAAGGCACAATCAAAACCTCTGTAAAAGAGCACCAAGCTCCCTCCTGTGAAATTTGTAACGATGAATGAGCGATAGGACTAAGCTAGAAAGAAAGGAGGAAAATGGGAAAACGGGCCTATTAGGTCATGTAAGAAAAAGGGAGTAAGGGGATGATTGCCCAAAAGGGATTTAGGGTTTTGTATATAAAGTTCAAAAAGTGAATGAAAGCTCATTCTTTGGTGTGTGGCAAAGTGAACTCTTCTTCTTCTCTTCTCTTGCTTGCTTGTGAGTACTTGAGGGAGGGAGTGTGAGTGAGTGAGTGAGTGAGTGTGAGGGATCTTGGAGGAGAAGCCCTCCTCCTTCTCCTCTCTTCTCTTCTCTTCTCTTCACTTCTCTTCTCTTCTCTTCTCTCGTGTGTGGTTATGGAGGATGGAGCTTGGAGGAAGAGACTTGAGGATGCTTGAGCTTGCATCACGAATCTTGGAGCTATTGCAGTGCTTGAGAGAGGAAGCAACTCAATCGAGCATCAAGGCAAGCTCAGTACACTGGTAGAGAGGGATGGTGCATCGGCTATGGGAGAGGTAGCCATTAGTGCTTGTTTGAAATGCTTGAACAATAAGCGGTCCGTGGGTCTTGGCAGTTGTGAGCTTGAGCTCGGCTCTACATTTTGGTTCCGTTTCCATGACCAATAGATTCAAGTTTGAGCGCTTGCATACTTCAAATCAAGCATCAAAGGGTTTCATCCCTAAACCGGAGCTTGAGATAGATAGGAGGTTTTGGGTTTTAATCCGTACTACAAGTAAGTATTTTTGGTTTTTGATGATCAATTGAATAGGAGAAATCAATCCAGTACTTTTCTTTTGATTTTTGCCACATTTAAAGTAAGATAGAAAGGAGAAATCAGAGTGGGAAGCTTAAAGTTCAGTGGTGCAAAACAGCCCTAAATAGGGAAATAATAGGAAAAAATGGAAAAAAAAGAGGGCTTAGATGTCTCGGAATCGCAGATGGAGTGATTGGGAAGGCTGAGGTGCTAGCCAACAAATAGTTTAAGGTCCTGAATGACCAAGGAAAACCTCATTTGCAGTCCTGGCTTTGTGTGAGAGAGAGAGAGAGCGAGAGAGACAAAGAGAGAGAGAGAGAGAGAGAGAGAGAGAGAGAGAGAGAGAGAGAGAGAGAGAGAGAGAGCTTGCATGGCACAAGACTACATCGAATCGATCGGAGCATGTCGAAGCTTTCAATGAGATTCAAGTATTGGATGCCCTTGGCCTACACTCTTAAAAGTCTTGGTAGGTGCTAGCAACATGTAAGTAAAGATCTTTGGTAAAAATGTGATCAGTACGTACTTTGACTGGCGGAATCTGATGCTTTCCACTGTGTTTAATTCCCAAAATAGGACCCAGTTGACCAGTTGGATTCCCAGAATCGGACTCGGACAATCTCTTTCATTTGATCGGATGTACCCATTTGATTTTGAAAATTGAAGTAGCTCCAAATCGGACCAAATCTAAAATTGAACACAAAACCCCATCCTCGACTCATCCAATCGTGACAATCGAACACACCACTTCCATCCGATTTCGAGAATCGGGCGAGAAGGAATCGAACACACTACCTCATTTGATCGGACATACATTCAATCAGACCAAGTAACCCCCATCCAATTTTGAGAATCGGACGTGTCCCAGTGGGGACCAACTCGAGCTATCTAATCGGACACGCCTTGTCCGATTGTGACAATCAGACCCGACCCTATTTGATTCTTAGAATTGGACACTGGTAAATCAAACACAACCTAAGGAAGAAAAAAAATCAAAAACTTGAAAAACCCTGGCTAACTAGAAGCGTGACCCACTCCATAGAACCCATCAAATGCCTCACAGGTAGTTACAAACCTAGAAATCATAGCCGAACAGTCTAGAATAGTGTTTCGTATTGTGGGCTGATTGCAAGTCCCCAATTCAACCCTGAATGAGTCGAATGGGATAGTGCAGCAAACAAACCTGAGAAGCCAGTGCAAGAACAGCTAGGAACCAAACACATGACCCTATCAAGCCAACCCGTAGACAAGAGCGTCGGAGCTGCACACACTCTGTTTTCTCACTCACTCTGATTTCCATCACTCGAAGCATACTTGAAAATAGCTAAAAGCCTAATTTCGCATAGTGCAAGGAAAAGAACACACACATGCACACACTCACAGAGTGAGCGTAAGTTGAGAACTAGTTGCAATTAACAAGGAACTCACTCAGACATAAAACTTTGAAGGAACCCACTAGTAAGAGAAGACCCAAAGACATAGAAGGGTGATCGAATCCCCAAAGGTAGACCTAGGTGAAGAACGCAGCCAAAAAGCCAGACGCAACAAGGACAGACACTATCGTGGAAGTGGATCTACCCGGCCTTATCAACTTGATTGACAACTTGGCAGAGTAGGAAGCTTTGGACATGGAAGAAGGCAACTTAGGCTGTAGAAGCAACAAAGAGTTGGATCTAAGCAATTTTTTGGAGGCCGTCCAACAATTAGTACACAAGTACGATGCTCAAACCCAGTTAGAACACCATGGTAGACCTCTAGAGGACGTCATAGCAGACCTCGAGGAAGAGAGGAAGCTAGCTCGCAGGGCTCTGCACAAGGCCTAGCTGTGTACTACCAGGACCAGCAAAGTAGGAGCTTGCGCTAGAGTTTGGAAATGCAAGAGATCCAGAGAGTGCTAGCCCTAGAAAGTAGAAATCGATCGGATAGCAAGAGAGCGCTGGAGGGAGACCTCACACTGAGCGAAGCGACTGCTAGATAACACGGCAACAGAGCAAAGTGATGCAGCATTAGCAACATTACTACTAGCAGGGTTAGGGGCTAAACTAAGGCTCTAAGAGCCAATCAAAAAACATGTGGTGGCGAAGCAAATGGAGAAATACCAAGCTTTGTGGAATAGTTCGAGTAGGTCTACAAGGCCGATCCGTATAGCTTTGTGGAACAGTTTGACTAGGTCTGTAAGGCCAATGGTCTTACCAATCCTACTCAATGCTCCCAAGCTTTTGGACTGTGCTTAGGTGACAAGGGTCGGACTTCGTACATGAGTTTGGATGCTGCAGAGCATTCTGATTTCAATGGCTTGAATAATCTCTTCATCAAGAGATTTTCTGAACTTGGGTACTTTGACAACCTGCTAGTGCGACTCATGAACATCAAGTAGAAAGAGAAAGAGGATATTTGAGATTACGTGATCTAGGTGAGGAGCCTCTTCAAGAGAATGCCAATGGGTGAGAAACCAATCGAAAGAGTGGTATCCACGATATTCATCAGCGGAATACAAAGTGAAGAGCTCTACAAAGCCTTGGCCGACAACTCAAGCTTGCAGCGAGACACACTTGCAAGGGTCTTTGAGGAAGCTATTAGAATGGATGACCAGCTCAAGGAAAGAAGCTCCAAGTGCTCAAATCGAGAAGAGTCCAGTACTAGGAGTTCCAAGAGGGCCTCAATGCCAAGTGAGAGCGCAGGCCCAAGCGCACAGGACAAAGGGAAGGGCACTAACTTGGGATAAGAGCTAGCAAAGATTAGGACAGACATAACCAAACTACAGGAGATGATGAGATGACCAATGTGCCCACATGTCCAATGCATGCATTGTGGTGGAAAACACTTTCCAGTTGAGTGCCATGACCCTAGGTTACGACCTTGCACTAATTGTAGTAGGTTTGGCCATGATGCCATGCATTGTAGATTACCTCAAAGACTCTCGTACCACAGCCTTACCGTCAACCCTACCTTGAGAACAGGCCACTGAACTTCCTTGGAAGGGGAGCCCCAGTGGCTCTCCCAACACCTAATGATTCTAAGCTACCCATCCCTAGGATGGAAATAAATCCTACATGTATCCCTAGACCACCTGGACCCTATGTAACCCACCCATCAAGTGATACTCTAGCCTACTATGTGGATGAGCCTAGCGGCAATGAGCCTTATGTAAACCCATACGTGTTGTACGAAGAGGAAGGCAACTCAATCCTTATGGACTACCGACTAGTACCTATGACAACATTAGGTAGGGGGAGAGGTAGAGGTCTAGGAGGGCAAACCCAAGAGCCAATTGTGTATTGGACTTGCGGTCACCCAGGACACATTTCCTCACACTGCCCCGAGAGGGAGCAAGCAAATAGAGATAAGGCGGACCTGAGATGCATTGAGTGTGGAATCACTCATCTCTTTGTTGATTGCCCTAGAAGGATGCCATCCTCTAGTTCGGCAAACGAGCCATCAGTTCCATTGGGGTTGTTTTGTGTTGAGACACTTGATGGGGAGGCCACACCTATCCCATTGCATGTCATGACCTGCACGCACACGAAGTAGGCCAGCATATCATTGTCAAGGCCTAGCAACCTTGTTGCAACCTCGGTTGGAAAGAATAGCCGAAGATGAAGGAAGAAAAGACGAGATGCTAAGGTGACCCTCAAAACTGAAAGTGCCACAACACTGCCGGTTGGAAGAAAAGTCATTGACCATGGGGGAAACCTAGTACACATATACTATTTTCTTTATTAGTACACATGGTGAACTCAAGAATCTTTCAAATGTGTTGTATGTTCCAGAGATTAAGAGGAATCTTCTATCATTTTCTAATTGACACACACTCTAATCTTTCCATTATTCTTTAATACAATGACTATGGGGGAAACCTAGTCTATGCGGTCAATTTCGTAGATGAATCCTGCTTTCATTAGCTTGTCAATTTCTTCCTTGACAGCATGGGCCTACTTTGGATTCATGGAATATGGTCGTTTCTTGATTGGCGTTGCATCAGGTGACATGGGTATATTGTGGGTCACCACACTTGGATCTAAACCTTTGAGATATTCTAGGGACCAAGCAAATACGTCTATATACTCCCGCAAGAGAGTGACGAGACTTGCTTCATCTTGCTTTGTCAACTGATCAGCTATGAAGACAGTTCATGGGGTTTCCCCTTCCCTAGCTAAATTGACCTCTTTTACCTTGGCGAGTCCCTCGATTGGTTTGCTTGCTTGCCCCTATCATTTGGCTCCCAGCAAGATCACCACCCTATCTCCCTTTTTAAACTTCATGAATCGTTTTCATAGGTCTTGCGATTTTCGTTGTTCTTCTGTCTGTGTTTCTTTAGGTAGCTTCTGTTGTTCCTCCCTTAACCGTTGGCGTCTTAGGTGGACGGGTAGGTCCCCCTTAGTGCGCCTAGTCTTGGGAGGTTGAGGCATTTCAAGATCACTATCTGAGCTGACTTTCGATTCAAAATCAAACTCGTCGTCTTCGCTAGAAGATGGCTCTCTCCTGTCGGTTGTAGCAGCTCAGAAGGTGAGTCCATTTGCAATAGTGGTGCATCGCTTGGTTGGGCTAGACCTGCCTGCTCATTGTTGATTGCACCTATGTGCTCCAACCAAGTTCAATCACAGTCCTTCTGTCTAACTCCTTTCTCTACTCCAAGGGCACTCCGCTTGTGTGGTCTAGAGTCTACTTGTATTTGTTAGATTATACATCCTCCAGTGCTGTATTTCATGGTATCAATTTTCCTTTTGCTCTCATCACTAAAGGAACAACAGTCCTCATATTTGTCATCCAAGCTGTCCTTGTCTGGTTGCTCTCATCATTCTCGAGATTCTAACATTTCTCTTCTTGATGGTCGAGGATTAAAGCCCAATTTTACTTCAAGTTCAAATCGTGCACTTTGGACCATTGCCATTCAGGCTTGTCTAGGAGGTCTTGGAGTGGCTTAAGATTCGTTGCTAGATTGCCAGCCAACTTGTTAATCAAGTACCCTAGGACCTCTAGGAGATCTCATCTATTATTTGAGACTTGGAATGCAACATGGTTGGGTCTTCCACGTAGGCTTCCAATCATCATGTTGATTGGCATTGAAGGAGTGTCCTTGAGCTTGCCTGTTGCCTTGATAGCTTGTTCACACTCCTTAGTGTTTGAGGACAATAGGTCGATAGTAGCAAGAACATGCATCTAGTCTCGCTCGCCCTCAGGGCATGGGATATACTTGGTAAGGGCCCATAGGATTCCCTAGTCTGTCCATCACCCTTAAGCATGGTGGAGATGGCATCCAGGTTGATAGGGGTCATCTTCCATGTGTTTATCTCCACTCTTATGGCCTCCATTTGATTTCCCAAGAAGATAAGACCGTTGCCCCAGTCCTCCACAATTCTCATGTTGCAAATCTAGGGTCGGCCTAGCAGGATGTTGTAGTCTACTCCCTTCATGACTATAAAGTCAACAGAGAATTGGATTCCCACAATCTTCACTAGCCAATTCTTCCTACCCCCATGTCTACGATCTCCTACCCACTCACTCCTACCCCCGTGTCTACAATCTCCTTTCTTGTGACATCCCCTAGAGCTAGGACTGGTAGGACTACATGCATTTCCATGCCTTCCCAAAAAGCATTGATGTGCAAGGATTTAGGCATGGAGTATAGTGTCAGACACTTGATATTTGAGTTTCTGTGTGGTGCTCAGGCATGTCTATGGTAATTGGCTCATTTGGTTTGTCAACCCACTATTTCAGCTCTAGCCATAGCATTGGATGTTACCTAAGTAGGTCGCCTAAGCTTAGAGTTACTATTTTCTTTATTAGTACACATGGTGAACTCAAGAATCTTTCAAATGTGTTGTATGTTCCAGAGATTAAGAGGAATCTTCTATCATTTTCTTTTATAACTAATATTGACCATGAGGTGAGATTCATTAAGACATGTGTAGAAATTATCAATAGTGCTGGCAATGTTGTCAAGAAAGGAGAAAGGAGGAACAACCTGTATGAGCTAAGTGCTCTTACAACCACCGCTAGTGTGGGCACAAGTAAACTTTGGCATGAAAGATTTAGTCACATTGGTTTTGCACTATTGAAGGAGATGCATAAGTAAGGTATGGTTGCTCACTTACCTATAGTAACTAAAATGAAAGAACCATGTGAAGCTTGTATGATGGACCAGTAACAAAAAAAGGTGTTTCCACAAGAAAGCAGCAAAGGCTCCTCTAGAGTTTGTGCATGATGACTTGTGTAGTAAAATTCCTACAAAATCCTTAGGAGGGTCTTATTATTTTATGTTGATTGTCGACGACTACAATAGAAATATGTGGGTGTATTTTCTACATACTTAAGGGCATACTTAAGGGCAAGGGATTGCCTAACTAGTTTGGGGCAGAAGCTATTAAACCTATAGTCTACATTCTCAATCGGAGTTATAAAAAGGCTCTTAAGGGAAAAATTCCTCATGAGGTCTATTTTGGTAAAAAACCATATGTCTCACATTTTAGAACTTTTGGATATGAATGTTATGCACATGTCCCAAAGGATAAGAGAAATAAGTCAAATCCGAAAAGCACAAAAATGTATCTTCTTGGGTTATAGTGATGAGCAAAAGGCTTACAAATTGTATGACCAAGAGGAAAATAATATCATAGCGAGCCGTCATGTGGTGTTCAAGGACCAACCACATATAGTAGAGGAGGAGAATAGAATTTTTCCCTCTTTATCATCAAGAAAATAAGTAGTCCACCATGAACCTATCCCAAGAGATGTCCATGCTCTCAAGCAGAGGAGGAAACATCATCTTTAGATGATGATGGAAAAGTTCACCAACCTATAATCATGCCATCAGAAAAGCCATTGCTACAATGGGTGAAGCAGATCTATGAACGTAGCAATCCTATGCCTACTACAGCTAAGGAAAAGGTAGATGGACCAAGGAGGTCACTGAGAATAGAGGAGCAAAGAAAGGCTTCTATTCACATTGTCAATATGGCCTTGATGGCTAAGATTACGACAGAAGTAAAGGAGCCAACATGGAGAGCAGCTATGCAAGCTGAGTATGACAGCATCATGAAGAATGATACTTGGGACCTTGTGGATCGGCTAGAAAAGAGGAAGATTATTGGCACAAAGTAGGTTTGGAAGGTAAAGTACAAGGCTGGTGGTAGCTTAGAAAGGTACAAAGCCAAATTAGTTGCATAGGGATTTTCATAGGTTGAAGAATTTGATTTTCAAGAATAATTTCATCCAACTGCTAGAATGACCACTATTCACACAATTCTTGCAACTGCTCATAAGAAGTGGCCAGTTTACACAATGGATATCAAAATAGTGTTCTTTAATTGTGACCTCAAGGAGGAGGTATATATGGCTTAGTCACCACCAGTGTTTGAGGCCCCCCATTTTGAGAACAAAGTGTGTAAGATGAAGAAGGCTTGTATGGGCTGAAACAAGCCCTAGAGCATGGTACCAATGGATAGATAAATTCTTTATAGGTTTGAATTTCAAAAGATCTGCCTCAAATGATAACTCGTATGTTTACAAGGATAGTGAAAAGTATATACTAATTGTCATATATGTAGATGGCCTTCTTATTACAAGTGACTATGAAGATATAATCCATCAAACTCGAAAGGCTTTGAGCTCTAAGTTTGAAATGACAGACTTGGGCTTATTGCACTATTGTTTCGGGATTGAAGTCTAGAAAGTGCTTGGCAAAATCTTGATCTCTGAAAAGAAGTATCCATGGGAGAACTTCAAAGCATTTGGCATGACTGAGTGTAAAGAGATAGCTACACCTATGAAAGTTGATGTAAATTATCCATTGAGGATACATCATAGCACCACTAGCAAACATTGGGAGTTACATGAGTTGGTTGGTAGCCTTGGTTGGTAGCCTCATCTACTTGTGTAACACCAAACCAGATATCAATTTTGATGTTGGTGTTTTGAGTAGGTTCTCAAACAAACCACGAGAAAGTCATTGGAAAGCTAGGATGCGAATGTTGAGATACTTGAAGGAAACTTTTCACTATGGTATCACATATAGTTTCAAAAGTGCTCTTGTGACTCAAATTGGACAGATGACAATGATTCCAAGAAATCAATTTCTAGATATTATTTCTCTTTAGGTTCATGATTTTTCTCTTGGGTCAATAAAAGCAACCAACTGTTGCATTATCTTCTACCGAAGCAAAGTACAAGGCTGCTTGTTTTGCTACATGTGAAGCAATATGGTTAAAGAGGATCCTAAATCATATGGGAGTATTGGACAAAGATCCAACAATTCTAAGATGTGACAATTAGATTTTCATCACCATTACCAAAAATCTAGTTTTTCATGCACTCACCAAACATATTGAGATTCAGTATCACTATGTGTGTGACTTGATCGAGGATGGGATAGTAGAGCTAGCAACGAAGGAGAGTGGAGCAAATATCTTCACCAAAGCATTTACAAAGAATCTCCTTTAAATTCATCTTCAGAGACTCGACATTGTGCTAAGAATGTAGTTCACCTATGTATGGGTGGACATTGAGGGGGGTACTAAATATGCTCAATGCCCCATTCTCATAAGGTGCCACTAATGATCCATGGTGCTCTAAGTTATAAGGGCCCCATTATGACAAGAGGCCATCTGTGAGCACAAACATTGGGTAGGTCCTAACTTATATATAAAATAAGATCTATGTAATCAGCCGATGGCAAAAAGGTGACCTTTCTAGATCTAGCCTTTGGGTTAGATAGAGTAGTTATGTGAGTAGCAACTCGAGGCTTAATGCATTGAGTTGTAGGTGTGGGAGTTATTAGGTTCCCCTATTCTTGAGTACGAGGGCTATGAAAGTGGACCATTGTTAACCTTGGTGCAAAGAAAGCAAAAAAGAGAGCAAAATAAAATCAAAAAGATGCAAGACAAAGCAAAAAAAGGTAATCCAACAGAAAAACAATGGGAAAAGAGCAAAAAACGCAAGGAGTAAATTTAGAAATCCACGGCAAGTGAAAAAGGGAAAAGGCACATTTTAAACATAAAAGTGCACCCTAAATCTTGGTAAAAGAGTGCCAGACAGGCTCCCTCCTGTGTATTTTGTGAAGGTAGATGGGCATGGGTGAAGAAACAATGTAAATAGGAAGGGAATAGGGAAATAGAACCTAGGCTAAAATGGTTGTTCATGTAAAAAGGAATGGCCACCCAAAGAGGAGTAGGACATGTATAAAAGGTAAAAAGTGAATGAAAAAGCTCATTCTTGTGCGTGGCCAAAACTAACTCTCTTCTTCTTCTTCTTTCTTCTTGTGCTTGTGCTTGAGACAGGAAGTGTGATAGAGTGAGTGTGTGAGGATGAGGGACCGTGGTGGAGAATCTCTCCATCTTCTCCTCTCTCTTCTTCTTCTCCTCTTCCCTTCTCTTATCTCATGCATCGTAATGGAGCTTGGAGCTTGGAGCTTGGAGCTTGAGGATTCAGATTTCTTGAGCTTACACCTTGGATCGTGGAGCTATCCGAGAGCTCATGGGAGGAGGCAACTTGATCGGTGCGGCACGAAGGTAAGCTCACTACACTCATAGGTGCGAGAGTGCTTACGACTATGTAAGAGGTAGCCATTGCACTTGCAGCAAGAAGGCAAGGAGAGCTTCAATTTGTGTCATTCATAGGCTACATGTGAGTTTTTTTTATTGTTGAACCCTTATTGTTTGATCTTGAGGCTTGTCAAAAACTAGGAGGAAGCATCGAGAGAGTTGCACCAAATTTTTGTCCAGTCTACACTGTTTTTGCCGTCACAGTCAACTGTCCAATTCTCAAAATCAAACCGTCTGACTGTCAAAAATTTTTTGATTCTCATAATCGGACACATCATAATCAAATTGTTCGATCAAAAGACTTAGCCCACTAGAATTTGATAGTTTTGACCGTTTGATTCAGACAAATTGGACTTGGACAACACATTCGAACCAAAATCAGATAGTCTATAATTGAATGTTTGATTTTGGGAATTGGATTGAAACCGAAAAATTAGATAAGTAACCAAAGCATCAGCTTCTAGCAGTTTCTGACATTCCCAAACCCTATAGGGGACAAACCCTAGCTATAAGACATCCCAGTAGATCCCTAGGTGAGTAGATAGGGAAATAGAGCTGATTGACTCCAGGGTTGAGACTTGACAATCCAAGAGCGACAGCAATTAGTGAGCATATCCCATCATAGGTCCGAATTGACAACCTAAACTTGCTACCCTTCGGGCACACATCAATCATGTACCAGGGACCTAGAGTGACCACTACAAGTGGCCGCCACTTGTACAAGAGAGCTACAACTAGCCAAAATTAATTTAAGGGAGTATGATCTATGTGGATTATGAGTGAAGTCACACACTTTATCACATAAACACTTGAAGTGCACAAAGAAATATAGAAATCTTGATTTGACACAAGTCCACTCCACCACTCATGTGTCTAGTTCATATGACATTGCAAATTGACTTGTATAACAAGGAACACACTAACAGGGTCTAAGTGAGGAACAAACCCACCGATGGAAGCAAAACCCGAGAAGCCAGATACAACTTGAGAACTTGAACCTGAAATGAACAACTACAAATTTTCAAGTGACAGAGAAGGAAATAAGAATAGACACGATTAGGGATGTAGCTTTACTCGAACACTAATCAATCTGGTGGCTACACTAGTTGCTCAAGAAACTGCCAACATATTGGGAGCTAGTACCAACCCTGTAGACAACGAGCTCGACTTGGGAGAATTCCTAATCGACATTCAGTAAATGGTAAACCAGTATGATGACCTGTGAACCAAAACAGTGCATCATGGTAGACTAATCAAGGACATCATATATGATCTCGAAGAAGAGAGAAAGTTGGCAAGGAAAGCACTACAAAGCATAGCCACCTACAACCAAGAGCAGCGAGCTCAGAAATCGAGACAAGACATAGAAATACATAAGGTCCATTGCATCTTAACTCTCGCTAGTAGAACTAGGGAGAGACCAAATGCTAAGAGGGAGAGAGCACTAGAAACTGATGAGCAAGCTTCTCACAAAGTGACTCTTTGACAATATAATTGCAAAGACAGTAGAGTAGAGCAGTCCTAATGACTACATTGCTAGCAGGACTAGGAATCACGACAAACTCTAAGAGCCAGATCAAAATACCTCCATTTTCTAAGCAACTTGGCAAGTATCAACCCTGCAATGACTCATACAGCTTCCTAGAGTAGTTCGAGCAAGTATGCAAGAAAAACAGGCTCACAAACCTTGCTTAATGAGCATTAAAAAAAGGAGAAGAGAAAAAGAAAGAAAGAAGGTCAAGAAAGGACAAAAGACAAAGCACAAGAAAAGAAGAAATGGAATTCTCATATACCATCAGAGTGCCACAGACACTGCACCTAGGGACACTTATATCCCTAGCCTCTTCCCTGACTTCCCACACTTATGGCACATCAAAGGAAGGACACACCTAGGGCATTGCCCTCGCCTACGATCCACACTGATCTCCCTAAATCACACCCATAACACCTTCCCTTGTACACAAACTGGGTCCTCAAGTGTGGGACAACACCATGGGCCTAAGGTTCAACCCAACTCCCAGTTCCACTAGCATAAACACCATGCACTACACAGTGAGGTGGACACACCCCCAAGTAGTGCACTTCCTTTTCCTTTTCAAGTACATTCAACAACCCGCAATCAACCACCGACCTCAGAGGCCACCATCACCCACTCAATCTATCCTCGGCCTCCACAACGTCTCATCCATTTTGTTATGCTTCCTCTCTACGACCAATCTCCCTAGAGCCCCATCATCAATCCACATGGCAAACCTCCAACTACTCGAGCCCTCACCAACAAGTGCCATGGGATTCGCACTCAGCTAGGAAGGGGGTAATGTTAACCTAGTGCAAAGAAGCAAAAGAAAATCAAAAAGACATGTGATAGAGCGAAAAAAAGGCAGTCCAATGAAAAAACAAGTGAAAAGGGCCAAAAGCACAATGAGCAAATTTAAAAGTCTAGGGTGAGTTTAAAAGGGAAAAGGCATATCTTATATACAAAAGGACACCCTAAATCCTAGTGTAAAAGAGTGCTAGGCTCCCTCCTATGCAATTTGTAAAGGTAGACTGGCATGGATGAAGAAACAATGTAAATAGGAAGGGAATAGGGAAAGAGGACCTAGTCTAAAATGGTTGGTCACATAAAAAGGGATGGGTGCCCAAAGAGGAGTAGGGCATGTATAAAAAGCAAAAAGTGAATGAAGAAGCTCATTCTTATGTGTGTCTAAAACTAACTCTCTTCTTCTTCTTCTTCTTCTTCTTCTTCTTCTTGCTTGTGCTTGTGCTTGAGAGAGGGAGTGAGTGTGTGAGGGTGAGGGATCATGGTGGAGAAGCCCTTCATCTTCTACTCTCTTCTTCTTCTCTTCTCTACCATTCTCTTGTCTCGCACACAAAAATGGAGCATGGAGCTTGGAGCTTGAGGATTGAGTTTGATTGAGCTTGAACCTTGGATTGTGGAGCTATTGAAGAGCTCGTGGGAGGAGGCAACTCAATCGGCCATGAAGGTAAGCTCACTACACTCATAGCTATGAGAGTGCACATGGCTATATGTGAGAGGTAGCCATTGCACTTGGCTTGAAATGCTTGACACAATAAGTTATCAATGGATCTTAGCACTAGAACGAGAGCTCCCACACCCTTACTGGGGGGTCTTAGGGGGGCCAGCATCCCCCCAACCAAGGTCCAAGGGCAATGTCCCTAGCGCAATGGTAAAGGAAATATTCCCTAGCCGACTAAGGAAGGTTCATAATATGGTTGGACTTGCTGACCAAACTACCTTCTTGGGCTATAAAAGGAGGACCCCTCTAAAGCCATCGTCAATCTATCTTTCACCCAGTCAGAGTTCTTTCGACTACCCTCAACTCTTTGACTATCACCTATCTGGATCGCCATCTAAGCTTCATAGTGGAAGCGCACGGGTGGACTGTTCCATCTTTGTATCAGTTCGTTTGAAATTAAAGCAGTCTCTATTCTTCTCATATTGGTTGTGTTCTCTACTCCTTACTTAGATTATATCCGCTTTGTGGTGTAATTTCTATAGTTTGCTATGTATTCTCTATTCCTTGCTTAGATTATGTTCATTGCACCATGTAATCTTTATAAAGAGAGATACATTTTAGATTCAATCATAAGACTATGGGAGGGGTTTTGAACTTGCTTTAAAAAATAATCAAGACTTTTTTTAAAATTTGACTTTGACAAGGCTTATGACACACTAGATTTGTGTTTGATATTTCAATCCCCACACGATATGGGACTCAGGAAGAGATTTATAACGTATGTAAATACTCTATTTGGTAATGCTAGACCAAAAATAGATGTCAATGATGAACTATCATCCCCTTTCCCCCTATAAAGATTTACAAGGTAGGGTTTCCCATTAGCTCACCTATTGTTTCTGATCTCAATTGATGCTCTAGGATGATTAATAGAAAATGAAGTCCAAGAAGGAATGATAAAATGGATTAACTCTAGGCCAACTCAGATATGGTGTTCAACCAATTTACTAATGACACCAATGGAACCCCATTCAATCAACTTTTTCTAGGATTGCATTAAAGCCCTTTGTCTAGCTCCAAGGTCATAGATGAACCTTTCCAAACATGGATTAAAACTCAACTTAAAACCCCTCCAATGGGGCTACTAGATGAAGTCTGCAAACCAATTGAGAAAAGCCAAATATTTAGATGGCTTGGAATCCTAATGGGCTTTAGGGTGAGATTGAAATATAAATGGGACTAGGTATTGAACAAAACCAAAAATAAACTAGAATACTTGCAAGGATTACAATTCAATTTTGTAGGTAGACTAGTGGTACTAAAACATGTCTTGATTCCATCCAGCATCTTTTTCATGTCTTACTCGAGACCTTCCAAAGCAAGTCTTGGTAGCCTAGAAAGTTTAGCCATGAAGTTTTTGTGGGCGTGCAACATTGAAAAGTTTAATATTCCTAAAGGATCCTAGGAAGACTATACTAAGCCCAAAGCAAAGGGAGGTTTAAACCTACTAGACCTGATTATGCTAACTAGCTGCAAAAAGGATTCCAAGGGCTTTTAGCCATTGCAAGGAAGATTGGGCCTTACTATTCCTTAATAGCTCTACTACAAGAGATTCCAACTTAAAGAACTTCCTAGATGAAAGGAACATGATCCTATGATTATTGCTTTCAAACATTGCAAGTCCATAATCAAGGACTCTTCAAAAATTACCAAAAGTTTGTGGACAATTTGGTAGCCCTATAAAGATATTATGGGGCTTTCACCAATCTAAAACTTCATCCTCCATTCGAGTGCATCAAACTCCATATGGCTCAACATATTTCATGAATCAATGAACTATTGAAAATTTTTAGTAAGCTTACAAGATCTCTCAAAAGGGACTAAATAGGTGGAAAGATCTTTGGAACTATGAATCTCATGAGTAGCATAGAATGAACCTCATTGGACAACATTAAGGAATAGTTACAACTGATTCATCGAAGAATAAGTTGCTAGCACCCTAGCCTTTGTAAAACCATACAAATGAATATGGACTTCAACCTTAGAGGGATCTTTTGTTCATATGATAAACCCTTGCTCCCTTTACCTAACCTCAAGGGATACCCCAAGAAATTGACCAACAAACTAGTTCAAAGATGGCACTTCTTGAATTGAAATTTCCAACAATAGACTTATAGATTCCAAATAATGTAGGGGGTACTAGCATCCAACCCAACACTTCATGCTTAGTATGGCTAATACTACTCAAAGAAATTTGGACCAATAGTAGAGCAACAACACTAGGTTTTGTGAATGGTCTCTACCCTCAATGTAAAAGAAAGAAAGAGACAATTCCTTGCCTATTTCTGAGCTAATAGTAATGTTTTGAACTTTTTGCATGTCTTGATTCTTCCCTATCACCTAACCACCATATCATAGAAAGAGTTGCTACTTTGAGTTATTTATGGAATCCCTCCAATATCTGGAACTGGCGAAGAAGAATCTACCTATGACATGTGGACATGCCGAAATGAAGCGATATTTGAGTAGGTATATTTGACCCAATTTAGTATTTTGACATTGAATTTCTATTTCAGGTTGATGTAGTGAAATGGAAGATAGAGCAAGACCCCAAAAAATGGATAAAGGAGAAAGTGTAGGAGAAGAAGTTTAAGCTTATGAGGCTGAGAGCTAGGGATACAAGAATCTAAAGTCACCCACCGAAATTGAAACTTAATTGGGGAAAAATTGGGACCTACTGTGAAAAACTATTTGCATATTCTTAGGATGAAATGCTAAATGAACTACATCAGAGAGCTCAATATCATCTCAAACCAAAATAGGTCGAAACTTTCCATTGAACCTCAAAGATATACTTAATTGATGGCTCCTAAGACTACTTTTGTACTCTCAATTCACAAGGTCAGATTCCCTAAATCAAAAGTCAACAAAATAAACTACTTTTACTTTTCTCTAATACAATTTACAATCTTCTTAATGCACACACACACGCGCGCGCACATAAAGAGAACTAAATATTAGAAGTATTGATATTGTTTGCCCTCTCAAATCCAAGAAAGTAAAACTCTATGGGTATTTGAGTGAGGCAAGGTATCATATGGAGATTATCACATGGATATAGCAATATATAGTTTACCTATCATATCATACTAGGTGTGTGTCTATGTAATATCCCCCCCCCCCCCCCCCCGTGCCTCCCCCATGAGAACCCCCCACCCTCCTTTTAAAAATTTATTAAATTTAATTTAAAAAAAATTACTCTCTCCCTCTACCAATAGCATGGCAAGGAGAGAAAGGGAGAGAGGGAGTAATGAGAGAGAAGGGGGGCATGCAGCCCCCCAGGTGGAAGGGGTGGCGGTCGTTAACGTCCGTCTTCCCCCCCCCCCATAAACCACCCCTCCCCCCACTTTAAAAGGGGAGCCCTCCCCTCCCTCGTGGAAAGCAACCCCCCTCATCATTTGCAACAGTGCCCCCCCCCCCCCCCCCCCGTGTTCACCAACGCCGCCCCTCCCCCCCCTCCGCCTGACATCGCCGCCCCGCCCCCCCAACCTGATCATCATCATCATTCTCGTCTTCCTCCCCATCTTCAGCACGACGCCGCCCCCTGTCAGAAGGCAGGAAACAAAAGAAAAAAAAAGGTTAAGAAGCTTCTTGAGAAGCTTCCTTAAAGTGCATTCTTAAGGGTGCTTCACTCGTGGATCGTGTGAAGGGGCGCAGTTTGTCTGTGAAGGGAGTTCCTTGCGGGAAGGGGAAGCTACCAACTTGGAGGAAATTTCCGTACACCCTCCATCTGCTCGACTTATTCCCAAGTTCCGACTGTGATGGCCCCAAAGCGCCACACAAGTGGAGCACACGCGGGAGTAAGAGTTGCACATGTAGGAGTCCCCACCCGAAGCACGAAAGCCAATAATACCCCTCCTGTGGAAGTTCAGGTTCCATCAAATTCACCTTCTTCATTTTTGCATGATATGGGTACAATAAGTATAAACTCGCATAGGGTAGTCTTAATCGTACGCTTTGTTTTAAAAGATCATACGAATATTCGGGAAAGTTTTAAACTACATCACATTGATTGCGCGGATGATGGGTAATTGCCTTGGTATGAATTTATTGTGATGTTTGCAACAAACGAGATAAATTTTGTTGTGAGATGACATCATAATAGGTGAAATTGATTAGGTAATTGCATCGTAAGTTACCCAAAAAAATTCTTGCATGAATTATTGCATAAAGTGCATTGCTCCTTGCACAAGTTCTTGCAAAATACATTTCAGAGGACATCGAAAGAAGCAAAGTGCATCTCCATATCGTAAGATGGATTCTAAGGTACATGTAATAAACTATAGAAAAGATTAAAGTGCACCTAGACTCATACAATAAATCACATAAAGTTATAAAGATCAGATCATTCAAGAATGTTATAGATCATGTAAATAATTACATAGAGGATAATGTTAAGATTGCATGTATAGAAAATACCTTCGCATGTGTGGCATAAAATATTGTATGGATTATATCAAAATTGTAAGCATTGAAATGAAGGCATGGCATTACGTTGCATGCATTAGAGTTGTTGGGGAAATTCAACGTTGTTTGTAATTTACCAAATGGGACTAAGATCCATGAGTCCCATGTCAAAGTCCTTGGTGACTTCAAGAGGGATGGGTAAAAGCTTAGTGCATGTGAGCATTGTTAAGAGGGCTTAAGAAGATTATACTTAAGACAGAGTAGGAACTGTTCTAAACGGAACCATCTTGACCAACCATGGTCAAGGTGATAGACAATCTTGATCAATTAAGATCAAAGATAAAGGTACGTAGGTACTTCAAGGGATCTAGGAGATAACCAGCAAGTTGACCAACTGAGGACAATGGGGTTGTCCATGACCTATTTTACAAGGAGACCTAAGGTAAGGATAATTAGGGTTGGTAGGGTACAAACCCTAACCCAAAGAAAAAAGGGAAACAAGCAACCTAGCTTGCCAAGCCCCTGGAATCTTGCCAAGTTTCGAACGATCCAGGATCGAATGCTGGGAGTATTCGGGAAGAAGGAATCACACCTTAGCAGTTGGTCGTATGAATGACCACAGAAATGATCGTGATTGTATACTTAGGTACATTGTTTGAACTTCTTTGCTCAAGGAACTAATTCAAGGCCAAACACTCAATGCTTCAGGTTAATAGCCTGGAGGGAGAGGCAAGTTCAGTTACCTCTGACTGCCCACTTGGCCCTATCCAAGGGGGTTGTTAGCCGCGCCGGGCATATGGACCGAACCCGCCACGAGAGGTCTCTCCATGGGTGCTGCTTGGAGCGGGAGGACGCTTGGGTGCTAGGGGAGGCTCTAGCTGTAAATTCCTTGCCTCCGGATCCCGGACAAGAGGCCAACATGACTAGAGATGGGATCTCGAGGCCCGTGTACTAGTCTACGAGCAAAACTTGGAGTAGCAATCATGTTGATTGCTGGGATAGCCTTCGGGAAAGATATTTGATGTATGCCAAGACTATGATAAATAAAGATCAGATATTTGAAAAAGGAATTTGCTTGACATTGTTTTTTTTTAATGCCAGTGTCTAAGTTATGTAAAGGAAGTTGTGTTTAAATTGATTAATTAAGGAAGCTGCTTTTGCATGTCAAACATAATGTGGTAGGTAATTAGATAACTAAGCAACCCGAGGAAAGTGCGGTGGACGTGACTTGGGTCTCCTACAGAAGAGTGGTCCCGGCTAGCTAGGAACTTTTCTCAAAAGACGTGATAACAAAACTGTGAAGACCTAGAGTCGATAGAGTTAGAATCCCGATTTATGCTATTTTAGGGGAGCAGAATGGGACTATGTCTTATGGGCAGAGAGGTTGAGCTTCGCATCCCTCTCGTTTCCTATTCTCCATGAACCAAGGGCAGCATAAATCCGCTTTGACTCTGTTGTTCCTACGCAAAGTGGTTCATCTGGAGCTCGATGCTAGCTACTACCTAGAGTCTTGGCTGATAGAAAAGAAACCCTGACTTCAAGTCGGTCCTAAGTGGGAACGGCTGGATACTTCGGCTTAAGGGCAGACTTGGGAAGACCTAGATCGCAAATCCTATGACATTCCTTGCGAGTGCCAGGTGGCGCTTTCTAGACTCCCCTCTCGATGGGCTGCTAAGACGTGTCCCACAAGTGGTCAAGCGGACACATTACAGTTGGTATCAGAGCGAACCAATGAGATCTAAAGATTACAAGTGAACTTAATGGAGGAAAATAAAGAGAATAAGGGGATAAACAAGGAAAGGTGAGTAGAATAGAGCAGTGTTTTTTGTTGAAAACATTTCTTAACTCACTTATGGATGCTGGGTTGCAAAGTTACGAAGCAGTGGAGCAAGTTCTTAGTGTTCCAAGCCAGGTTCATGACTGCAATGCATGCTTCGAATTATCGTCAGAGGCTTGGTACGATGAATATTCTGGACCGCATCTATAATCCTTTGCCCCTGTATGCAGAGCGGAGATGGACAGGAGATTTAGGAATATACTACATAGCAGCCCACCAACTAGCGTACCTTCAAACTAACTTGAAGAGAATCAAGTGGATGGAGGATTTAAATATCGTGAAGCTGTTCATCTTTGTCGAAGCTCACGTAAACGCAACTTTGCATGTTAGCGGTCGGCAAGTCAAGCAGAACAAGTATGTCTATGAAGAAGTGACCCGAGTAATCTCTGCTGACATAATCAAAGTGTTAGAGCGCTATGAGAAGAACAGGTATCAAAGGAAGGGATACCCCAAGCTTCCTATGACTTACCGTTTCCTGACAATCCATAACCCCACTCCATATTATTATTACGTCCCTATAGCCTATTGTAACACAATCCTATTTTCCCTAAACTAATGTATCAATCAGCCTGTCCTTCTTATCCAAAATAAATGCACTCAACGGGATATGCTTTCATGAATAAATAAGACTTTTTACAGCTGTCTATCTTGATCGTAAATGTTAGCTAAGGTGTTAAGTGATTAAATCACTTGGCTAAAAATCTGTGCTAGTCATTTTAACATAATATGGAAACGTATGATAAGATGTTAACATAAAGAATCTTATTGTTCAGACGCAACCCCAAGCGCAGGTTCCAAATCCAACTCCTGTGCTAAGTCCACTGTGGCTCAAGAGAAGAAATTCCTTCTCAAACAAATTAAGCCACCCGAGTTTGATGGCAAGGGAAGAACTGTTCAAGCCGACGCTGAGATCTGGATTGAGTCCATGGATGACTATTTTGAGGCAACAGGAACTGCACCTGCTAACCAAGCCACCATGCTCACCAAACTTAAGCTTACAGGCGAAGCGAGGCTTTGGTGGAAACAGTGATGCAAAAACCAAGCAATCTCGGAGGGAACAGTCACTTGGGATAAGCTTAAGGAAGCTGTGCGAGGGAGGTATCTGCCACCTGCCTACCGCACACAAAAGATGAACGAATTCTATGACTTGAAGCAGCTAGGATTATCTCTTGATGCATATTATTTGAAGTTCGTTTCACTCCTAAAGTATGCACCCCCAATGGATATGACACAACAGGTGCCAAAATTCTGTGTTGGGTTGAATCCACCCATAAACACTCTATTGGAATCAATGCGCCCAACGGACCTACAAGATGCACTCATTCGAGCTGCTCCAATAATACAGGAAGTGCAAACTAAACCAAGGAACAGCAAGATTTGGCCTTACAAAGATCAGAATAAGGGTATGTCTAAGGCTCAGACTAAGAGAGCACAGGGTCAAAATCAGGGCCAAAGAAAGAAAGCTAGGGTCAATGCTATCAACAACTTTGTTCCAACACAAAGCAATGATCGCAACACATGTTGCTTCTATTGCAACGAGCCCGGACACTTCAAGAGGGAGTGTCCCAAGCTTGGCAGAGGCCATCGCCAGGGGCGATTCCAAGGGCAAAATAGAACCGCTCATGGCCAGAGAACCACCATTATGGCCAGAGGGAGAACCTCCAGTGTTTCCAACAAGGAGCTGGACAATGAAGAAGATCCATCCATGGATGTTGACATTGAGAGGGCAATAGTTCACACCACTCTTCATAAGAAGGGTCCAAATCGCCAATTCTCGGTGATTCTAACTCCATCAGAATATCAAGGTAAAAGCTTCAAAACCTTGATTGACTATGGTAATACACACTCCTTCATTTCACCAATCTATGCAAAAAGATTAGGGATAGCTACAATAGATGCACCTACATTACTTGTGGAATTAGCAAATGGTCGTGAGGTTACTTGTACTAGGCAAACTCCTAAGATGAAATTCCTACTGGGTGGGAAGCCAACTTCTGTGAGATTCACAGTAATGAACCTAGGTGTCCACGAATGTTTACTCGGAATGGATTGGCTAATACCCAATGATGCCCACATCCACTATGGGAAGGGCCAAGTCTCCTTCCGAAATTCTGAAGGGGAACTAGTCACGACTCAAGGTGAGGCTGGGAAGCCAAAAATACAGTTGGAAAAAGCAACACAGATAATAAAAGGTGTTCAAAAGGGTCTAGCTCTCTATTTGATTAAACTGAATAAGCTAGATCAAAATAAGGAATCCAGAGAAGAACCTTCATAGTTAAAGGAATATGCAGACGTATTCCCTGAAGATCTGACGGAACTTCCTCCCCAAAGGGAAGTCGACCACGAAATCAAACTTATGCCAGGAGCTGCACTGGTCGCAAAGAGGCCGTATAAGATGTCCATCTTGGAAGCTATCGAACTGAAAGAGCAACTCAAGCAACTTTAGACCAAGGCTACATCCATCCTAGCAGTTCTCCATGGGGAGTTCCAGTGTTGTTCCAAAAGAATAAAGATGGAACGCTTCACCTATGCATTGACTACAGAGGGTTAAATCAAGCAACCATCAAAAATAAATATCCCATTCCAAGAATAGATGAATTACTTAACCGTCTTCAAGGAGCGAAGGTCTTCTCAAAGATAGATCTGAGATCTGGATATTACCAGATAAGGATCAAAGAAGAAGATATCCCGAAGACTGCATTCAGTACAAGGTATGGACACTTCGAATTCCTAGTGATGTCATTCGGGCTAATGAATACTCTTGCTACCTTCAACAAGTTAATGCAGGATATCTTTAGGCCCTATCTTGATGACTTCGTACTCGTCTTTTTTGATGATACCCCTGTCTACTCAAAACAGGGAAAGGACCATGAACCCCAACTTCGCATTGTTCTTGAAATAATGAGAGCACACAAGCTTTATGCCAAGAAGAAGAAGTGTGCATTTTTCAAGCGATGGATTGAATATCTGGGATTCATTCTATCAACAGAAGGAATTTCAGTAGATCCAGCTAAGGTTAGAGACGTTCTGGAATGGCCAACACCAACTTCTGTCAAAGAAATACAAAGTTTTCTTGGGTTGATAGGGTGGTACAGAATTTTCATCAAAGATTATGCTTTGATTGCAGCACCTCTAACTAATCTACTAAAGAAGCAAGTAGCAATTGTATGGTCACATGCTGAACAGACCAACTTTGATCAACTAAAGCAAAGCTTAGTATCAGCACCCATCCTGAAACTTCCTGATCTTAGTAAGGAGTTTGAAGTGGTAACTGATGCTAGCTCACTTGCTTTAGGATGTGTACTTATGCAAGAATGTCATCTTGTAGCATATTTTTCAAGAAAATTGAAAAGCCATAAAAGGAATTCTGTTGCCCACAACCTGGAGCTATTGGCTGTCATCCCTGCTCTCAAACTTTGGAGACATTACTTACTAGGTAACAAATTTTCCTTAGTAACGGGCCACAAAAGTCTTAAATGGATTTTCACTCAGAATGAGCTCAATATGAGGCAACATCGATGAATTGAGGTGCTGGAAGAATATGATTTTGAAATCAAATATAGGCCTGGAAAAGAGAATGTGGTTGCCGATGCACTCAGTCCGCAAGGCGTTTCTAAATTCTCTCATTTTGCAAGATCCATCAACAGCAAGGTCTCTAGCCACAAAGGTATCAATGCCAAACAACCCGATTCTTGAGCTAGCAAAAGAAGAGACATATCATGACCCAATCTATCAAGAAATGCTAAGGGAGATCCCCATCAAGGATCAAGACCCGAAGCTAAAGAGGAAGTATCAAGAATTCTCCATCAGTAATGGACTTGTCTACTTTAGGACAAGATTATGTATCCCTGCAAGCCAAACTCTCAAGCAGAAGATACTGTGGGAAGACCATGACTCCCCTTTCTCAGGGCATCCTAGTTATGCCAAGACCCATAATGCGGTTAGAAATAGCTATTATTGGGAAAGGCTCAAGGGAGACGTACTCAAATATTTCACGAAATTTTTGTCTTGTCAACACATTAAGGCAGAACATGTTAAAATGCCTGGGAAATTGCAACCACTAAACATTCCCCAAATAAAATGGAAGTTCATTAGTATAGACTTCATTGTTGGCTTACCCCAAGTTCAGGGAGGATATAACTCTATTATGGTTGTAGTAGATATGCTCACCAAGGTCGCACATCTCATCCCTGTCAAGACAAACTATAAATCCTCAGACATCGCAAGATTATTCATCAAGGAAATATTCAAACTTCATGGGTTACCCAGAAGAATCAATAGTGATTGTGACTCTCTTTTCATGTCACACTTCTGGAGGGCTATCTTTGAGGCTATTGGAACTCAACTCTATTTGAGCACAACTTACCATCCCCAAACTGATGGTCAAATAGAACGAGTCAATCAAGTCATTGAAGATATGCTTAGGGCATAGTATTGTCGCGAAACCAAAAAGTGGATTCAATACTTACCACTGGTGGAGTTTGCCTACAATGCTTCTTACCAATAGAGTATTCAAATGACCCCTTTCCAAGCATTGTATGGGCATGATTGTCGTACCCCTTTGAACTTCTCGGATCCAACTTTGAGGGTAGAAGATTCAAGACAGAAGCTGGAAGACATGGATGATCAAATCAAATCAATAAGACAAGACATTCAAGCTGCCAAGGATAGACAGAAGGCTTACGCTGACTTGAAACGGCAAGACAGATCCTTCGTCGAAGGTGATATGGTCTTCATCCATGTACGCCCTAAAAAGAGTTCACTATCCTTGGGAGAGTACAAGAAGCTAAGTCTGAGGTATTGTGGACCTTATAAGATCATCAAGTGCTTAGGGCCTAATGCTTACAGACTACAGCTGCCCGCAACTCTAAAGATTCATAATGTATTCCACGTTAGCCTATTGAAAAATATCTACCTAATCTGAATCATGTACTTGATTATCAGCAAATTATAATGCCTAGCCAAGGAGTCCTTGAGCTATGGCCTGATAAAATCCTGGATGTTCGGGAGAGGCATTTGAGATTAAGGACCTTGAGAGAATACCTCATCCAATGGAAAGATTATCCAGAAGAGGATGCCACCTCGATGGATGAAAATACTCTCAACCAACAATACCCCCAAGTCTTCTCGAGATGAGGACATCTTGATTCCTCTAAGGGGGAGACGATGTAATACCTCCCCCCCTATGCCTCCCCCATGAGAACCCCCCCTCCTTTTCAAAATTTATTAAATTTAATTCAAAATTTTTTACTCTCTCCCTCTCTCCCCTGCCGACAACATGGCGGGGAAAGAGAGGAAGAGAGGGAGTAATGAGAGAGAAGGGGGGGCATGCAGCCCCCCAGGTGGAAGGGGTGGCGGCCGTTAATGGCCGTCTTTCCCCCCCCCATAAACCACCCCTCCCCCCCCCCCCCCCCCCCATTTTAAAAGGGGAGCTCTCCCCTACCTCGTGGACAGCAGCCCCCCTCGTCATTTGCAGGAGAGCCCCTCCCCCCCCGTGTTCAGCAATGCCGCCCCTCCCCCACTTCCACCTGAAATTGTTGCCCCTCCCCCCCACCTAATATTCATCATCATTCTCGTCTTCCTCCCCATCTTCAGCATGATGCCCTCCCTGTCAGAAGGCAAGAAACAAAAGAAAAAAAAATGTTAAGAAGCTTCCTTAAAGTGCCTTCTTAAGGGTGCTTCACCCACGGATCGTGTAAAGGGGCACAGCTTGCAAGTCATGTCGATACTTGTGAGCACCATACTTTGGACATGTCTCCATAGTCTTGTATTCTCCGTGAAACAGTACGCAATTATTGATACATGCATGGATGTTGTTATAGTCCATGCCAAGCTTTTGTAAAACATGTCGCGCATCATCACGAGACTTAGGTATGATATTTGTAAGTAGTAATATATGATACTTTAGTAACTTGAAAAAAAATCATAAAACACCTTCAAAAAGCACAATTTTTTTAAATGATAGTGCCGAAAAGAAATCAACAAAGCGTACGTAGAAGGTACCTAAACAACTCGGTCACACTCGCATCGCTCTACCCGTATTTTTCTTGCACACTTAGGAGTGCAAGCAGTGTCTTCAGGCAAGATACTCGTCACCCATAATATAATGGTATGGATGCTTCCTCTCTAAGCGGATCAGATGTCTCGACATCCATGGCCATCAATGCATCGATCATTGCCTCCATCTCAGGCTCTAAGATTGTAGAAATTTTCGAAAGACTGCCTCTCTCCTCTGGTATTGATGGTATAGATTGGGTAGTACCTTCCAAGTGGTGGATTGGCTTAGGCACTCCATCCATCGCATACCTACGAACTCTTCAACTGGCCACAAAGGGTGCACTCCTCCTTGGGATGAGACGTCACCTTCCTGTAATAAATTTTACGGCTACATCCAGTGTTTTTGTATATGATATTCAATTAGTTTGCGAATACAATGCATGATTGATATACACTCTTCTTACCGTTTGCTCAAAATCTGAGATCGCCTGATCAATGATCTCTAGTTGAAACTCGTCGAAGCATCGTACGTGTTCCATAGACAATCGATGTTTTCGTCTAATTGCCAACTTACATTGAGAACAAGGACATGGGACACGTTGATTAAGATACGCCTCGCAATCTTGAACATCACGACCATCATCGTTTTCCATTTGGTCTACATTACGACAAACAATTTGGTTTTGTTATCATTCTTTTTTTCTTTCCTAAATTGTTTGAGAAGGGATATCTTCTCTTGTAACTCAACAAAATTAATGAATATAAAGACTCCACATGCCTATGGATGGGCCTACAGTATGTAAAGTCTAATATGCTATGTATTGGGACGAGGAAATAGCTACCATATGTCGGAGTGTTTCCCCCGTCCCACCGTGGTATTGCACTGGACCACCACTACTACTAGTACTCGCATTCTCGAACACACCGAAGGTGCACCTTTAACAAAACATCTCTCTCTCTCTCTCTCTCTCTCTCTCTCTCTCTCTCTCTCTCTCTCTCTCTCTCTCTACTACTACTACTACTACTACCACCACCACCACCACTACCACCACCACTACTACTACTACTCGCCTTCCCGAAGCATCCAACACACCCAAGGTACACCTTTAACAAAACATCTCTCTCTCTCTCTCTCTCTCCTACTACAAAAAAAAAACAAGAAAAGAAGAAATTAAAGAACTAGTACTACTACTACTACAAAAAACAAGAAAATAAAAAATTAAAGTACTACTACTACTACCACCACCACCACCAAAAACAAGAAAAGAAAAAATTAAAGAACTGATGTTGCTGCTGCTGATGCAACTACTGCTACTACCACACAAAAAAAAATTTTAAAGAACTACTACCACTACCACAAACAAGAAAAGAAGAAATTAAACTACCACTACCACTACCACTACCACTACCACTACCACTACCACTACCACTACCACTACCACTACTACTACTATCACTACCACTACAAACAAGAAAAGAAGAAATTAGAGAAATACTACTGCTACTACAACAAACAAGAAAAGAAGAAATTAAATAACAAGATCTTACCCTCTATTTTGTATCCATTCATTCTCCTCTCTCCCTCCCTCTCTCTTTCTCTCTTTCTTTATTATGTTTCATGTTTATTCCCTCTCTCTCTCTCGTTCCTTCTTTCCTTTTCTCTCTTCCTCTCCCTCTCTCATTTCCTCTCTTTCTCTCTTAGGACACATCATTTTTAACAAAAACAAGCAAAAGAAAATGAGAAAAAACAAAAAACAAAGCAAGAGGGAGCAATGCACTCACCGCAAAGGTCCGAGGATGGATTCGGAAGCTCCTCTTCGCGACAGCGACTCCTCTTCGCCCTTTGTACACTTCCACCTCTTCTTCGCAAATGGCGGCAGTGGCGGTGAGAAGCTCTCCTTCTCCCTCTTTCTCTCCCTCTCCCTCTCAAACTCACAATGTAGTTCGCTCCCTCTTTCGCTCTTACGCGCTTTTTTTATCTCAATACCGTCGCTATTTGCGTCACTATTTGCAATGTAAATAGCGACACCGATAATATGCGTCAGAAATGGCCATCACTATTCTCCTATATCCTTGTAGTGCATGGGGGGCAAGATAGGTAAGTCGGCATGTCTACTTGGATGTTTACCTTTGGGGATCCCAAACAAAATAGAATGTTCTTGAGTCTATGTGGCACAAGGAGGAGAGGCTCGCAAGGATTTTTCTTCAAGGGTTATATAATAATAAAAAGAATAGGTGAGCCATTGAAAAGCTCTCTCTCTCTCTCTCTCTCTCTCTCTCTCTCTCTCTCTCTCTCTCTCTCTCTCTCTCTCTCTCTCTCTCTCTCTCATGAATTTCTTTTCTTTTCTAAATGAACATATAAGATTAGATGTGATTATATATTTAAATGGTCGAACATGTCCACGCAATGTGCACATACTCTAAAACACCCACAAATGTATATATACTATAAAAATATGCGTACAACATACATCCACACATATACATGTGCACATAGATGCATATGTGCAAACACATACACACATGCACATGCATATGCAAACATATGAGAGAAAAAAAGGAGAGAGTGTGTCTAGGGGAGGGAGAGGAGGAGAGGGGGGGACTTAAAAAATCAAACACAAGAGAGAGAGAGAGAGAGAGAGAGAGAGAGAGAGAGAGAGAGAGAGAGAGAGAGAGAGAGAGAGAGAGAGAGAGAGAGAGAGAGAGAGAACTATAAAAGGGAGAAGAGAGATTATAGAGAAAAGAAGACGGGATGGATACAAACTTATAAAACATGCACTTATATGCATGCATGTGTATACACATACATACACAACATGCACACATATGAGTTGAAAGAAGATGAGAGACACGGGACTCACAATAAAAAAATAAAGAAGATAAGAGAAAAATGATGAGAGGATCAAAGAGGATACGCACTTAGCACAAAAATGGAAACACATGTACTAAATGTGTGTGTATACACACACATATATAAAATAGAGAAAGGAGGGACATAATTTAAAGTAGATAATTGAATACCATTTAGAATGAACTATCCAAAAGTATGAAGTTAATAATCTTTACTTAGTTAATGAACTTTTTGTAAGGTGATGTTTTATTATAACATTCATTATGGTATATATTTTTATAAGTTAAAAATAATACTTATCAAATAAATGGCTTAGTAGATCTAATTTAAAAATGATATAAGAATCAAACCACATAAGAATATTAAAGTGCAAATGCTATATTTTATTTTAAAATAGTGTGTTATTGCTTTAAACATCATTGAAGGATCAAATTATTTTAACATCTATGATAGAAATTCATGATTAAATTATTTATATAATACATATTATCATTAAAATTTATACAATAAATTTTATTTTATATAATGAATTATTTATAACATATATATTTAACATAGTATTGATCATTGTTGTATCGATACATATTATGTAATGCGTGTTACCATATTATTGACAAATTCTATCATATTATATTTTTATACATATATTATTAATATATCACTTTATTATTTTAATATAATTATATAATAAATAACATGATAATATTTACACATAATATATTATATATTATATATTTTTAATTTATTATTATCTCATTGTAATATCATTTATATATTATTATGTACATATTATGTTATTATATATGTATTTTAAAGCATCAATTATTATATGAATAATATGTATCAAGATAAATTGTATTATTACATATATATTGTATTAATGTATGATAAAATTTTATAATATACGATATAATACATATTATATTGTTAGTGCAATATATATTCCTACCATATATTGTAAAATAAGTATTCTCATACTATTAACATATTATTATATATATTCTATATAACATTATATGCATTGCTCACAAGCCATTGTAGGCCACACACACACATTGTGTGTGCGTGCGTGCGTGTGCACCACATGAAGCATATCTTAGATGTAAAGTATCCTAGTTGTTACTAAAACCCGTGTAAAGCACCAACCATTCTCCCAATTCTTTACACGTAGAAGGAGAGTGAGAAAATAAGTGTATATGATTGGAAGAGAGAATAGATGAGAGACCAAGTGTTAATGACTGTGTATCACACACACACACACACACACACACACATTACACAACAAGTGTCATATAATAGGACTATTGTATAAGCATTACATTACACATATGGTTTATTCTTATCACTTTTGTATTATTTAGAGTATGAGCCATTAAATCAATGTAGAGTGTGAGCCACAATACAAAAATATGATGCTTATGTGAGAACCCTTTGCTACATGAAGCATCTCTTGGGGGGGGGGGGGGGGGGGGGGGTGCAGGATTACTATATGTAAACTCTCTATATCACATGCATTCAAAGCCTACTTGAAAATACCCTTATCTGTGAATTTTTTAGAAATAAAACACACCCCTTTTCTATTCGATCTTTAAATGGCCCCTTTATATGGTACCCTTTTGTACGTAAAAAATGTATAAAAATGGTATTTTAAAAATCCCTTCTTTTGAACCCACATGATATGCTTACATATTTGTGAGTGACCCCTCCCTCCCCCACCACCACCTTTGAGCTATCATGTAACATGTATTTCCTCAAAGTGCTACCAAAGGACCTCTAAATCGACTAGCAAACACACATTCCAACACATCACCATATTGCTCCCTACTATGCATCTATACTTTGGTAGGTACGTCCTCTACATGGAGCATGCCAAAGTGTCTCGTGAGTGGAGTGTAATGTAGCCTCCAATTGATCTCATGCTAAAGCCTCTCACACATAGTAAGGTGGTAATAGCCTTCACCACACACACTTCCCATATCAGTGTACGGACATGTTCATGATAAGGCTCTCTCTCCACCCTCCTCTTGGTTATAATGTTTACAGAAAATCATCTTCTACTACTTTTTAAACCGATTGGATTTCTTTAAACCCAATTGAAATTGAAATTTGACTTGATGAAAATTTCTATATTTTTGTCATTTTAGTTATAAAACCATTTATTTTTCCCTTAAAACTAGCTAGGTCTCAACCTCTCCCATTTTTCCATTAGATGGAAAAAAAGTTTTTTGTGAGCACTAGTCGATTGCCTCTATGATTGCTTAGCTGCCTTTGGATCGAATCCCATGTCCCTTTGAACTCCTTCAATATGATGAATAATCAATACACACTATGTAAATGTTTCATTCAATTTATTATTATGAAATTATTACTCTAATAACGAATAGAATTTTAAAAATTTCGTTAGTCATATAAGAAAAAGTATCGTATTATTATATTATCCTTGTTATGAACATTGTAATCATTAACCTTGTAATAAAATAATGTTTTATTATTTTCTTTTACATAAATCATTACTTAATGGATATAAATAATTTTTTACTTCTAAATATGCTCATTTTGGTTTTAACAATTACAATAATAAAGTGCAACTCACCATTTTCTTATACTAAAAATATTATAAAAAATATGAATTATTAAATTTTAGATACAATTTGGTGCTTGTTTATTGAACATTTATTACTATTTATTAAGTGTATTTATGAATTAATCATCTCTTTCATAGTTTTGTTATAATTTTATTAGAAATACAATATAATATAATATAAGAATATTGATATTTACAATATGGTAAATAAGTAAAGATTCATATTTTATACCTCAAATGTTTAACTCTTGTGTGTATATATATGGTGAAAAGTCTTAGGTGGTTGTCCTATATGTGGATGACCTTATTATTATAGGTGACTATGAAATATGATCCATCAAACTCAAAAGGCTTTGTGCTCCAAGTTTAAAATGATATACTTGGGCTTGTTACACTATGTTTTGGGGATTGAAGTTTGTCGATAAAATCTTCTTCTCTCAAAAGAAATATGCATGGAAGAACTTTAAAGTATTTGGCATGACCAAGTACAATATGATAGCTACACCTATGGAGTTCAATGAGAAGTTAGCATCGAGGATACATAAGCACTAGCAAACATTAGGAGGTACAAGAGGTTGGTCGATAGTCTCATGTATTTGTACAACACTAGGCTAGATATGAGTTTTATTGTTGATATTTTGAGCATATTCAAACAAACCTTGAGAAAATCATTGGAAAGTTGGGATATGGGCACTTACATACTTGAAGGGAACTCTTGACTATGTTATTAGATATAGTTCTAGAAGTTCTCTTGTGAGGAACTATGACTTAGATTGGGTAAGTGATAATGATTCCAAGAAGTTAGTTTTTGAATATACTCTTTGGGTTCAAAAATCTTCTCTTGGGTCTTAGTAAGAAGCAACCAACAATGCTTAAAAGCTCACGCTTACATTTGGGCACCTTAACTTAAATAAGTTCAAAAGGTTGGGTGTAGCCCAATCATCCAGCAAACATCTACCATATTCTTTAAAAGAAGATAGAATGCAATGTGCAAAAAATCAGAGATTTAGTTATCAATCCAATTGCAAAAACTGGGTGTAGAGGATATTTTTTAATTGCCAAACTAATGCAGGATTGTTATTTTGTGAAATGCATTCATAACCTTAGTTGAAAGCCTACCAGTTCTTGGGTGGCAGAGGAGCACCAGAAGAAATATCCGAGTAGATTACATTGGGTAGTTTGTCAAGACTAACACCTGCAGCTCCAGTTATTGGGAATGTTACATTAAAATCTTTGCATGCATTTGTTCCAGATTGAAGAAATGTTCAAAACACACTTAGAGCAAAGCCATAATACCCAGTATCTTATTGACACACCTGATGACTGAATTTACCAATCAGTTGCTGCATGGTCTAAAGTAGAAGTGATAAACAAACTCAGTCTGGATTTTTCTTGAACAATTGCTTCACACACAAGACATTTACAGAAATTCATGTTTTGTCAAGATAAAGAACAGCCCCTATATTCAAAAGGGCTTTTGAAGATTCAATCCATACCTGATTGTGATCTTAGGAACGGGTATACAGATGGTGGCTATAAAGCCGCCATTGAGGTGACAACTAACTGGTTGTAAAGTCCTCACGAGAATAATCAAACTTCTAGGTAACTTGGAGTCCATTAAGCTCAACACTAAAGTAGACACAGTAAGTACAACCTGACAACCTCCATGAATATACAATTCCTAGGTAGTATGATGATAGAGAGCAGCACTCAAATTCATCAAGTCCATGCAGAATGAAATATTGCTCATAAGGCTGCTGCAACTTCCCGAAGATAAAGAAACAATAATACAAGGCTAAAATTTGATAGCTGTATCACATCGTAAGGATAGAAGAATTATTTCTAGGGACCTCACAGTGGTGCAAACCATGTCACAATGGTGCAGACCAGAACTAAGTTAAGAAAAAACACCAAAAAGAAATAACGCAATGAAAAAAAATAAAGATTATGATATTTGCAACTTTTCTGCTAATACAATATATACATAACTAACATTTTCAAGCATGTGAGTAACTTATGCCATTCTGAAATACCTACGGATTTGATCAAGTTTATATTACAACATCTCAATGAGTTCAAAAAGGCCTCCAAATAAGACCAGACAGCTTAGTCTTGTGACAAAATCTCCAGCTCTGCCCATAACAATTGAGATGACTTGGGCACAAAAGGTTCTTTTGCAGAAGTGAGCGAAGAACTCAAATGGACAGCTACCTGCTGCATTGTGAGTGGCCTTGAAATACCTGACTGAAGGCATTCAAGTGCAAGGCTGCCAACAACAGTAAGCTCTTCAGGATTATAGGTCTGCAAGTTTGGATCAACAATATGTTCAATCTCTCCAAAATCCCTGAGGTGATTTGTTGCCTGCAACAGATGAAATGCAGCTCTTAGAAAATACATGCATGCACACCTTACATTCATGCACTCTTTCATTCAATAAGCTTGAACAGCGCCCCAGAAAGCTGCGGTTAACATTCAGTCCATCTGCAGTCATCAATATTGTACAACAGGTGGGATTTTATGTAAGACACTGGTTCTGATAAAATTTGAGATGTCCATCTGTTTTTTGTCATCACAGAACTGAGATATGAAGTCAAGTTCTTAAGTAGTAAAATGGTTCCTGCAATTCATCCTTTAAAAATGACAAAGAACCTTGGGGTAAGTGATTCCATAAGGCTGAGGATACTCAATAGTATGAGGAAACAAAACTCTGGAACATGCACTGTGCACAGCCCTGTGTAAGGCAACTACAAGTATTCCATTTCAACTTTGAAGCCATCTCCAGACAACACCATTGTTAAATACACCTTGTATTTTCTTCGGAGTCATGGTGTGAACACACCCTATTCATGGGCACTTTTTAGCCTTCTTGTATGGGAGGGGTTGTTTCCCCATGTGAAGACACTTCAGTGTGTAGGTCTGTATAGCCTCAGGGTTGTACCTCATACATTCTTTTCTCATCATTCATTTTCAGGAAAGGTACTCTTGCACGCTTCTTTGTGTGTCTCCTCTCACTCTCACTCCACTTCTTGTCTATTGAGTTGCCCATTCGATCCAACAGTGGTAACAAAGCCATTGTAACGTCAGCCTTGCTGCCACTGTTGCATCGGTTCCATCACCAAATCCGACATGTGGAGTCCCTCATGGCATTGCTACTCACAGCCACCGTCGCTCCAGCCACCTCAGCCGCAGCATTTTCTGCTGCACCCTCTCTCATTACGCCAGCTGCACACAGCCTCTCTCTCCGCACAGCCTGCACACAATCCTACATGCAGTCCTGCATGCAGCCCCCCATGCAGCCTTTACACACAGCCTATCTCAGCCCTGCACGCTGTCGTGACAATGCACGTCCACCACTGCAAATCTGAGGGCGGAATTTTCCGCCCAGAATTTGAAAACAATAGTCAACGTCATTAGGAATTTGTTTTCCGTTGTGTATGTATCTTTTGTGTTTACATTTGTAAGATGCACGAGCACCTATAGTTAGTTACATTCTCCTCGGTGCATTCATAATTTTTGCGTGAACATCGATTGATTGATAGCATATCATGGATTCGACATTGCATTTGATCTCAAATTATGAGTGGATGAGCACGAAGTTCTATTCCACGGCATATTTTTGTTAGGGCACTTTGCCAGTTGCTTATGCTCTTATAAAAATTAAAAAAGGAGAAACAACTTCTGAGAAGGATGCCAAAGTCTTGTAACAACGTCGATGGTTTGGAGGGATCTCATGCTTCTGCGTTGTTCCACTTTGATTTAGGGATCCATGAAGTTATTCTGATTTACAACCACCCAGTGCTTCTGAAACAAGCATTTCAGCTACTAGTAGATCAACATCCTTACCATTTAAAGAGGTGACGGCTTCTCAACTCTGATGGTCTCTATGATGTCCTTTCATGCTCAGATACCATGGAAGAACTTTCGATATTGCTAAATGCTAACAATCAAGAGTTGTCGTATGTTTTACAGGTCCATTCTCTAGCGATGTATTGTGAAATTGCTGATTTCATACTTCAAAAGAATTTGGGTGCTGAGGATTCTCAACAAAAAGTATTCCTTGCTCACATATTTCAAGAAAAAGAGTTAGATATTGCTGTTTATACACAACAAAATTTGTGTTTACCAGGGTATTTTCATGGAGGGTTGAAATTTGCAGGTTGTAACAATAAAGCCATAGTCCAAACAAAATATAAGACAATTGACAAGAAGGTTAGACTAGTTGCAGGACCGCTATCTTTGGACAATGATGAGATGATTAGGAGAGCTGCTATGCAACCTCCTTTACGTGATCCTGCAGATATTGGACATAAGTTTTCAGCTGAGACATTGAAAGAGATGAAGATTGGAACCGAAGATTTTCTGCTTCCTAAAGAGGTAAGATATTTTGAAGAGATGTTATGCAAACATGAAAAAGCTTTTGCTTTCTTTCCACATGAGATTGGATGCGTTGATCTTAGGGTTGTGACGCCTATGGTTATTTTTACCATTCCGCATGTCCCTTGGAATCTACGGCCTACTCCTGTACTAAGAGCTCACTTGCCCAAATTGATAGAGCTTTTGAATAAGCGGATCAAGATGGGGATTTTAGAGCCATCTTCAACTCCATATTCCAACAGATGGTTCATAGTTCCTAAGAAGAATAGGACACTCAAATTCATACAAGACCTGCAGCCAGTAAACAAGGTCACTATTCGAAATGTTGGTGCGGGACCTATTGTGGATGAGTTTGCTCAAACTTTTGTTGGACATGCTATCTGTTCACTCGGTGATCTTTATTCGGGATATGATCAGTTCCAACTTGCTCTTGAGAGTAAGGATTTGACTACAATGAAAACACCTTTAGGCCTTGTCCGAATGTGTACGCTTCTGCAAGGAGCATATAATTCGGTTGCCCATATGATGAATGGGATGAACAAGGTTCTACAAGATTTTATTCCTGGGCTTACCATGCCCTTCATTGATGATTTACCTACCAAGGGTTGCTTAGAAAAAGAAAAAGATGATTCTTTAGACAATCATGGATGCAGGTTCTTTGTGGCTTCACATATTAGAGATGTTGACAAGATTCTTTGCAAACTGGAGGAAGTGAATTTGACCTTGTCACGGTTGAAATCAATTTCTGGAGCCAGAGAAGTTTTAAGTGTTGGACATATGTGTGGATATTATGGCAGGAAGCCTTCTCCTGCGAAGGTTGATATCATAGAGAAGATTGCGGAGACTTGCTCTTCTACATCGGAGGTTCGCAGGTTTCTTGGAGCTTGTGTGTTTTATATTATTTGGATTTCTCATTTTGCTCATATTACAGATGATCTCTACCAGCTCTTGAGAAAAGGGAAACGTTTTTCTTGCGAGATAAAACATACTAAAGCTATGCAGAAACTGAATAAATTATTGAGAGCTGCTCTGACTCTTCGAAAGGCAGATTATGAGTGTGGGAGACCTATTGTTCTTACTATTGATACTAGTCCTATCGGCATTGGATGGACTGTTGGCCAAGACAGTGTAGATGGAAATAGGTATGCTATTTGGTTTGGGGCAAAAGTCCTAAACGAGCGGCAACGTAGGTATTCATAGGTTAAGAGAGAGCTCTTGGGAGTTGTCACGGCACTCAAGAATGACAAAGAGTACTTTATTGGTATAATGATATGGATTTTTCTTGCATTGATGATGCTAATGATGGGGCTGATCTTTACAGATTGAACGCTATTTGAGTACCATGTCTATACAAGATGGATGGACTGATGCAAACTTCAAGAAGATTAGAAGAAAAGCTCATGGTTTCTTCTTGCAAAGTGGGCTACTTTGGAAGCATCCACAAAAGCGAAGAGGACAATCATTGAGAGTTGTCTGTGATAGAGCTTCATAGGTACGAATCATGAAAGAATTCCATGAAAGTCTTTGGGCCAGACATCGAGTTGTTTGAGCGACCTATGAGAAGATCAAAGAGCGCTATTAGTGGAGAGGCATGTACAAAGATATCTCACAGTTTGTTGAGATATGCCCTGATTGTCAGTTATTCTCCTCAATGAGGCATAGAGATACGCTTCATCCTACCTACCTGCTATGTATTCATTACAAGTGAGTTCTTGATTTGATTACTATGCATGTCGGTTTATGACAGATGCGCTACATTGTTTTGGCACGAGAAGATCTCACAAATCAAGTGGAAGGAAGAGCATTACGGACAAAGTCTACTTCAGTGGTTTGTAAGTTTCTGTTGGAAGATGTTATTTGCAGGTATGGATGTATTGGAAAAGTCACGGCAAATAGAGGTGAGTTGGATGCTGAGAAGGCTAGGGAATTTTCTCTCGCCTTGGCATTAAACTTGCTTTGACTTCAGCATATAATCCAGAAGGCAACGAGAAGAGTGAAAGAGGCCATCTGCCAATTGTGAAAGCCTTGGCCAAAGCATGTGGTGGACGAGTCAGACAGTGACCTAGGTTATTCCCTTATGCCTTATGGGTTGATCGCACTACTCATAATGTAACTATAGGTTAAATGCCAGCTAAGTTGATGTCTGGGAAGAAGCCAGTCATGCCTACAAAGACTTGCACACTTACTTGGAGTGCTTTACCATGACAGCAAGAAGAGATGACAAGAGAATATCTTTTGGCTCTTCGTATTTGTCAGTTGGAAAGAAGACCTAAAGATATTGACAAAGCAATTCAAAAGCTCAAAGAAGCCAGGATTCGCAACAAAGACCACTTTGATAGCAGACACGGATTGAGGCTTGAAGAGATTAAGGAGATTGGGTGTTGGTCTATGACAGCAATCTAGACAACCAGTATAGTGCTATCCACAAGGTTTCTAGACGATGGTTTGGACCCTATTTAGTGCAGCATATTCATGACAATGCCACTTATTCCTTGGCAGAGCTTGATGATATGGCCTTGCAGATACCAATTGCAAGGAAGAGAATCAAACTATTCAAGAGAAGAGATAATCTAGCCTATGCAGTCGAGGAAGAACTTGAGCCAAGAGATAATGAAGATGAAGATGTGGACATTACAGATGCTTTTACAAAAGATGAAGAGATTGCATTGACCGTCGAGCTTGGCGGTGATGAGGATGGGTAGCTGTGGCCCATCCGGAGGATGTGCATGTTTGGAGGGGGTGGGTGTCGTGACGTTGCACGTCCACCACTACAAATCTGAGGGCAGAGTTTTCCGCCCAGAATTTGAAAACAATAGTCAGCATCATTAGGAATTTGTTTTCCATTGTGTGTGTATCTTTTGTGTTTACATTTGCAAGAAGCACAAGCACCTGTAGTTGGTCTAGGCACATTTTCCTCAGTGCATTCATAATTTTTGTGTAAACATCGATTGATTGATAGCATATCATGGATTCGACATTGCATTTGATCTCAAATTATGAGTGGATGAGCACGAAGTTCTATTCCAAGGCATATTTTTGTTAGGGCACTTTGCCAGTTGCTTATGCTCTTGTAAAAATTAAAGAAGGAGAAACAACTTCTGAGAAGGATGCCAATGTCTTGGAACAACGTCGATGGTTTGAAGGAATCTCATGTTTCTGCGTTGTTCCACTTTGATTTCAGGATCCACGAAGTTATTCTGATTTACAACAACCCAGTGCTTCTAAAACAAGCATTTCAACTACTAGTAGATCAACATCCTTACCATTTAAAGAGATGGCGGCTTCTCAACTTTAACCCACAGCAACCTCTAGAGACCATATGCACATCAAAATAGAGAGTGCATATTCTTGAAGATAAGGTTCTTGGAAAAATCATGAATATGGCTCCCTAACCTTGAGTCCATAGAATTAATATTGTCTTCATCAAAAGTGATTATTCCACCAGCAGATTGTTCGACAATTCTAAAGAAAACCTAGTCCAATGTTGATTTTCCACTCCCAATTCTTCCTACAATACCTATCTTATGATCATTGGCTATTGCTAGACTTCCTTTCAGAATTCTGAAGAGGCCTTGATGAAAAAATCGTTGGATAAAGCTTCTTGAGGAAACTAACTGAATGGTTGACATGGGGTTTGAATATCAAAATAAAGTTCATAGTAGAGCAGGATGAATTGCAAAGGCACATGAATACATAGTGGATGGACTTGAATGCTTTGCCCAGGGCCACCTTATCACTTTGATTTTTGCTACTAACTACTATGGCACCGAAAATGACGCAGGAACAATCTTGGTATTGATCTCATAGTTGCTCCCAAACTAATACATCCTTGCCTCCTTCCATTACATCATTAGATGGTCACTTGGAAGACACATGGATGCAGGAGCTAAATATCCAAAGACCAACTACCCCTACTGCTGGCCGCCTTCAACCTTCTGATGATCGTGGATTACTAGCATGGATAAGATTAGACTGTTAATATTTTTGCCATGAGAGTATTACGGGTAGATTGATGATGAAAGCCTTGATGCGACAATGCTTCAGAAAAAGCAACAGCACTATAACGAAAGCCTTGATGTCAGCGTCACAATTCACGGAAGCTTTTCTGAAGCTTTGTTGAGGAAAAGCACCGAGCGTGTCCAACAAGCATATAAGGCGTCGAAAGAGCCGAAGGTGGGAAGAAGGAAGAAGTTGCTGAGATGCAGAAGCGAGAGAGTCGAAGGAGAAACGAGACGGATGGTGACGCAGTTGAAGATGAAGGAACTCGAAGACAAGAACTAAAGCTGACGACGATCAACGAGCTCTTCAGAAGACGAAGGAGTGTTGAAGCTGTGGACGTGGTCCTGAAGATGGAGACCGTGAAAACGGCCGGACTGAGGAGCGACATAGAAGGAAGGTGTTGCGACGAAGTTACGCAAGGTGACGAAGAAGAGACTCTCATGCCGAAGCGGGAACAAGTCAACAGTGGAACATGAAGACGACTAAGGTGGCGCTGAAACGGGTGAGCTGAAAAGATGCTGCGGTGATGCAGGTGCTGAAGGGGCTGTCCTGCAGTCGAAAAGGCTACTACAACGGTAAAGGAGCTCTGCAGAAGACGACGGAAAGCTGAAGGAAGACAACCGGTAGACAGCCTCTTATTGCCATCTCCTTCTGGCCACTTCCACCATCCTTGCATTCCGTTGAGCCTTCTCAATCTCTCTCAGTGCACGTATACTTTCTATTATTGATTTTTTTGAGGAAATCTGAGAGGAGGAGAAAAGCTGTTTCGCAATTTATTCTTATAAGAATCAGGGCCTTACATTTACCTTTAGGCTCCATGTTAAGCAAGTGATGTTGAGACCATGGAAGAAGAAGCCACTAATGTAATGCAAGAAGAGTTGGGTATGCTGCAAATTCGATCATTTATGTGTCAACTTATATAAAAGCACCTTGTTTGGATTCCGAACACGTAGAACTTTAAAGAAGATTTGTATGTATGATGAAGATCCAAGCTTATATTTTGAGGAGTGTGTCTTCCGACAATTTGTGCTTCGAAGGAAACATAAATCTATATTAATTCATCATCTTATTACTTTGAGAACTCTTTTTGCATCTAAGCTTCTTCTCTGTGAATCTAACTTGAGTACTCTTCATCATCTTTATACCCATCTCTAAGCGTCCCTGTGACAAGTGACATTCGCGAACCACCGCACGATTCCCGAGTGACAACGCAGCCTCTCCCTCTTGCCCACCATCACCTCAACCTTGCACACGCCACTTTTTGCAAATGAAGCCCCAATTTTTGAATTTGAGGGTTTTCAAATATTTGTGCACTTTCTAGTCCATCTTGCCCATCTCTGCAATTTTCAGTTTCACAAAGAAGCTCAAAGACCTTGGGTTATTATAAGTTTCCATTCTATCTTGTGCATCTCACCCTGAATTTCAAAGAAATTCTCAATTTCACGTGCCCAATGTCCAAAATTTTGGGGGTTTTCAACCAGTCCCCCACAATTTCTGCAATTTCTTGAAATCTCCACCAGAAAATTTGGGGCTTTTGCAGGATTCACCTTCCATTGTGTGGATCTTCATCAAATTTCTGCAAATTCAGTGATTTCTTTGACATTTGCATGCAAAATTTGGGGAATTTTGTCCAATACACCCAATTCAACTTCGGTTTTGACAGATTTCGGCTTCCTCAACTGGCTATGTTTACAATTCATAGCTGCCACCATGATCTTCTCACTCCTCCATAGGCTGTGTTTGTATCTAACAATTATCCTACAGTTTTTCTCTCTCCTCAAGTAGCTACATTTTTAGTCTTTCTCTCTCCTACACTGCCATATGCATCAAATCCACCTTCCTTGGCTGTGTTTGCTAGTGTTCGACACACCAAGGCTATCTCATTGCTACGATTTGGGATCCGTTCGGAGTACAACACACTCTACAGCTCATAACCTCTGCCTTGATCCCAAACATACGAGGATTTGAGGTTCAATATTCAATATATAGTGTGTTTGCTGCATGCACATTGTATATTCAATATTCATTCACTTTATTATTCATTATGTTCATTGTCTCTGAGTTACCCTAACCCTAACTATGTTCTGTGTTTATCAATCTATGCTTTGTCATACAATTGTTTTTGTGTTTTTTGCATTTAAAACATTTCTTCACATGGTATTAGAGCTAGGTACTCTCTAAGAAACCTTGACCTTTGATCGGAAAGCTCATTCGTGAGAGCAAAAACAACAAAAGGATCAGATGACTTTAAACACATTCACAACACCGCTTCAATCTCCACAACCAAATATGGATAGAAATGATTAGGAGTGGGCCTCCTAGCTTGCTATTGCCCAGTCTGACATGGGCGGAGAACCATCAGACTACCATGGAGTCCACAAACCATATTAAATTTATGCCGCTTAGTATGATCTCATCCTTATGCATAGAGCTAAGCAAGAGGTTGAAGGTAAGCTTGAGCCTTCAAAATCTCCATTATAGACCAGTCATCTGCAACTATTATTTCAAATTCTATGCCAACCGATTCAATATTTTCTATTGGATCGAGCGATGCTTGTCAAGAAGGGACTCATCAAAACAAACTTTGGTTTGTGAGTAATGAGGAAGACATATTTCTTTATAAACTCAAAACTAGGTAAGAAGCTAAAAGAAGAACTTGTAAGTATTCCATCCCTTCCTTTTCTGTTAAATGATTTTATTTCTCATGGTTAATATGGAGTAGGTGTATCTTTATGTAATGCATTTAATGGACAAAAGGAACCAACCATGTTCCCCACAACAACATCCATCACAAATCCATTTGGGCTCCCACCCATCCCTCCCTCATCTTCTGTTGTCCGTTCCTCTCCGCTTCCATTAAGTACACCACGTTATCCACCACATACCACACTGGGGACCCAAGGCTTCTGCACATCTAGGCACAGCCTTTAGAACCTCTACATACATGTTTCCACATGGTATACCTGTGATGGAGGCTTAACCTCCCACACACACTTTCGAGTTACCCCTCAGGGAGGGCATCCCACACATACTCGAGTATGGATCGTTTGGCATCGTAGTTTGCCTCTGGCATTACCTAGTGGATCATCTCATCATTATCTTGTGCCCTACTTGACATTTGGACAAGGCCATCGTGTCCCAATGCCTCAATCTACACCTACGGTATCATGTAGACCTATGACTGTTTCAGTACCTCCATAGCAATCGGCACTCATTGGATATCAATAGCCTATTTCTACCTATCCACCTTTACCCCCTCCTACTTCTTATCCACCACCATCTTATCCCATCTATCCATGTTCATAGACATCTCATGGTTCTAGCTCCTCGTCCGCCAAGCATGCATTTAATAATAAAGACTCATTTCAATGGGTCAAACAATACCACTTGGTCAAGTTTGATGAGGCATGACTTAAGACTCTTAGAGCTTATGGGATTTAGTGTAGGGGTTGGAACCCCAACCTGATCCCGCCCTTGTTCCATATAACGCCTCCACTATTATTGAGCTTATAAAGGACTTATTGCTTGAATTTCATTCACAGCTTCAGTATTTTGACTTAGCATCCAAGCATTGGGCACACTTGGTTGACCGCTACGCAGCTCCGTCGAATTAATTTGGATCATGAGCTTCAAAGTTTTAAAATCACAGACAAGGATAACTTCAAAGTCAAGTTCATTGAGTATCAGCGTCTCCTCTCCGAGTTCTCTACCACTGGGGCTCTTAAGTCCTCTAATGTTCAAATTACTCTAATCCTTAACAAGCTGCCAAGAAAATATTTCCATTTTGTGCAACAAGTGATTTCACAACCTCATACGCCCACATTTTATGAGTTTGAGTGTGAACTATTACGTTACGTACGGTTGTTTGATCAATTTCATAGCACGTCCTCGATAGAGAGGACTCTAGTTGCATCTTCTTAGAGGGGGCAACAGGACAAGGGCAAACAAAACACGAATCAAAATCAAAATCAAAATAGGGCTGGTGAATCCCAAGGAACCACTCAATCTTCTCTCAAACCTGGATGGTAGAATGAACCTCTCGATCTAAGGCAAGAGGTGCACAGCCAAAATCCAAGAATTAGACCCTCGCACCCCAGTCGGGGTAAACCCCAGCAGAGGAAGCAGGGTGGTAGCAACCCTCATCAAGGGTAGCGGAGAGGCCAAACCCACACTGCCACCGGTCAACCAACACCATCGGAAAAGTACTCGACTCCAAAGGGTTTGTCTAGCTAGTCTACAAAGGCCCACATCATCTCTTTAGAGACATTGGATGCGAGTCTCATTCACATCTGCAAGTTGCCTCTTGATGAGATGTCTACAGAAGCCCACTCATCACAGTCGAGCATGCCAATAAACTGTTTGGCTTGTGGACAATGGAGCCACTCATCACATGACTCCTAGAGCGGACATTTTCATTTCTCGAGCCCTTGCAATTGGGAGTGTCTATGTAGGAAACAACTCTTTGATCAAGATTCACGCCCACGATCGTGTCGGTTTTTCCACTGAACTAGGTCAAGATCTCACTTTGCTAGATGATGTCTATCATGTTCCCCAGCTTGGAGTGAACTTGTTGTCCATTCAACAGCTTTGCCAGTTGGGGCAAGCACTTTTCTTCACCCTGACCACAATCAAGGTCCTAGATCTCAAATTGGTTTAGTGATTGCTCAAGGCAAGGCACAGCCTAATGGCCTTTACCACAAAACACACTTTCTTACCAAGCCGACTGCCGATGATTCAGAGTTCCATCACTTCCAAGCTTTGGAAACTACACGGGAGTCTATGAACTCTAAGCATCTTTACAACTATCACTCAGTTTTTCTCTCCTTAGATACCTGCGGTTTTAGTCCTCCTCTCTCATGCATTGCTGTCTACATCAAATCCAACCTTCCTTGGTTGCGTTTACTAGTGTTCAACACACAAAGGCTGCCACACACTCCATCTCATAACCTCTATCTTGATCCCAAACACAGTTGCCTTCGTACGTTGTATTTATTAATCATACCGTACGATTCGTACTGTACAATACCATACATATCCGTATGATACATACGAAAAAACTACCCTTCTTTGGCTCTCGCGTCTCCCCGCGTTCCGCTTACATATGTGTCTTATGTGGTACTTTTGGGGGGTGGAAAGCCTTAGATATCTCAACTCGCCCCCTTTTCCAACTATGCACTCCTCCCCTAACCCCGCTTGGATTCCATCAAACTAGCAGCCATGTTTGACTCTTAACCCCTCTTTGACTGTTTAACCCTTCTCTTATCTACAAAAGATGCTCCTCTCCTCCATGCTTCCACACCAATTCAACAAGCATTTGCCATTCTCATCTACCTCTCTTGGATCTTGAATTGATTTGTGATTCGTAAAGCTCTAGCCTCTCACTCTCTCCTCTTTCCCGCACCCTATCAAGGCTCAAGGCTCAAGGCTCAAGCATCCCCTCTCTCTCACTCTTGCTCTTTCAACTTTAAAGATTACCCCAACCATCTCCCTCTCTTTCAATTTTCACTTTCAAGTCTCAAGAGTCAAAACTCAAGCATCTCACTCTCTCTCTCCCTCTCACTCTCCCCCGAGCCTCTCCATCCGTCATCAACACCATGACTTGTGAGGAACACAAGACCTTCAATTTGCACGCGATGGAGAGGAACACAAAGAAGTCCAACTCCCACCATTGGACATGCAAGTATTGCAATAAGTGCTATACAAGTGGTGCAACATGGATTCTCCAACATCTTTCCAAGACTAGAGGCAAGTTTCTCCATGCAAGAAAATCCCTCAAAACATCATGGATGAGATTCTCGCCAAGATGAGAGGCGGATCCACAAGAGGAGGAGGAAGTGGCGTATCGGCCCCAACTCCTATGTCTACAAATGAGCAAGCATCAAATGTGGGCATATCTTCAGCCGATGCAGGAGAGACCTCTACCATTGGTGGTGGGGGCTCCACATCCGCATTCGGCTCTGATAAAGGACAAAGAGTGGAGGCTCATATGGCACCGAAGAGACAATCCTCTCTCTCTCAAGCTCCCAATCATGTGCGTGGATCAATTGCATTTCTTAGAGAAAGGCAATGACTTGCGGACATTGAAATTGCGCACACAATGATTGAGTACAATCTTGCATTCAATACCCCAAAGCAAGAGCAATGGAAGAAGATGGTAAAAGCCACTGCCAATGTGGGTCCATGTGAAAGACAGGCTGGTGTCACATACAACGACATGAGGATGAAAAATATTGATGAAAAGAAGAGGATTGATAGAGCCCTTGATCCTAGTAGGGCCACATGGATAAAATATGGTTGCTTCATTCTCACCGACGAATAGAGTGATCGTAAGAAATGGGGCATCATCAACATACTCATCTCATGTCCACTTAGGACTTACTTTTTGCAGGCTGTAGATACCAACAAAAGGGGAAGGAAAACAACACGCACATTTATCTATCGCCACATTTGGCAAGCTGCATTGAGATATAAATTGCCTTTTAAATTTAATTCACTTTCTTTCATTATGATTTATGCATAACTATCTATCTCCCTATTCTCTCTAATATCTATCTCAATTCTCTCTTTTCCTCCGAGCGCCAATCCCCGTCTCTCTTCATTCTTGAATCTTGAAAGTTGAAACTTGAAAGGCTCAACTCTCTCTTTCTCTTGAGTCTCTCTAACCTCCAAGTATTGTTACTTACTTGTAATTTGTGGTTGTATGTGGGCCCCTCGAATGTGGTGCAAGTTGTTACCAACAATGCATCAAATTGTCGGCGCATGGGCCATTTGCTTAAGGCGAGTTTCCCGCAATTGTGTGGGCTCCATGTGCAAGTCATTGTTTGAACTTACTCATGCAGGACATTGGAAAGCTCAAGTGAGTGAAGAGGGTGGTCCGTAAAGCTACATCAGTTGTCACCTTGTTCATACTAAAGGTAAAGGTGGTTGCAATGTATAGTGAGCATAGCACACTCAAGTTTAAGAAGCCTTCTTTGACTCAGTTTGCTTACATGTGGCTATTGTTGGAGCGCCTTTATGAGGTGCAGCGTAGACACTGGTGTCCACTCTATGCAATGAGTGGGATCAGCATGAGACAAAGGAGGCCAAAGCCATGCAACGCTTGTGCATTAATGAGCAATTTTGGCAAAAAGTCCATGCCATTGTCATTGTCATGACTCCCTTTTATGGGGCGTTACGTATGAGAGATTGCGAGGAATCCACCATGGGCCTTCTCATTCACTTCTTTAGAGTGGCATTGGTGGAGGTGCATGCTTATACAGTAATCATAGAGACAATGTGCATATATTCTAGAGATAGCAAACAAGAGATAGGCATGGATGCATAAGCCTAATCATGGTTTTGCCGCATTCATACATCCGGTCTACAAGTCACCGGCGGTCATGGATGATATAGAGCTCCGTTTGGACTAGCTTGCTTATTTGACTCGTGTGGTCTCTGTGGATGACCACAATGCAATGTTGGAGGAGCTAGTATACTATTGTGGATTAGAGAGGGCATGTGGCTTTTGCTTCTCTCACTTGTTGGAGGAGAGTCACTTGTGAAGCCTTTATTTTGGTGGAAAAACTTCGAATACACATCGGAGACCCTTCAGCCCTTAGCCATGAGGGTCCTTGCCCACAATTGCTCTTCATGTGCATGTGAGAGAGACTCGAGTACCTATTCTCTCATTCACACGAAGATTCGCAATCGGCTTAGCACACGACAGTTAGAGCGCTAGTCTATTGCCGCACTAACTTTTGCATGATGAGCATGCATAGTCCAAAGCAGGTAACACTTAACCATAAAATTTAAAATTTGTTGTTTTAAACTTTAAAGTTTATACTTCACAGTTTAGACTCTAGCGTTTACAATCTTATGTGCATTGTGTAGGTGAATGTTAATACATTCAAGTTGATGACGGGCGACACTCTTCTGAGTGTACATCAGGAGGTGGCCGAGGAGATAATTTTTGCAAAGCTCTATAGAGAGCTTATGGCAGCAGATACTCATCACACTCGCAATCAATATGCTCGTGGGCAAGGAGTTCGAGTAGGTAGTAGCAGTGGCATGGTCATTCAGCACCCTCCAACATCGAGGAAAAGTGGTTCAATTGGCTTGTAGACATATGAAAGGTGAAGTTCTACTAGCTCACATCCCATCCCTCATGATGATATTGTTGGGATAAAGGCCCTTTTTCACCTCTGTGTATAGTACACATGCATTCTTTAGTTTTACATGTGAATGGACTCTTACGTGCCCTAAGTATAAATACATTTTATTCTTTGTGATTGGTACACCAAAATCGAATCGTTCTTTCACACACACACACACACACACTCTCTCTCTCTCTCTCTCTCTCTCTCTCTCTCTCTCTCTCTCTCTCTCGCTACTGCTCACTCCACTGTTGAGCTAAAAATGCATTAGCTTTACTTAAACAACCCCTAAACTTGCTTAATTAATGAAGAAACCTTGTTTATTTAAAAGAAACGCGATCCTAGAGAGTTTATGTGTCCCATCAGCACAAACCCACTTGGGAGGGTCCAAACTTCCTATAAATACATATGATGCCCTCCATTCAGCCCTTAATCTCCTTTCTGCAAATTTCAGGTGTTTCACTTGCTGCCCACACTCCGTTCGCGGAGGACATCATAGCCGAAGCTGTCCATTGCTGTCTACATCAATTGGTGCCTCTTTCCCAGCCCCCTTCAAGCAATTTGGAGCTGATACCAGCCAGGCGACTGCTGTTCATGCACAAACCTGCTGTCGTACAACCTACCACATCATCACAGTCCCCTGCATTTGCTGTTGCAGGCTGTCTCCAAGCTATCCTACCCTGCATTTGACAGATTTTCTCTCTCCTTTGCTGTCTCCCAGCTTCTACTGCTTGCGTTTGGCAGTTTTCTCACTCATCAGCCTGTGTTTACTGCATATTCTCTCTCCTCACTGCCGTCTGCATCAGATCCAGCTTCTCACTGCTGCATTTGCTAGTATTCAACACCCAGAGGCTGCCTTCCTGCGATTCCGGATCCGTTCGAAGTACGACATGTTGAGCTAAAACACGCTTTTCAGCTGATTAGCATTCTTAAACAGCCCCAAAACACACTTAATTAATGAAAACCCCTAAAAAGGGGAGCGGTTCGAGATAGTTTCAGTGGTCTCCCAAAAACCCTAATTTTTGGGGCACCCTTCTACATCTATAAATAGACAGGCTGCCCCCAGCCTCATTCTGTCTCTGCAGGTTTCACACTCTCCAGTGCAGATTGCAGCCATCAATCTACCTCCACGTGGCTGTCCAGCCTTCACAACTGCTGCCACCTCTCTCTCCAGCCTCGCAGTACCCTGGCGCCTTCCTCAAGGCTGTCACCCACAGTCTTGTGCCCTCCCTCATGCTGTGTTTGGCCCTGTTTCTCATCGCCAACACCTCCACCCTCATCTGCTCTCTGCGTTTGCAGCTTTTGGCTATTGGCGACAATAGGCAGCCCTCCTCCTCCATCAGGCAACCTTCAGTGCCCTGCGATTAGGTCCTCCACTGCCAGGCGACTACTGGTTGATGCTCTCCTCCATCAGGCGACACTCTATCTGCTGCATTTGCAGCTTTCTGGGGCCACCCTCTTCCCTCTGCATCCTCTACTGCTTGTGTTTGGTTCTCCAGCAGCCTCTTGTACCATTGTTTTGCAGCTCCTCTACTTTCTCACTCCGACTAGTGGTCACAGACTCAAGATCCGTCTCTGGTGGACGTCACACTCCGACATTGCTCTACCCTTGAGCACACTATACACTCTTACATTCATTTACAGCATTCATTCACTTCAGAGTTGTGTTCTCTCTCTCCCTTCTTCTGTTTGTGTTTGAGTTTTTGTGTTTGAGTTTTGAGTTTTGCGCTTAGGGTTTGAGTTTTCTCTCTGTGTCTACGTCTATCTCTTTGTGTTTCTATCGTGGTCGTACACTCTATGTGTCCTCAGTGCAAACCCTAGCAGTTTTCTTCACATGGTATCACAGCCGGTGCTCTTGTAAGAGTATCCTGCGGATATTCTGGAGAGCTGGCCTTTGTGCCAGGCACACAATACGACTCGTAACTGAATCACAATGTCCCAGACAGCTTCTTCTCTAGTTCCTATGATGTCCTATCAGGCTTCTCCATCATTGGAGGCCCTGAGATGGCATTATGGACTCGGTGAGGACAACTCTCCACTTTCACCTTCAGCTTCTTTTTCTACTTGTATTCCAGATTTCACTAACATGACAAAGGAGAACTTTGAGGAGTACTATCGCAACAAGTACGGTGATGTTTACACCCCTCCTACCAGTTTTGCTACCACATACGGACCGGCTGGTGAGGCTGGCCACCTCTCCGATCATGGAGGACATATGGCATTCGGAACATCTGGCAATCCATCTTCATCATCTCAACCAGGTCCAATGTCAGATTTGTACAATCCTTTTGAGTTGCATAAATCAAAACCCTCGCTTGTTCCTTCTTTTGAGGTATAGGATCCGGATGGCTTTTCATATGTGAATTTCAATAGAGGGGGCTCACGAAGCAGACGGAATTCAAGTACACCTACAGCTTGTGTTTCATTTGAGCATATCACACACACTTCTCACTTCCCTCCCATCCCACCCTCTTCTATATCACACCTTCATCACCTCTCATCATCTTTTCAAAACCTTGGATTACACTCCACATTTGCATCACACACCCTAGGGGTTGGATCTTCCATCTCCGCTCCTAGCAGCTTCTCCTTCTCTACCCCATTCTCTACCTCTTTCCACCATGGTACCGTTAGGGGGAATGCCATCCTTTAACACAATGCCTCTCACCTTTCAACAAATGAACACACCCATAACTCATGGGTCGACTGTGATGGGCATCCTTCTCACTATCCCCAGCTTCACATCTCACATGACCACTCAAACGCAAGGGTTTCCATCCTCAACTTATGGTGCGTCTTCACACTCTCCTTGGGTTACACCTACGTAGGGATTCCCATCTTCTGCTCCCCGTGTTCCCATCCCACCTCCTTGGGTCCCTCATGTAGCTACCATGCCCATGCCTAGTCAGCCCATCCCTACCCATGGATCCACCTTGCACACTACCCGCATGCTTGGTGGGCACTCTAGAGCCCCTTTCCAAGTATACTCCACTCCCCCATCCTACCCACAATACACTTTTTCACACTATCCATCTCTGAGCACTACCACTCCTGTTGCAACGGCCAAGAATGCATTTACGGATAAGACACGTTTTAACAGGTCAAATTTCACCACTTGGTCGAATTTCATGCAACAAGTGCTCGAGTCTCAAGGTCTTTGGGACCTCGTCATTGGTCTAGAGCCTATGCCAGACCCTTGACTAGCTCACCTTGGCTACATCCGTCAATGGAGAGCCCACAATGCCACAGCCAATGTTGAGCTAATGCAGGGATTGCTTCCCGAGTTTCACTCTTAGTTGCAACACTTCCTGCTCGCATTAGAGCGTTGGAGTCACCTTCTCAACCGCTATGCGGCTCGAGATCCTACTCCGTGCATCAATCTCGACTTTGAGCTTCAAGAGTTCTCTATTAGGGAAGGGGATGATCTAAAAGTCAACATGGCTGAATATAGGCGGTTACATGCTGAGTTTGCCACTACTAGCTCTCCAAAGTCAGATGACGATCAGGTTACATTCTTCTTGAATAAGTTGCCCGAAAAGTACTTCAATTTTATTCATTACATCATCTCCCAACCTCGATTGCTAACCTTCTATGAGTTTGAGTGCCAGTTCTTGCGTTAAGTGAGGCTGCATGATTAAGTCCACAAGAAATCCTCCTCACAGCCTTATTCAGAGCAGAGGGGATTGGTTGCCTCTTCTTTGGGAGGGAAAACCGCCACTGGCAAGAACTCGCAAGATGCGAAGGCAAGGCAGCATGGCTGAATATAGGCGGTTACATGCTGAGTTTGCCACTACTAGCTCTCCAAAGTCAGATGAGGATCAGGTTACATTCTTCTTGAATAAGTTGCCTGAAAAGTACTTCAATTTTATTCATTACATCATCTCCCAACCTCGATTGCCAACCTTCTATGAGTTTGAGTGCCAGTTCTTGCGTTAAGTGAGGCTGCATGATTAAGTCCACAAGAAATCCCCCTCACAGCCTTATTCAGAGCAGAGGGGATTGGTTGCCTCTTCTTTGGGAGGAAAAACCACCACTGGCAAGAACTCGCAAGATGCGAAGGCAAGGCAATCAAAGGGTGACTCCTCTTCCTTCGATGGACCCAAAGAATCTAGACCTATTTGGCAACAACTCCCTAAGAAAAACCGGTTTTGCACACGCTGCCAAAGAGTAGGCCACATGGACCAGGAGTGTCACTTGAAGGCCCAAGGTTTTCCATCTAAAAATCCTTAGCAGACCGCTGCGATTGCACAGTCCAATGGGGCACACCTTCCGCTTCTCCTTCATCTACTCCTTTAGCACCCATTGTTGCTGCTGGACATGTGGCTCGAGTACAACCTCAGCAACCCATCTCTTTTACTACCCCTGAGGGACTAGCTGATTGGTCTGCAGGTTCCGATCCCGTTGCACTTTATGCATCCATCTCACCTTCCTCTCCACCTCGTCAGGCGTTTCCTTGGCAGCACCCTGCTACTGAACGAACGAGATGGTGGCCACCTTCTTAGCCTAGCATGTCTCTAGGTCCTTTCAGATAACCTAGGTCAGTCTAGCATTCATTTTTCACTCTTAGAGTCGAGCCTATAGGATTCAATTTCCTTAGCTTTTCCATTCTTTTGTCTTCCGCTGCATTTACTCATACACCTATACATTCATTGCATTTATTTTGAGTTAGATTTTCTTTCCATTATGTTTTGCTTTGGAGCATCTCACCACTAACATCTGTGTTTGCAGATTCTCATCTCTTTTGCAAGGTTTTGTCTTTCAGTGTAGAGCTAACTTGCAAATTGCTTTGGTCTTACCTAGGTTAGAGACGTGGGGATGCGCACCGTTCCTTTCATGGTTTCATCATCCTAGGAATGATTGCTCTTCTTCCAGCATGGCGGTTTCCGCTCCCGAGACGGATCGTGCACCATCTCTCTCAATGCTATCATGGCGGTGACTTCTACCTTGCTCTTCTAGTGGGGTGCTTCATCCACTTCATCTTCTTTCATTCCTTATAGTTCTCGGCACCATATGAAAATGAACATCAGGCTCCTCTTCCTTCTTCGGCATCTACATCCAAGTTGAGAGGGGGTTCCTACCCTTCTTGGTATTCTACAGGCTTTAACACTTTGTCTTCAATATCGATTTCTTCCCCCTATTGTACCTTACCCTTTGCATTGCATGATTTCATCATTTTTGTACTAGGGTGCTTCGAGAAGTGAACAATTTTCCCATGAGAGACATTGTCCAAGTGACACCTGTTGCATGAGCATTCTTCAACATGTAGCATACTTTGCATCTCATTGTGCAGAGAACCACTTTTGCGGATCCTAAGTTGTTTCCACCGGCACTGGTTGTTGCCACACCACTATCCTCCATCACATGGATACCTCATCACCTATTGTTCCTCGTCATCGACACCCTGAGGGATGGGTTAGCTTGTACTATTTTGTGATGTGTTAGGTATACCCTCCCTACTCCCGTCTTCTAGGTCACCATTACTGAATCGGCCGCATCCCATAAAATTTAACTCACTTATTTTTATAAAAAAACACACAAAAAAAAGTTCAATGTGGTTCCATCCGCCTTTGTAGGGCTTGGTAGGCCATTGGGCAACCGATGTGCACCCTTTGTCCAATGCCCTATCCTCTCTGGGGTGTCTACTTAGATTCCCTTCATAAGATAACCATCGCCTCTATAGACTTGGTAGGCCACTGGGCAGCCAATGTGCACCCTTTGTCCGATGTCCTCGCTGCTTTCGGGTGGGATGCCTTGGGGTCAATAAACATCACAGTGGCTGGCCTAACCTTTTAGCTCAGTTTTGGGCCTAAGAGGGGATGTTGAGCTAAAACTCGCTTTTCAACTGATTAGCATTCTTAAACAGCCCCAAAAGACACTTAATTAATGAAAAATCCTAAAAAGGGGAGCGGTCCCAGAGAGTTTCAATGGTCTCCCAAACCCCCTAATTTTTGGAGCACCCTTCTATATCTATAAATAGACAGGCTGCCCCCATTCAGTCTCATTCCGTCTCTGCAGGTTTCACACTCTCCAGTGCAGATTGCTGTTAGCAGATCAGATCCTGCGCAGTCGGACTGTGCAGTCGGACTGCCACGTGGCAGTCCGACCTGGCACAGCACAGTCGGCTGCATTTAATGCAGCCGACAGGCCTATTTTTGGAGTCTGTTTCCTGGCTATTTATAGCCGAGTTGTCAGTCTTCTGTCCACACTTTTCTGCTCGCAGATTACAAACTGGTGGCACGCGCAGATTCCGTCTCTGTTCGCAGATTTCAGACAGGAGACAGTGCAGACTGCAGCGGACTACGAGGTGAACAGCAGGTTGCATCGTCGAGGTGGAGACACGCAGTCTAGCGCACTGCGCCCGTGTATATATCTGCATATCTTTGTATACAGCACACTTTATACAGCAGATCTTCATCTTCCACTCTCTTTCTCTCTCCTCTCTCTCTGCGTTCTCTCTCTCTCAGTCCTACGCTTCCGCACCGCTGCACTCTAACATGGTATCAGAGCAGCGTAGAAGGGCTGACTAAGTGCAGAACCAACCTGAAGAGGAGTTTCCATCGCGACACAAGGCTGCGTTTTCAGCGTTTGAGGGCAAGCAGGAGGGCTGCGCCTCGGAACAAGGCTGAAGCAAGCGTGGGCGCGCGAGAAAGGAGTCCAGGTGGTGGGTTTGCTGCTGTTTACTGCTATTTGACGAGGAGGAAGTTTGAGTTTTCAGCTTTCAAGTGCAGGTTTTGCTTTTTCATCGCCTTCGGCAGGTGAAGAAGTTTTGGGACGCGGAAGAGCCCTAGCAGGCTGAGTTTTCACAGTCAGAGGGGGCTACTTTTGCGTTTGTGAAGGCATTACAGGTGAAGATGTCTACAAAGATTGACTTGGAGTTCCAGACGATTATGGACCGGAAGGTGCCTGTCTTACCAGCTCTTTCCGCAGATCAGAAGCTCGATGGCAACAACTACCGCATCTAGCGTGTAATGATGTTGGCCATCCTTGAGTCCTACGATTTGGCGGAGCTTGTACAGGAGGAGATCGACCGGCCCTCGGTAAGAGATGAGTCCAAACTCTCTTCCGATGCTCGTGCGGAGTTGGCCAAGGCACAGTCTCATTGGGACAAACTGAATGCCAGGATTCATTCCTTTCTTTTTCTATCTTGTACTACAGCCGTGATAGCTCACATCGAGCACTTGATGGTGGCTCACGAGATATGGCTGGAGCTTGATCAGATGTATAACCGAATGACCCTAATGAAGCGGGTTTCTTTGGAGGTTCAGATGCGGACCTTGTCCGTGAACAAGTCTTCCTCGTTGCGGGAGCATATCAACAAGCTTAGACAGCTTCAGATGCAGGTTCAAAATGCGGGGAAGCCGATTTCCTCCGAAGACATGGCGATCACACTCTTGTCCCAGTTGCCGCCACGATTCGATGCTTTCTACTCCGCCCTTATTGCTTCGGGGCGAGAGTCCACTCTTCGGTGGGAAGAGTTGGTTCCTATGGTCTTGGACCAAGAGGAACAACTGAAGGGATAGAATGCTTCCAAGTCGGAGGCACTGACAGGTCAAGCCTCTCAGAAGAAGGGGAAGGACCAAAAGAAGAAGAAGGGGAATAACAAGTCAAAGAAGGACAAGGACAAAGAATCCACATGCCATATTTGTGGAAAGACTGGCCATTGGAAGAAGGATTGCCCTGACAAAGACAAGAAGGACACCAACAAGAAGAACACAAAGGATTCTGGAGCGGTGGCTGCACCCTCATCAGCTGCATTTCTTCATCTAGCTGTCATTGAGGACTCTATACCGAATGCTTCTGATGCTGCGATGATAGCTCCCCAGGCTCAAGAGTGGATCGTTGACAGTGGTGCCTCCCGGCACATGGCTCCTTCATCAAATGGTGTTGCCCAATTGCGACCGTCACGTGGGCAGATTCTCATTGGAGATAGCTCTTCAATATCTATTTCAGGACGGGGTGAAATGCAGTTTACTCCAGATGGACGCGGCGGTATCCATACCTCAGAGGTTTTGCATGTACCAGGTTTAGGATATCATCTTCTGTCAGTTCATAAGATTTGCTCCCTTGGACTTTTGGTGGAGTTTGACAGTGATTCAGTGCGAGTCCTTAATCGTGGGTCAAGAAAGGTTCTCTCATCCGGATATGAGGAGAACGGCATCTATAAATTGAAGTCTTCCACCGCCCTCTCTACTCTTCTTCTTACCTCTCAGACACAGTCAGAGCTATGGCATGCTCGGTTTGGTCACCTCAACTATGATTATCTTCGGAGGGCGTCACGTTGACAGCTTGTTCGAGGGTTGCCGGATATAGTGGTGAGCCAGCAGCCATGCGTCTCCTGCATTCGTGGGAAGTAGCATAGGGATGCCATTCCCCACAAAGCTTCGCGGCGGTCTACTTCACCGATGGAGCTTGTATCTACGGATCTTTGTGGCCCTATGAGGAACGAGTCCTTGCAAGGGAGCTCGTACTTCATGTTGATCGTAGATGACTACAACAGGATGACATGGACCTATTTCTTGGCATTGAAGTCACAAGCTTTCTCCCACTTCAAGGATTGGCTTCTCTTTGAGGAGAACCGATCAGGCCGAAGATTGAAGACCTTGCGATCCAACAAGGGTGGTGAATTTGTTTCTAATGAGTTTGCTCGTTTTTGTGCAGATAAAGGTATTCACCAGGAGTTTGCTAATACCAACACTCCTCAAGAAAATGGCATTCTTGAACTGAAGAACCGAAGTGTGATCGAGATGGCATGCACCATGATGGAGCACCGACAGACACCTCAGGTTCTGTGGGCCGAGGCTGTGGCTACTGCAGTCCACATTCTTAACCGATCCCCCACTTCGGCCGTTGATGGGATGACACCTTTTGAGACTTACTTTGGGACCAAGCCCGATGTTTCTTATTTTAGGGTTTTTAGGTGTGATGCCTATGTTCACATTCCCCAAGCTCATCGTGATAAATTTGAAGCAGCTTCCCGAAGACAGGTTTTTGTTGGCTACAACTCCCAGTCCCAAGGCTATCGTTTGTATGATCCCGTAAAGCGGGATGTGTACACCAGTCGAGATGTGCGGTTCGTGGAGGTTCCGGCCATAGCAGCGGGTGAGGAGCATCCCGTTCTTGGAGATCCAGGGGAGAGTTGGGCTCCCACGACAGTTCCTTTGGAGCCCGCATCTTTTGATTCAGATTCTGTTTCTGACACAGAGACTACTGTTCCACCGGTTATCCCCGAGGACTTACCACCGATGGATATCCCAGAGTCTTCAGCTGATGGAGAGAGACGAGGGGAGATCCGGCCTCCTCCTCCTTCGGCCCGTGACACACTCCCTGATTCAGGGATCGAGGGGGTCCCTGAGGAGTGGGGACCACAGGATGGTCCGCGGCGGTCAGGGAGGCACCAGGCACATTCTACGGAGCTTGTTTGCTCTAACTATTGTTTGATGACCCGTGTTATGCAGAATCGAGAGCCCACCTCCGTGAAGCAGGCTTTATAGTCTGCACCATGGAAGAAAGCTATGGAAGCCGAGTTGGAGGCTATTGAGAGGATTGGCACTTGGTCACTCGTGCCACACCCCCCGAATAAGAAGGTGATTGGCGTTAAATGGGTCTTCAAGACCAAGTACCTTAGCGATGGTTCTTTGGACAAGCACAAGGCTCGCCTTGTTGCTAAAGGTTTTGCACAGCGCCCAGGGATTGATTGTCATGACACTTTTGCCCCCACTGCTCGTATGGCGACTATTCGAGCTGTTCTTGCCTTGGCTGGCCATAGGAGATGGCCTATCTACCAGTTGGATGTAAAGTCGGCCTTCCTCAATGGTGATTTGAAGGAGGAGATCTATGTCGAGCAGCCTCCTCGCTTTGGATCTTCAGATGGGAAAGTCTACAAGTTGAAGAAAACCTTGTATGGCCTCAAGCAGGCTCCGCGTGCATGGAACGAGAAGATTGATTCGTTCCTTCAATCACAGCTGGGATATCGGCGTTCTAAGGCCGATCCGCAGCTTTATGTACACACTTCCGAGGCTGGTTGTGTGCTTTTTGTATTGTATGTTGATGATTTGATTGTCACAAGTGATCATGCACAGAAGGTCCAAGAGACGAAGGCAGCTTTACATCGGACATTCGAGATGACGGACTTGGGTCTACTCCATTTCTTCTTGGGCCATGAGATTTATCAGTCTCAGAGGGGGATCTTCATCTCTCAGCAGAGATATGTACAGGAGCTCTTGGTTTCTTTTGCGATGGAGGATTGTCGGACCCTTTCTACTCCTATTGATCCGAACTGGAAGGCCTCTTCCCATTCAGCTTCTCCCATGGCGGATGCTTACCGCTATCGTCAGTTGATCGGATCATTGATTTGGCTCCTCAACACTCGTGTTGATCTTTCTTTTGCTGTTGGGCTCTTGGCAGGGTTTATGAGTGAACCTCAGACAGTGCATTGGCAGGCTGCTCAGAGGATACTTCGGTATTTGAGGGGGACGTCTGATTTAGGGATTCATTATCCCGCAAGCACAGGTGGTTCAGATCTTGTTCTTGCAGGTTGGAGCGACTCGAATTGGGCCGGTGATGTGGACCACAGGCAGTCTACTACATGTTACTATTTTACCTTGGGTGCAGGTGTTGTCTCATGGAGTAGCAAGAAGCAGCCCACGGTAGCCCTTTCGTCTACTGAGGCGGAGTATCGGGCCGCATCTTCCACCACATGTGAGGTTGTGTGGCTTCGGAGATTGGAGGAGCTTGACTGCCCCCAAACTCGTCCTACTTTGCTGCAATGTGACAATGAGAGTTGCATTGCCTTGGCACGGAATTCTGTTTTCCATGCCCGGACGAAGCACATTGAGATCCAGTACCGCTTCATCAGAGAGAAGCTTCTGGATGAGACCATCACTGTGGAGTACTGCAAGACGGAGGACAATCTTGCAGATTTGTTTACCAAGGCCCTTCCCCAGGCTCTACTTCGGAGACATTCTAGATCCCTCAAGCTTCTGCCCCGCCAAGGCTCTGAGAGGGGGTGTTAGCAGATCAGATCATGCGCAGTCGGACTGCCACGTGGCTATTTATAGCCGAGTTTTCAGTCTTCTGTCCACACTTTTCTGCTCGCAGATTACAGACTAGTGGCACGCGCAGATTCCGTCTCTGTTCACAGATTTCAGACAGGAGACAGTGCAGACTGCAGCGGACTTCAAGGTGAATAGCAGGTTGCATCGTCGAGGTGGAGACACGCAGTCCAACGCACTGCGCCCGTGTATATATCTGCATATCTTTGTATACAGCACACTTTATACAGCAGATCTTCATCTTCCACTGTCTCTTTCTCTCTCTTCTCTCTCTCTCTGCGTTCTCTCTCTCTCAATCCTACGCTTCTGCACCGCTGCACTCTGACAATTGCATCCATCAGTCTACCTTCATGTGGCTATCCAACCTTCACAACTGCTGCCACCTCCCCCTCCAACCTCGCAATGCCCCAGCGCCTTCCTCAAGGCTGTCGCCCACTGTTTTGCGTCCTCCCTCCTGTTGCATATGGCCCTAATTCTCATCACCAGCACCTCCACCCTCATCTGTTCTCTACATTTGCAGCTTTTGGTTTTTGGCGACAATAGATAGCCCTCCTCCATCAGGCAACCTTCAGTACCCTGCGATTTGGTCCTCCACTGCCAGGCAACTGCTGGTTGATGCTCTCCTCCATTAGGCGACACTCTATCTGCTGCATTTGCAGCTTTCTGGGGCCACCCTCTTCCCTTTGCATCCTCTATTGCTTGCATTTGGTTCTCCAACAGCCTCTGATACCATCGTTTTGCAGCTCCTCTATTTTCTCACTCCGACTGGTGGTCACAAACTAGGGATCCATCTTCGCTGGACGTCTCACTCTGACATTGCTCTGCCCTTGAGCACAATGTACACTCTTACATTCATTTACAGCATTCATTCACTTCAGAGTTGTGTTCTCTCTCCCTTCTTTTGCTTGTGATTGAGTTTTGAGTTTTGCGTTTAGGGTTTGAGTTTGCTCTCTATGTCTACGTCTGTCTCTTTGTGTTTCTATCATGGTCATACACTCTATGTGTCCTCAATGCAAACACTAGCAGTTTTCTTCACACAACATACTCTTCAGCTCATTAGCCCTGCCCTGATCCCTGAGATATAGGAGTTCGAGGTTCAATATTCATTCACTGCATCGTGTGTTTGCTACATGAGCATTGTATATTCAACAATTATATCACTTCATTAATTTTCAGTATTCATTGTCTCTGAGTTACCCTAACCCTAACGGTGTTCTTTTATCACTCTGTGCTTTGTCGTACGATTGTTATTTGTGTCTTTGTTATTTGTGTCTTTGTATCAGAGTATTTCTTAACATGGCATCAGAGCCTGGTACTCTCTGAGAAACCTACGCCTTTGATCTGAAAGCTCTCCACAAAAAGCAAGAACAACAATAGGTTCAAATGACTTAAAACACATCAACACCAATTCAATCTACAAAACAACCTATGCTGAGAACCGAGCAAGAGTAGGCAGAACAGCTTGCTCCACAAAGTTCTGCCATGGTGGAAGACACTTCTGACAACACGGAAGAAAGACTATACAAGCTTTCCACTGAAGAATATCATGTGATCATGGACTATAGATGAAAGAATATTGAGGAGCTCGATCGAAGGATTGCCCTTCAAAAGAAGCTACTCAATGAAGATATGCATGAATTTCTCTCTTTAGATGTTGCACATAAATCTGATGATATTGCAAGGGCATAGAGACCTCCCTCAGAGATATGCCCCCCACTTGGAGAAAGAGATCCGGAGTGTCCCATTCTTTCATCCTTTTCCGTCCACTCCGGTGCAAGGTGCTTTAGATCCATCTTTTGTTCCTTTGTCTTTTACTTCTTCTTTTTTGCAATATAGTGGTAGAAATCATGAGGAAGATAGAGTACAATCCGTTGACTACGGAAAAGATTCTCTTGAGAATCAATTCTTGTATGTTAACACACGTCGTGGGGATTATAAGAAAAAGCCAAGTACCTCTTCTTCTACCCTTCCTTCTCAGTTTTCTTCTCAAAATCAAAATGAATTTGATGTTCCTATTTCTACATTGCATGATGCATCATCATCATCATCATTTCATTTTCAATCATTAAATGGTAAAAATAAACAAAATGCATATACATCTTTCACACCACAAACTCAAAATCCACCCATCCCACCACATTCTTCCACTGCTTCTCCACTTCCTTTTACACCATTTGCATTCCCCTATCAAACAGCTCATGTTGCACATCACATCACACCACACCAGGGAATTATGGAAACATAGGCACCACCTTTAGGATCTCATCCTTTCCTCTGTCAGAGGTATTCCACCTTCTTCTCACACACTTTCGGAATCATTACAGCCTGGGTATCCCCCCCAGTCTCTCCCAAGTGTGGATCGATTGGTACCATATCTTGCCTCTATAGCATTACCTAGTGGACCTTTTGGTCATTCTGTTATTCCCCAAATGAGCTTTGGACAAGGCTTTCATATCCCAATGCCTCCACATCCATTGGCACCTTATGGAAACCTTCATGTTCTAATGCCTCCGCATCAATTGGCACTCATTGGACACTCCCAGCCTATTTCTGCCTACCCTCCTTTTCCCCCTCATTATTCCTATCAGACACACCCACCACAATCATCTTACCCTCCACCTCCATCTTATCCCACTTTCCCAACACCTCATGGTTTCACCTCATCTTCTGCCAAGCATGCTTTCAATTATAAGACTCGTTTTAACGAGTCAAATTTTACCACTTGGTCGAACTTGATGAGACATATCCTTGACTCCCACAACCTATGGGATCTTGTGCAAGGATTGGAACCCCAACCCGATCCCGCACTTGTTCCATATAAGGTTGTCTACCCATGGAAGGCTAGAAATGTCTCCGCTATTGTCGAGGTAGGGCTTCTTGCCTGAGTTTCATTCTCAACTTCAGCATTTTGACTTAGCATAAGAGTAATGGGCACACTTGACTGACCGCTATGTGGCTCGAGACAGGACTTGTTGTATAAATCTAAACCATGAGCTCCAACTCTTTAAAATCACTGACCGAGATGACTTGAAAGTCAAGTTGACTGAGTATTGACGACTTCTTGCTGAATTCTCCACTACGAGGACTCCCAAGTCCTCTAACGATCAAGTCACATTGTTTCTGAACAAACTCCCCGAGAAATACTTCAATTTTGTGGAAGGTATAGTTTCAAAAGCCTACCATGCCTACTTTCTATAAATTTCAGTGTCAGCTGTTGCGTTACGCACGATTATTCGATCAATTTCATATAAACTCTTTCTCAGAGAGGGGTCTTATTGCTCATTCTCAAAAGGGGCAACAAGGGAAGGAAAAATAAAATCAAACCTCCATCAAAATCAAAACAAAAACTATCTAGAAAATCACAAGGAAACTCCCAATCACAACTCAAACAAGGGTAGCAGAATGTACCTAAAAAGAATAGGTATTGTCAACATTGTCAAAAGGCTGGTCATTTTGACGACGAGTGTCGATCAAAGGCAAGAGGCACTATACCCAAATCTAAGTCTCAGACTCCCACCCCTTAGTCGGGCAACCCCCAGCAAGGGAGACAGGGTGATGGCAAGCGATAGTTTAAAGGTCAGACTCATACTGCCACTTCTCAGCCATCTCACTCGACAACGTTTTCAACTCCAGAGGACTTGTCTGACTGGTCTGCAAAGGCCCACATCGTCTCCACAGAGACAACAGATGCGAGTCTCGTCCACATCTGTGAGTTGCCTCCCGACAAGGTTACACAGAGGCCCACTCGTCACAGCCAAGTACTTCAGCTCCTGTTTGGATTGTGGACAGTGGAGCTACACATCACACGACTCCTATAGAGGACATTTTCCGTACCCGAGCCCCTGCAGCCGAGCGGCACCACATTGGAAACAACTCCACAATCAAGATTCAGGCTCAAGGTAGCGTCAGTTTTGCCACTAACAAGGTTCCAAATCTGGCTTCGCTGGACAGTGTATACTATGTCCCCCATCTTGGGGTGAACTTGTTATCTATTCATTAGCTTTGCCGGTTGGAGCAAGCAATTTTTTTAATAGCGACCACAGTCGAGATCCTTAACTCTCAAAATGATTTAGTGATTGCTCACGATGAGGCACAGCCTTATGGCCTTTACCACATGACTCACTTTCTAACCGAGCTGACAACCGAGGGCTCCGTGTTCCACAACTTCCAGGCATTAGCCACATCTCGGAAGCCTACGAACAATAAGCATCTTTGCCACTTCCCCTTAGGGCATATTAGTTATGACTCCCTTTATGAGTTATCCCGTCGTGAGCTGGTTGACCGTTGAGGGTCTTCCCCACCTAAAACTAGCTCTCACGATGTCTGTAAATCTTGTCTGCTCAGAAAGTAGCATCATAACCCATTCCCTCAGCAGTCCACACATCGTGTTGAGCAGCCTGCTAGCTTGATTCATGTTGATCTTTGTGGGCCAACATCCACTGCCGCCTTGAATGGCGCACTGTACTTCTTTTCAATAGTGGATGATCATTCTAGATACATGTGGGTGTACTTCCTCAAGCATAAGTCCGATGCTTTTACTTATTTTTCTGCTTGGGTACTATTGGTTCATGACCAGACTAGTCGTCGTGTTAGTTGCATGAGAAGTGATAGCTGTGGTGAGTTCATCTCCCATGAGTTTTCTAAGTTTCTACTGAAGCATGGCATCTCTCCCAACTCACCTCTACTAACTCCCCCTCTCAGAATGGAGTCGTAGAGCGTAGCAACCGGACAATCATGGAAATGGCACACTCTATGTTGTTCGCAGCAGAGCTTCCTGAGCGCCTTTGGGTCAAGGCTATTAACACATCAGTGTACATCCTCAACCGGTGCCCGACTACGGCTCTTCCTAAGAAGACCCCGTTTGAGGCATTTTTTGGCTCTCGTCCTGTCATTTCCCACTTCAAAGTCTTCGGGTGTCGTGCCTACACACACACACCTGATGATAAGATAGAAAAGCTCCTTCCCAAGCTAATCTCCTTACCTTTGTTGGATATTTCTCTAAAGCGAAAGCCTATCATTTGTTCAATCCTCGAACAAACAAGGTGCTCGTTAGAAAGGACGTCGTTTTTTAGAGAGAGAGATCCTGCAATCCGTTGCACCGGATTTCGATTATTTTCCTCCTTCCACATCATCGGAGATCGTGCCTCTCGCTGGTACCAGCAAACCATGTGGGGTTCAGGGATCCTACCACCAGATTTCACTCCGGAAGGACCTAGAAGATCTGCCCGGTTTGCTCCTCAAACTTCATTTGCGTCACTATTTACAACCGATTACATAGCGCATTCCGAGCCGAATAAATGGCAGAAGGCTCTTCAACACCCTCAATGGCGAGAGGCCATGGAGAAGGAGCTAGAGAGTATTAACCAAAATAAGACTTGGACATTGGTGGATTGTCTAAGCCACAAGAAAGTCATCGGGAGACAGAGTGGATTTTCAAGACTAAGCTAAAAGCTGATGGGACTTTAGATAAGTATAAGGCTTGCCTTGTCGAGCAAGGGTTTCGACAAAAGCATGGCATTGATTATGAAGAGACCTTTGCTCCTACTGCGCGGTTGATATCTTTCCGGTTGCTTCTCGCGCTAGCCGCTCACCACGGTTGGCCGATATATCAGATGGATATCAAGAGTGCCTTTCTGAATGGTTATTTGGAGGAGGAAGTCTATGTGCAGCAACCACCGAGCTTTCCTTCAGGAAACCCAAGAGATAAGGTATTCTGCTTGCAAAAAGCTCTTTATGGGTTGAAGCAAGCACCGCAATCTTGGTTCCATCGGCTGGATGAGTTCTTACAGACTCATGGATACCGTTCTACCCATTATGACCTGAACTTATATATTCGATCTACTACAGAGGGGGTCAGCTATATCCTGCTATACCTTGGTTTGTTGTCTTATTTTTTGGGAATGAAGATAATTCGTTCTGAGGGATGCATTTTTGTGTCACAGCAGAAGTTTGCACTTCCGCTAGTGGAGCAACACACTTCGGATCAGACACGGTTAGTAGCCATGCCTCTTGATCCTACTGTCCTCTTGATCATACTAGCCACACCTCTTGATCCTAGGACAGCCCTTCGATGCACATACATATTGCTCTATTGTAGTAAAACTTCTTTGGTTAATTCATACTAGGCTAGATTTAGCTTACTCACTTAGCATACTCAATCAGTATTTCACAGCACCTAGGATGTCACATTAGATTACATGTTTTCGTGTGTTGCGTTATTTACGGTGTACTTATTCTTATGGCCTGGCATATGGTTCTGCTTTGTGTTTGCAGGAGTACACTGATTCTGATTAGGCAACAGATCTTGACACTCCGCGTTCCCATGGCGGCTATCTCTTTACCTTGGGCACGGCTCCCATTTCTCGATCTAGCTGTAAGCAAGAGACAGTGGCGGCTTCCACCGCCGAGGTTGAGTACCGAGATCTCTTCAATGGCACCACCAAGGCTATCTACCTGGGAAGTTTACAGGCGGCACTTCATTTCCCATACGACTCTCCCACCGTTATCTATTGTGACAACCAGATTGCCATTGCCCTTGTAGGCAATCCAATCATTACACCACGGACACGGCATGTGGGAGTTCGCTTCCACTTTTTCAAAGAGCAAGTTGAGCTAGGCACTATCCGCCTAGAGTTTGTATCTACATCCGACAATTTTACAAATATTTTGACCAAAGCGGTCAACCGGCCAATTCTCCAGTACCTATTACCCAAGATCGGTTTCGGTACCCCCTACCCTACTTCTTAAGCTTGACGAGGAGAGGGTGCTTCCCTCTTGCTTTCCCTTCCAGTTTGAGAGGAGGTGGCTTCTACTCTTGCTAGTGACAATGATTATGCTTACAGCTCTTAGACTTTCATTCATTTATTCTTCTGTATTGTATTATGAACATTTGTAACTTCATCTGCACTGTCAAGATGATATGTTTGTAAAAGGGCCCTTGGGCAAGACAACAATTCACCTGTGAGGGCACTGTCCAAGTGGCAGTATTGCATTGCATCTTGCTTGAGTATGACATATTGCATCATCCTTTGCATTATCCCATGCATTGGCATTCTGTTCATGTAAATATGCATTTGTGCACATTTATCCCTTTTCGGTCTTTTGGAGTGGTCGACTCTAGATCCACCATATTCGTGGCATTGCACATGACAGTCTCCAAGGCAATTTTTTTCCTAGCTTGCTTGCTTGCTTTGCTCGTCTTGCTTGCTTCAATTATTTGCTATACCCACATCTTAGTTATTTTTCTTCTTCCTCGACACCAATGGATAGTATGCTTGTTTTGTGAAGGTCTTGGGTTTTACCATTCTTTATCATTCTCGCGTTTGGGGCACAAATACTCAATAGGATGAAAACTGATATGAGCCCCCATTTAATGCTAAATCTATCACATTCAAAAAAAAAAAAAAAACCAAAAGTGTAGTCCACAGCTGATTCCATCCGCTTTTGTAGGGCTTGGTAGCCCACGTGCACCCTTTGTCCGATGACCTGTCCTCTCTGGGGTGATCACTAGGACTCCCTTGGTAAGATAACCATCACCTCTATAGTCTTAGTAGGACACTAAGCGGCCAACATGCACCCTTTGTCCGATGCTTTGGCTACTTAGGGGTGGGACGCCTTGGGTGTTGAGCTAAAAATGCATTAGCTTTACTTAAACAGCCCCAAAACTTGCTTAATTAATGAAGAAACCTTGTTTATTTAAAAGAAACGTGATCCTAGGGAGTTTCTGTGTACCATAAGCACAAACTCACTTGGGAGGGCCCAAACTTTCTATAAATATATATGCTCCCCTCCATTCAACCCTTAATCTTATTTTTGCAGATTTCAAGTATTACAACTTGCTGCCCACACCCCGTTCGCGAAGGACCACTCAGCCAAAGCTGTCCATTACTATCTACATCAATTGGGCGCTTGTTTTCCAAACCTCTTCACGAAATTCAGAGCTGATCCCAACCAGGCGACTGTTGTTCCTACATAGACCTGCTGTTGTACAGCCTGCCACGTCATCACAGCCCCTGCGTTTGCTGCTGCAGGCTGTCGCCAAGCTGTCCTGCCCTGCGTTTGACAGATTATCTCTCTCCTCTGCTGTCGCCCAGCTTCTACTGCCTGTGTTTGGCAATTTTCTCACTCACCAGCCTGCGTTTACTACATATTCTTCTCCTCACTGCCGTCTGCATCAGATACAGCTTCTCACTGCTACATTTGCTGGTGTTCGACACTCGAAGGCTGCCTTGCTACGATTCGGGATCTGTTCAAAATATGACACACTCTCCAAGTCATTATCCTTGCCCTGATCCCTGAGATACGAGAGTTTAAGGTTCAGTATTATGTGTGGGGCCTGCAATGTAGTCATAGAGAAGCTTTCGGATATAGAGGCCGATCTATTATGTGTGTGTGCAGTTGATTATGAAGCCCTTGTATCTCACATGCAGGATATGCAAATTACCAAGGCTAATGTGATTGATGCACTTTTGTCAGTTAATGATGGTGTCACTCAGACTTGGATTGTAGACTCTAGTGCCTCTTTCCATGTAACTCCTTGCTTGGAGTGTTTTGTTATGTTCAATGCAGGCAATTATGGAAAAGTGTACCTTGGAAATAACCATGCTTGCAGCATTGATGGGATTGGCATTGTATACTTGTCTTTAGATAATGGGCAAGAGCTTGTATTGAAAGATGTCAGATATGTGTCTAGCATCAAAAAGAGTTTACTATATGTTGGTCAGCTTGACTTGCATGTTTGGTGGTGGTTTGTAGAAATTGAAAAAGGGTTCCATGCTGATTGCAAAAGGAACCAAGAAGGACACTTGGTATTGTTTTGCACTATAAAGCTTTAAATGGCAAGTTCTTTGCAGCTGCTGAAATTGGTTGTCATTTGGAGTTGTGGCATAAGAGATTAGGCCATATGAGCCAAAAAGGACTTGATGTCCTTACCTCTTTGAAGGGGGTTGATGGAAAAGCCTCTAAACTTGACTTTTGTAATCAGTATTAGTTTGGAAAGCAAATGAAATTTTCCTTTAGTGCATTATGATGTATGTAGTATGCCCGGGAAATTGTTGGGTAGTGCTGCATATTTTGTCTCTTTTATTGATGATTGTTCCAGGAACATTTGGGTTTATCTGTTGAAAAAGAAAAGTGAAGTATTTGTTGTTTTTAAAACTTTTCATGCATTTATGACCACTCAGACAGGTAGAAAGCTGAAATGCTTGAGAACTAATAATGGGAGTGAATTCACATCCACTGAGTTTAAGTCTAACTTGCATGGAATCAAGAGGGAGTTTACAGCTCCTTACAGCCCTTCTTCAAATGGGGTGGCTGAAAGATATAATAGGACTTTCTGTGAAAGAGTGCAATGCATGGTATCCACTGCTAATCTCCCTCATGAATTTTGGGGAGAGACACTTAAAACCGCCGTTCACATTTGCAAACGCTCTCCAAACAGGTCCTTAAATAATGGCATCCCTAAGGAGGTTTGGTCTAGAAAATCGGCCTCATATGACCATTTACGGATATTCGGTTGTGATGGTTTTGTGCATGTTAGAGATGAGTTGAGAAATAAACTTGACCCGAAATCCACCAAAGGCATTTTCATGGGCTATGGTGATAAGGGTGAGTTTGGCTATAGAGTGTGGTTACCACAGTCCAAGAAAATTGTTCGCAGCTGTAATGTGTTTAATGAGGCAAAGTTGCTGAAAAGTACTTTAGCCTCTGATGAAGACATAAAAAATGTAAATTTTCAGAAATTGCAGCCACCTATTACTTCAGAAGATGAGCCTCATCATGCTGTACCACAGACTCAAATTGATGATCAGCCAATTATTTTTGAGCCAAATGATGATGGACAGCAAATAGAAGCACAAGGAGGTCATGGACAGCAAGATAGACCTGCTGATTATGAAAATGCAGGTGCTGGTAATGAAAATGAAGGTGCTATACAACATGAGCAGCATACTGAAAATGGCTTACAGCAGCCAATAAATGCGGAAAATAACATACCTCTAAATGTAGACCCAATTCCTGAAAACGTAGATCATTGGATACACAGGTCTACACGCTTAAGACGGCAGCCACATAGGTATGACCCCTCTTTGCACTATGTGATGCTTACAGACGAGGGTGACCCTCTTACATATAAAGAGGCCAAGTCATGCAAATTCAGCAGGAGGTGGGAGCTAGCTATACAGGAAAAGATTAAGTCTCTGTATACTAATGATACTTGGGATCTTGTGTCGTTGCCCAAAGGAAGAAAGCCTCTTCCAAACAAACGGGTTTACAAAGTAAAGAAAGTTGATGGGAAACCCAAGTACAAAGCAAGATTGGTTGCCAAAGGGTATGCATAGAAGGAAGGGATTGACTTCCAAGAGATCTCACCACCTATTGTGAAGATGACCACTCTACGTGTGCTTTTACTGTCATGAGTGACTACATTCACCTCTTCAATTTTGGCACTGCTCTTCTTAGGTTGACCCTATTTCTTCTCTTCCTTACTATCATCTGTCTTCTTCCCCTTTCCTTTCTCTTTCTTCCATTTGTAGCAATCACATTTAAAGTGGCCCTTCTTGCCACAATGATGGCATTCAACATCCTTACCACACGATTTACTGCGTCCCTTGCTATCAAATTTACATTTCTGCTGTGATCTGCCCCTAGTATGCAAAGCATTGGAAGACTTACTGGATGCATTGTTCTGCCGATTCATTTCTTCCATGAGTAGAGCACTCTTTACATCAGCATACAAAAGAATCGCATTAGAATTGCTCATAGTAGTCCTGAATGTATCCCAACTCTCTAGGAGAGTGCAAAGCAAGAAGTAGCCTTAAATTCTTCATCAATTAAGAACTTCAAGGCAACCAGGTAGCTGAAAATGGAGTTAAACTCACTCAAGTGAGTAGACATTGCTGTACCCTCTTTCATACGCAAATCCATAAGCTTTTTCAGCCAATACGCTTTGCTTGCGGCACTCTTCTGTGCATACAGTTATCCAATCGAGTCCATATAGCATATGCAGAATCCAAACCTTCAATATTAAACAGCAAGGCATCAGAAATCGATAGCTCAATGGTTGAGCATGCAAGCTCATTTAACTCAACCCAATCCTCCTGTTCCATGTCTACAAGCTTTGCCCCTTTGGTTTTAATCGGCTTTGCCTGCTTCTTTTGCAATAGGATATTGTAGCACTGTTTTTGCCAAACTGCAAAGTTATGTGCTCCTTCAAGCTTCTTTATGTGCATGAGATTACTGCTATCATTGCTGCCAACCATGCTTTTCAGCCCAAATGTGACCAAAAAATTCAGCAAATGCAGGCCCAAACTGTCACACAAGTGACCAAGGTACAAACAAGTACCAACCAGCAATAAATGACCACGTAGAAGCAGAGATTTCAGATTTGTAATTAAATTTTAAGAAACACCAAACCATGTGCTACAGCATTCCACAACTGATTACAGCTGTTCCAAGGGCATATACATCACATTATACAAAAATCCCAAATTTTAGCTGCAATTTCTGTTATACATGTACCCACAGGCATAAAATTTGACACGCACGGTCAAAAGCCCCAAAATTTTTGTGCTCAAAGCATCAACCACACATCTACATTGTCTCTGACATGCATAGAACAGGCCAATTTTGCCAAAATAGAGCAATTTCAGCAAAAAAACCCCAAATTTTCCAAGTGCTAGATGTCCAAATTGCATGGAATTAGGCTTGCATGTACATAACATGACCAAATGGCGCACAATTTTTTCCCAAACAGCAAAATCCCCAAACTGCACGGGGTCCAATGTGCATCAATGTCAAGAAATTGGGTAAATTTCAGCCCAATTTTCCATGTACATGAAAAGGCCCAAATTTTGGAGGCCACAAATTCCTGCAATTTCAGAGACAAATTGTCTTGTCCTGTATCACAATCCCCAAATCCGGGAAAAGCCCCAAATTTTCAGGCCAAGATTGCACAAATTTCAGTGGAATTGACTCGTCCAAGCAAAAATTTCACTTGCATTTGAGAATCCCCAAAAAATTTGGAGACCTGTGCATTCAATGTCTGCAAATTTTGGTCCCGAGATCACTGCAATGTGTGTCAGGCACCAACTTTGGGAAAATCCCCAAATTTCAAGACAAAGACTTGCACTCTGTGCTTGTAGGTGTGAACATCAGGTAAAGAGGGGGGGAAATAAGATGAAGAAAAAAAAAACAAGAAAATGGACCATTGACTTGCTGCCCGTCGTCCGTGCAGCCCACTCGTCATCCGTGCAGCCCAACACCCTATCCCCATTACATGCAAGCCTTCCGTCGTATCATGCACCAGTCGCCTCCAATCCCATCAGTCATCCGTGCGTCTGACATCCGTTACGCCAGCCCACTCGTCGTCCGTGCAGCCCGACACCCTGTCCCCATTACATGCGAGCCTTCCGTCGTGTCACGCACCAGTTGCCTCCAATCCCGTCAGTCATACGTGCGTTTAACGTCCGTTACGCCTGTACCCAACCAGTCACCTAGCCCGTTACGCCTCCACCTGACTGTTGACGCCTTGTACGTTAGCTGCACCCGATTGCTTCACGCCTGTTGTTGCCGTGGTCCATGCTGGACCTGCCTTGATCCTACATCAGCCTGTCGACCCATGACTGCTGCTCGCTGAGAGCTTGCCTGTCAGCTAGCTCACTTCTGACGTCTCGAGAAGCATGCACTCCTTGCCCGCTCTAATACCAGTTTGTGGTGACGAAGCTCGAAGATCGAGACAGTTAGTGTTCGTTAGAAGTAGCAAGATAGAGAGTGAGAGAGAGCAGAGTAGAGTGTGTGCACAATTTTTGGGTACAATGACGAGTGTATCACTTTAGGTTTTTAGATAGATATATATGTGTAAGTACAAGTGCTAAGGGTGTGTTCACACCCGAGCACATTAAAAGGCACGAGGGCCTTTATTCCCAACACTTCTTTGGTTGATTCATACTAGGCCAGATTTAGCTTACTCAGTTAGCATACTCAGTCAGTATTTCACAGCACCTAGGATGTTACATTGGATTGCATGTCTTCGTGTGTTGCATTATTTATGGTATACTTATTCTTATGGCCTGACATATGGTTCTAGTTTATGTTTGCTAGGCTACACTGATTCTGATTGGGCAGGAGATCCTGACACCCGGCGTTCCCATGGCGGCTACCTCTTTACCTTGGACATGGCTCCCATTTCCTGGTCTAGCCGTAAACAGGAGATAGTGGCGACTTCCACAGCCAAGGCTGAGTATAGAGCTCTCTTCGATGGCACCACCGAGGCCATCTACCTGAGGACTTTACTAGCGCCTCTTCGTTTTCCTTACGACTCTACCAACGTTGTCTACTGCGACAACCAGAGAGCCATTGCCCTTGTGGGCAATCCGATCATCACACCACAGACGCGACATGTGGGAGTCTACTTCCACTTTTCCAAAGAGCATGTTGAGCTAGACACTATCCGCCTAGAGTTTGTGCCTTTATCAAATAATTTTACAAACATCTTGACCAGAGAGGCCAACCGGCCGGTTCTTCAGTAACTATTATCCAAGATGCTTGGGTACACCCTCCCCTACTTCTTCAAATTAACAGGGAGAGGGTGCTTCCCTCTTGCTTTCCCTTCCAGCTTGAGAGGAGGCAGCTTCTTCTCTTGATAGTGACAGTGATGATACTTACAGTTTTTAGACATTCATTTATCCTTTTGAATCATATTATGGATATTTGTAACTTCATCCGCATTGTTAGGATGATACGATTGTAAAAGGGTGCTTGGACAAGTGAACAATTCCCCTGCAAGAGCAATGTCCAAGTAGCACTGTTGCATAGCATTTTGCATGAGCATGACATCTTGCATCTCCCTTTGCATTATCTCATGCATTGACATTCTGTTCATGTAAACATGCATCTGTGTGCATATATCCCTTTTCGGTCTTTTGGAGTAGTGGAGTCTGGATCCACTATATTTGTGGCATTGCACATGGCAGTCTCCAAGGCAGTTTTTTCCCTAGCTTGCTTGCTTGCTTTGCTTGTTTTGCTTGCTTCAACTATTTGCGATATCCACATCTTAGTCATTTTTCTTCTTCACCGCAAACGAGTAATGGTAGGGATAGTATGCTTGTTTTGTCAAGGTCTTCGATCTGACCATCCCTTATCACTCTCCCGTATTGGGGCACGGATACTCAATAGGACGAAAACTGATTTACAACCCTTATTTAATACTAAATCTATCAAATCTAAAAAACTCTCAAAAAAAATTTCATAGCTGATTCCATCTGCCTTTGTAGGGCTTGGTAGGCCACTGGGCAACCAACGTGCACACTTTGTCCAATGCCCTATCCTCTCTGGGGTCATCACTTGGGCTCCCTTGGTAAGATAACCATTGCCGATATGCACCCTTTGTCTGATGCTCTGGCTACTTTGGGATGGGACGCCTTGGGGTAAAAGAAAAGAAAAAGGGCTTGGCTAGCCTTGATTCTCGTGGCACCGTTGTTGGGCCTAAGAGGAGGTGTTGAGCTAAAAATGCATTAGCTTCACTTAAACAACCCCAAAACATCCTTAATTAATGAAGTAATCCTGTTTATTTAAAAGAAATGTGTTCCTAGAGAGTGTCTGTGTCCCATATGCACAAATCCACTTGGGAGGGCCCAAACTTTCTACAAATAGATATGCTGCCCTCCATTCAGTTAATAATCTCATTTTTGCAAGTTTCAGGTGCTTTCAGCCTGCTGGCCACACCCCTTTCGTGGAGGACATCGCAGTCCCAATTATCCCTTGTTGTCATCTACAGTCTCGCGCCTATTTCCAGCCTTTCACCTGCAGTTTGCAACTATTTACAGCAGAGTGACTGTTGCTGATCACTCTCCAGCTGCCACCTGCTCAATTTTCTCTCTCCTCCTTGCTGTCGCTGCTGTTTTTCTCTCTCCTCAGCTTGTCGCAGCAGATTTTCTCTCCCCACTACCTGTGTTTTTAGTGTTTCTCTCTCCTCACCTATGTTTTTAGTATTTCTCTCCTCCACTGCCGTCTGCATCAGATTCAGCCTTCCTCAGCTACGTTTGTTGGTGTTCAACATCCGAAGGCTGCCTTGCTGCGATTCGGGATCTGTTCAGAGTACGACACACTCTCTAACTCATTACTCTTGCCCTGATCCTTGAGATACAAGAGTTCGAGGTTCAGTATTCATTCACTACATAGTGTGTTTGTTGCATGAGTATTGTATATTCAGCAATCATATCACTTCATTTATTTTCTGTGTTCATTGTCTATGAGTTAACCTAACCCTAACTATGTTCCTTTATCAGTCTCTGCTTTGTCGTACGGTTTCTGTTTGTGTTTCTATGTTAGGGTATTTCTTTACACCCAGTGCCAAGGAAGCAATGATGAAGCCTATTTCTACATGTACCTCTACTCCCGCCACTACGACAAAGTTAGTATTGCTTTGTATTCAATAGTTGGAGGGGTCTCCTTCGGCTATCTCATCTTCAAAGCGGTCCTAGCTCATCAATAGTGATCTTACAAGTCATATGAGTCATCAAGGTAATTGGCTCCAAGATCTCTATTCTCGTTAGTATATAGCCATAAAAAGTGACATTGATCACTACCTATTTGTGGTATTGGCACTTGGACATTGTTTTCCAATCGTCCATCGCCATGCATCATATCGAAAGTCTCATGTTCCAAACTTAGACGTCCATCCCTTCTCTGTTCATGGCCTTACCAAACTCAATGCCTAGGTTGCTGCTCCAAATCCACCTAGAAAGGGCTGCTCTGATCATGTTTAGCAAGAGCTATCACTGATGCTGCTGGGGCTGTTGCCAGCTGAGCGGGCCTAATCAACAGAACGACAAGGTGAAGATTGGCGTGGAATATCTGCTGCAGCTAAACGACGTGCTGCTACAGCAATGGCAAAGCTGGTGGAGAGCGAGATAGGCTGAGAAAGGTGTTCAGCAGTGAGCTCACAACAAAGTACGATGATTGACCTTCTACTCAATGCCATGGCTGGTGTGTGAGCTCTGATACCTTGCCAAAATGGCAGTGGAAGATGAACAAGATACAAGATGACAGCCCCGAGCTAGTGCAAAATGCATGAGTGACGGTGCTGCTGAAAGAAAGGGATAAACTCACAATGTGGTGTCTATGCCAAAAGGCAATTTAAGGGCAAGCAGGTCCTATATAGAAAATCCGTGCGACCTAAAATGTCTGGGTGACAGAGTGTCCAGCCACAACGGACAAAATTATCAAACCAACACCAACAGGCAATAAATGTCAGAGCTCCATTATGTCCCCCCACTGACTCAGTGATAGGTCTCACAACCAGGAGATAACATACAACATGTACTGCTAACACATGAAAGGAGCGCTTGCAGTCCAGAAGGATAGGAGTACAACAAGGCATGATAATGAAACCTTCCATCTAATATCCCAAGCACTAAGAAGAGGTAACCGCTCCTTTTGTAAAACCACTGGTCTATATTACTGTCAATTGTGCACTCATTTGTTTAAAATTTATTATTTAGGCATTATATTCTCATGTGTATACTTAAAACTCGCTCACTTAAAACTGATGTCAGTGGTTGCCTATAGCTAGGAACTGCAACAAGCACTCCCTCACTAGATAATGGTAACCAAGCAGATGTGCACCTGCACTTCAATTAAACTGAACACAACCTGACCATCAATCCACTTGCTTACCCATTCCGACAAGGAACCCCACTCTTTGGAGTAAACTGGCTTCCCAGATATCATTTCCAAAAGAAAAACTCCAAAATCATGGACATTACTGTCTACAACAGGTGCAAGGCGATCAGACAGTTCCAAGTCATCATGCCCAACTGCATTGCTGTGTTCACTGGAAGACTTGAGATCTTTTGGTGAACTAGATACCTTCCACACCCCAAAATCTGCTACCTGCAAGACAAAATCATAAACTGAGAAGTCCCTTGGAACAGATTTCCCTGTAAATAGGTTACAAGCTTAGATGCTTAAGCTGCTTAACAATTGCTAAATCCGTCTTCCCAACCTTTGCAGAGAAGTCCTCAGCTAGATAGACTGATTTGGTATCTAGCTTTGATAAAGTAGCAGGAGTATCCAGGACATGATGCATATAATCCAGAGCATAAGCAACTCCAGTGATTATCCGCATCCGCGTTGTCCAGTCCAACTGCTCAGATTCTTTGTCTAGCAACACCAAGCCAAATATAATTTCCAACTTAACATAAACAAACCTTCTATAAAATCACTGACTGCATTTTCTTGCAAAAATTTTGCAATCACATTTGATAGAAAGTAAGTGTTACTATTCATCTCACAAAAAAACAGGAGTAATAAGAGTAAACGCACTATGGAGGTGTTCATGAACTGTCCCATTTGGAACATACTCAAAAACAAGCATTCGTACAAATGGTTCTTCCTCAGCACAATAACCGAGTAGATTGACAAGATTTTGATGCTTCATTTGAGAAAGGCATTCAACCTGCCCACCCAGGGAGAGCATTGTATTGAGAAGGAACAGACTTGGTTATGCTGTTGAATGGAAAAAAGATAAACAAAATCATGAACTTCCAACTAGGAAAACTCTACCTTTCTCCAAAAAATCAATTCTGAGTTATTGGACCAACTTTTTGCAGACTTTCTGATACTTGTTACAGCAATTTCTACACCATTTTCCAGTGTTCCCTTAAACAATACAACATCTGGAGAAAACCCAATAATATTGCTAAAGTCTTCACAAGCATTTTCGAGTTCCTCCCTTGAGAATGCTGGAACACCTGGCAATAGTAGAACACAGATTATGGCCCCTTGCTACTTTGGCTGATGGGGAAATTATGTCATTATAATAAGGTGTTTAGCTACGGGCCTATCACAGAGAAGTTTTATTGGCCTACCACCCACCAGCCCCAAGGAATTCCTCAACAATGTTTAACCGGAGTTGGAAATTAGAAGATAACAAGGTTTGATATCAAAATTAATATAACAAGGTTGGCAGTTTAAATTCACCTTTCACAAAGCCCTTCTGAAGTTCGCCACTGATGCTGCTCTTCCAAGGTCTGACTGCAGCACCCTTGTGACGATAGCACAACACTGAAACAATAGCCACAGTAACAGCTAACAATGCCAATGAAATGACTACTGCAACCACACTTTCCGCTTTTGAAGGTGATTGATTTGGTACAAAGAATGGAGTGGATGAAGGGGAATTGATGGAAGGAGATGGTGCAGGGGAGTGGGGAGATGATGCTGGCGGTGTAGAAAAGGAAGCCGCACTGGTTTGAGAAGGAGAAGGTGATGCAGCTGTTCTAGAGCCTTCTGAGAAAACAGAATTTGATGACTCATTCAAACTCCCAGACAATGGGACCCCGGCAGAACCATCAGTCTCAAGTAACCTTCTCCTGAAAACTGGACAGCACACACCAACCTGAGCTGTAAGTAGAAAGAAAAGATCTGAACAGGATTCAACTCTTAGAAAAGAATCCCATGCACTTGCAACCTAATGACAGGAACTTTGTAACTTCACAATTATCTAATTGCCTTAACAGCTTACTGTCTCACTGGCTTCACAACCCCTGCAATAGCCATGATCTACATAGAAGATGACTTCCAATAGCAACATGTAACCAAAGTAGCATAGTTTTTCATATTTTTGTTTTCACTTAACACGTTGACCACACTTAAGTTCACCTAGCCTCAGATACTACAGCATCGACTCATTTTTTTAATAACCGAAACCTATGCCTGCTGCTAGAGCAAAAGTAGCTTTGAAGCTGATTCATCCAAAAAATCTTACTTGGAGCAATGCTTGTCAAGTCTTTTTCAGAAGACCGTTGATCATGAACACCAGTACTTGCGAAGCAATCATAACCATAGCTCAACCTGTGAGAGAACACCTTAGACTGCCAATTGCCAACTAGACAATAAAAGCATAGTATTTCTCATGCCACCATAACTTCTATTCACAATTAGAACAAGATAGAGCAAACATGTCAATCCACATAAAGTATCCGTCAAACAAAGTGAGAACCGGAAATTTTTGCAGAATCAATGACCCTGATGCGAATAACTCCGGAATTCACGCATTGAACTTTCAATCTCTAATAGAATCTCCATGTACATGAGCCTTGGTAACATAATGCATATTTACCCACAAAAAAAGTTTAGATGGGCTTATTAATCTTCCAAAAGAATCTGCAATATTTTGGCATAGCAATATTGTGCCAAATCATTTTTTGTGCCACCTTGACTTTCAGGATCAAGTATGATTTGAAAAGGACCTTTACCAGGCCATCAAGGAACAGAAGGCCATAATATTCCTTTATGTACCATTAAAGAGCTCATAGGACTACCATGACACAGGAATACTACTCACAAATGAAGTATGTTTTAAACCAACCTCAGCAAAAGGTGGCACCACACTTTTGAAAGAGGCCATTGACATATAAGAATGAGACATAAAAGCCAATGTACATCCTAGCACATCTGAGCATCACATGAGGAATACAACTATAGCCTGCCAAAGTTATAAAAGACAACCATCTCCTAGGTGAGAGGAGGCACCTCAATTAAACAGCAAGAATTTGGAGTTTTGCGGAGTTTCGAATAACTATGGAATCATGAGAAATAAGAAAATGGAAATGTGGAGATGAGAATGAAAATGGAATTGAAAACAACAAAAATTTGGATTTGGGCAAATACCGGTTAACTATTCTACGTCCTCTCAACTCTCATACAGGGTGACTCAAGTCTCATACATTTGTGGCCAGACCATGTTTGAAACTCCCACATTGATCCATTCCTCATTGACTGTCTCTTGCTGCTCCTTGTTGTGAATGTGCATTGGTGGTTTGCCTATGGGTTGCCTATGGGTAAACCTTGGACCATTATCATATTGAGTGGATTTACATTGTCCTCATTGCTCTTATTTATGTTTTATGTTGTCCAATTACTAATTAAGTGCATGATTCTGCAAGAATATAACTCTCACACACTTTCAAAGCATCCAAATGAAGGATAAGTTGATGAATTTAATGGCTAGCAAGGCACTTAAGATAAGCTTTCCAATGAGGCCAGAAAGTGTGGACAAGCTTCCATGATACTCCTTGCACTCTCATGCAAGCTAGAGACTCCAATCAAAGGCTCTCCCCGACTTCTCTCGGTCCACCACAGATCCAACATATTGAAGGAATGGTTCCATCATTGTTCAGCAAAATGCTCATACGTGACAATATTTACCCCCACATATCATATTGAGAGGATGGTTTTGCGAATGTGGAGGTGCCACCTAGTTTCAAACAAGTTTGAACTTATTACTTCTAAAACATCTTGCTATAGCCTATATCAAAAGAAAATGGAAATTTCTGTGTCCCAACTAATGCATTCTGAAGTTTTCCCTTTTTGCATTCATGGTGCAGCTTGTGTTGTTTACAGCCCCTTTGAATGCCACTTACCCAGGTGTCAGGCAACAATCATGTTCTACTACAACATATCTGACTTGGGCCAAGTTTACAAAGGTTTGACATTTTGTGTTCAGCTGCCCATTTAAGCTTGTGCAGTCACTTAGATAGTTAGCTGTCCTGAACCGTAAGGTTCATCTATATTAATAATCAAAACATTACAGAAACTTATTTAGCCATTAAACACACAACAACATTTAATGAAAAGCCAGCAAAAAGCAATTGAATGAGTCCTCCACTCTGCTAAGCCTTTAAACCATTATATGCAGTTAATGTTAAGCCTGGTAAATATATCCCTAGGAAAACAAGGAGAAATCGAAACACATCCAAAGTTCTCTGTTATACCTAAAAGATACTTTGCATAGAATTTTGAGAAGACCTCTACAGAACAAATGTATTTCAAACTACCAGGAGTGGAAACCTTTAGAGCACATCGACATCTAAAGAAACAATAAAACATCTATGATCCATCATGAGGTATGATATCATTTGATTCCTGCCATTACACGTACAGCTTTCAAAACAATCAAATTATAACTTCAAATTTCAATCTTAACCAGATACAAGAACTCCATTGACCCATAACTTCAAATTTCAATCTTAACCAGATACAAGAACTCCACTGACCCAGCATTTGCTGCAAGTGCTCCTCCCGGGATAATTCTCCTTGGCTTATTTATGCCAATTCTTAATTCGTGAATATTCCTTAAACCCCCTAGCTCTGGTGGTATGTTTCCTTCAATTTCATTATTTTCAAGGTACCTGTAGAAGAAAATAAGATGAATTATAACATAGCTGATCTCAATTGTCTTTGTCAGCTTATAAAGTTTAGGTTCTTACAGCCTGGTCAAGCTTGAAAGGTTTCCTAACTCATGAGGTAGTTCACCAGTCAATCTATTGCAAGCCAAGTCAAGGACCTCCAAATATTCTAATTCACCAAGCTCGAATGGAATGGCACCCATAAGACAATTATCCCGCAAAAGCCTGCATGTAAGTCATGGTTGACAAATTAGCTCTATGTTTACACATTCATACATCCAAAGCGCAAGTTTTGATTAGGAAATGAAACTATATATGCATCTCCTGATTTATATCGAAGACATGACAATTTGACAGGATAAAAATGCTAAAAAAGACCACTAGGCACCTTTTACAGCAGGGTCCAGCAACTGATAACTTACAGTTCTTGAAGGTTTGTCAGTTGCCCAAGTTCTGGTGCTAATATCCCTCTCAATGAATTGCCTGTGAGATTTCTGTAGCAATTAAATGGCCAGCAAGTCACAAGATAATAACTCAAAGTCCAAACTTTATACTACAAGATGATGCTAGCAGAAACTGTATGAACGGCAAATCAAAGGTGCACAACAATGCACAGTAGGATGTTTCCATCAAACATTGGAACGCATAAAGAATAAATCTAGGCCACACATCATACACCACTACTTTTTCCATTGAAGTCCAATCATGTCTTACAATAAGTACTAGGACTACATGCAAAGACTCTCAACAGGCCATACAGCTGGACTTGAGAACTAAGTGCTAAATTTATGATCCAGAAAACCCTCACAATTATACTCATTTCAAATTTTGGACAATTTCTTGCCCACATGTGCAGTCTACCATTTCATGTTTTGTTGAGATGTTCGAGAGACAAGAAAAGCATGCAAGTGCCTGTTGAGCTAAAACATGCTTTACAGCCAATTAACTCCTTTAAACAGGCCCAAAACACGCTTAATTAATGAAAAACGCAAAATTGGTGTGCAATTCGAGAGAGTTTCAGTGATCCCCCAAAACCCTAATTTTTTGCGACACCCTTCAGCATCTATAAATAGACAGGCTGCCCACCATTCAACCTCATTCCTTTGGTGCAGATTTCAGCCAACAGCCTTCATCCAGGTGGTGGTCTACCCTTTGCAACGGCTGCCACACCTTCCATAGCTCCTCCAGTGCCTAGCGTATTCATCTATTGCTGCCCCTCACTATCTGGGGCCCTCCCTCCAACTACATTCGGCATCCTTGTCATCGCCAACTCCTCCTCCTCCTACTTGCATTTGGACTCCACAATCCCTAGCATCAGGTGGCAGCCCTTCCACATCATCAGGCAACCTGCTGTTGTCTATGTTTGGTCTTCCTTACCTAGCGGCAGCTAGCATTAATCATCCTCCTCCTAGCGGCTCCTCAATTGTTGCATTTGCAGCTTTCTGGTGTCTCCACCCTCCTCAGGCATCATCCTCTACAGTCGTCTCAATCTCCTCACACTCTAGTGATCAACGTTTGGTGTTTCCCTCACTCCGTCACTTTGACTGGTGGTCACAGCACTTCGAATCCATCTCCAATGGACGTCACTCTCTAACACTCCATTGCTCTACCCTTGGGCACTCTATACACTCTTGCATTCATTTACAGCATTCATTCACTTCAGAGTTTCTTCTCCCTATATTTGTCTCTATGTTAGAGTTTTGAGTTTTGCATTTGCGTTTCATTTGGTGTTTGGCCTTTCGAGTTTGAGTTTTGCTACTCTATCTGAGCCTTTGAGTTTTAATCTTGGTCATACATGTATTTCCTCAATGCAAACCCCACCATATCTTCACATGGTATCAGAGCCGATGCTCTTCTAAAGAGTATCCTGTAGTGATTGTGGAGACTAGTCTTTGTGCGAGACTCACACGCAACTCGATTCTGACTCATAATGTCTCAAGCGCCTTCTTCTAGGGTTTCTATAAGACCCTATCAGGGTTCTCCATCATTGGAGACTCTGAGAAGCTATTATGGTCTCGAGGAGGAGGTAGGCACACCTTTACCTTTACCATTTTCTTCTTCACGTTTTCGTCATCTTATAGAGAACGAGTTTGAAGAGTACTTGCGCATCATGTACGATTCGGTTTACACCCTCCAACGAGTACTACTACTCCGTCTGGACCGATTGGTAAGACTAGCTACCTCTCTGAACTTGGAGAGATCACAACATTACACACGTCTGGCGATCCATCTCCTTCATCACAACTAGACCTTATGTCAAGTTCGAAGAACCCCATTGAGTCACATGAGCCAAAACCCTCTCCTGTTTCTCCTTGATGTGCCGGGTCCAGATGGTTTTCAGTATATTAACTTTAATAGAGGAAGCCCTTGAAGTAGTCACCCTTCATTAGGTATATCTCTACCATCTGTTTCATTTGAGCAAGTAAACCACACTTCTCAACTCCTTCCCATCCCACCACTATCTTCTCAACATTTTGATCTCCTCACATCTTTATTCTAAAACCTAGAATTACACTCCACTTCCGCTCAAAAAACACTAGGGGTTGGATCTTCCATCTCCACTCCTAGAACTTTCTCATCCCCATCCCCCCCATCTACCTACCCTCCATTCACTCCACCTCTTGGTGCATCATTAGGGGAAATGCCACCCTTTAATGTTGTACCTTCCACATACCCCATCTTTTCCACATCCTTACACTCTGGGACAGCTATGATGGGCATTCCCCTCACTACCCCGAACACTCACAACCTTTCCACACGACCTTTCAAACACATGGATATCCATCCTCTGCTTATGGACTGTCATCACATATCCCTTGGGTCACTCCTACGCGAGGATTTCCATCTTCTACTCCCTGTGTCCCTATCTCTCCGCCTAAGCCTCCTCATGCAGTTACCATGCCCATACCTAATCCAACCATGCCCACATTTGATATCACTGTGCATACTTCTCGTATACGCGGTGGGTACTTTGGGATTCCTTCCCAAATGTGCACCCTTCCTTTTCTATCCCCCCTATCCAACATACACCCATTACACACCTTCTCTATCTCCTAGCACTACCACTCCTGTTGCGACGGCCAAGAATGCCTTCACAAATAAGACACATTTTAACAGGTCAAATTTCACCACTTGGTTGAACTTCATGCAACAAGTGCTTGAATCTCGACAACTTTGGGATCTCGTCATCCGTACCAAAGCCTATGCCAGACCCTTGATTAGCTCACTCAGCTCACATCCGTCGATAGAGAGTCCGCAATGCACCAGCCAATGTTGAGTTAATGCAAGGATTGCTTCCTGAGTTCCACTCTCAATTACAACACTTTCCCCTCACATCTGAGCATTGGAGTCATCTCATTGATCGCTATGTAGCAAGAGATCGCACTCCACATATCAATCTTGATTTTGAGCTTCAAGAATTTTCCATTAAGGAAGAAAATGATCTGACAATCAAGTTGGGTAGTTATTCACCATGTTTGCCAGTACTAGCTCCCAAAAGTCAAACAATTAGATCATATTCTTCTTGAACAAGCTACCCGACAAATAGTTCCATTTTATCCAACACATTATCAAGCAAGGATTGGTTATTTGGGAGGGAAAACCAACAATGGCAAGAACTCACAAGATGCAAAGGCAAGCCAAAACAAGGGTGATACCCTTTCTCTAACAGAACCCAAGAAACACGACCCCTTTGGTAGCAAATTCCTAAGAAAAATAAGTTTGACATACACTGCTAGCAATCAGGCCATGTGGACGAGGAGTGTTGTACCAAGGCCCAAGGACTTCTAACCAAGAAAACCACAGCACAGCACTATAACTACCCTACTTCGGCTGGCCAGTCCACTGGAGCTACACCTCCCATTGTTGCACCCTTTGCTCCATCTACCCCACTGGCTATTGGACATGTGGGCGGACAATCTCAGCAACCTATAACTTTCACTGCTCCTGAAGGATTAGCTTATTGGTCTGCTACTAGTGGCTCACTTTTGCACTTTATGCATCCATTCTTAGGACATCCACTGCACCTTCTAGGACCTCTTTCCCACCTCGACATATGCACTGGTGGCCACACACTTGGCCTTTCCCTTTTTAGAATTCCATTGCATACTTACATACTCATTGCATTGCACTTACCTTCGCTTTCCTTTACTTTCAATTTTGCTTTTTGAAGCATCTCACTTCTCACCTCTATGCTTGCAAATGTTGATCTCTTTTGCAGGGTTTTATATTTTAGTGTAGGACTAACATATAGGTTCATACTAGTCCTTCCTAAGCTGGAGATAGAAGCTACACATCGTTTCTTTCATGGTTCCATCTACTTGGAGTTTTGCTCTTCTACCAACATGGAGGCTTCCCTCCTGTGACGAATCATGCAGCACATCTCTCCATGCTATCATGGCAGTGACTTCTATCCTTGCTCTTCCAATAGGGATACTTCATCATCTTCCTCATGATTCTCAGCACCACACAAGGACCAACATCCTCAAGCTCCTCTTACTTCTTCGACATCGACATCCAAGTTGAGAGAGGATTTCTACCCTTCTTGGTATCAACATCAACCCTCCCCCCCTCCTAGTTGTACCTTCCCCTATGCATTGCATAATTTCATCATGTTTGCGAAGAGGGCTGGGGGAACTAAACAATTTCCCCATGAGGAGCACTGTCCAAGTGGCACCTCCTGCATGAGCATTCTTCAGCATATAGCATACTATGCATCCCATTGTGCAAAGCACGATTGGAAGCATCCTAAGCTCTTTTCACCGACGGATTACACCACCATCCTCTAATGGATAGGTAAGCTGGTTTTTGTTTAGTGATGTGTTGGATGTACCATCCCTACTCTTGTCCTCTGGGTCACTCTTACTTAATTGGCCATAACCTATAAAATTAACCTTTCCAACCCAAAACAAAAAACAAAAACACAAAAAGTTCAATGTGGTTCCGTCCATCTTTATAGAGCTTGGTAGACCATTGGGCAACCAACGTGCACCCTTTGTCCGATGCCTTGTCCTCTCTAGGGCGACTACTTAGACTCCTTAAGTAAGATAACCATCGCCTCTGTAGTCTTGGTAGGCCACTAGGCAACTAATGTGTATCCTTTCGTCTGATGCCCTAGCAGCTTTGGGATGAAACACCTTGGGATAACACTTGCTAGCCTCTCCTTTTCGCTCAGTTTTGGGCTTAAGAGGGGGTCTTGAGCTAAAATACACTTTACAACTAATTAACTTCTTTAAACAATCCCAAAGCACGTTTAATTAATGGAAAACATAAAATTGATGCGTGGTTTGAGAGAGTTTCAATGATCCCTGTCATGAGGACATGAAATTTTGAGATGCTTTAATCTTGCTCTTAACATTTGATTAAGTTATTAATCAAATGTCCAAGGTTGTTAAGCACATGTTGCACATCGCAATTATTTTAAGGTAACAAGCCAAGGCCCTCGAGAATGCAATGGGTATCAAAGGCAAAAGTTGTGATAAGTTATGCCGACTCGATTTTTGTAGTCAATTGGAATCAAATGTGACCCTAGAACAATGGTTTGACATGTCAATGGTGGCACTAGGGACTAGCATTAATTAATTAATTAATACCAATCTAAGGGTCAACAAAGGTTTAAGACCACTTCAAGTTGCACATGGCCTAGCCAATTAAATTATGGATGGGCACACATGGGTCAAAAGGGCTGAATTTAATTTTCACAATTATTTAATCTAAAAATTAATTAAATGGCTAGATAATGCAGAAAAATGAGTTTAGAAGGTTGCCACTTGGCAAAAATTCCCATGTAAGATTGAAAAACGTCTTTGGAGGCTAGAGAGAGACATTCAAGGCATTTAGCTTGCAAGAGAGAGGAAGGAGATGTTATTGGTCTGTTCTACAGCAATTGAAGGACCTTCTAAGACAGCCAGGGGCAGGAGAAGAGCAATCAACAAGTGACAGCAATTTTGAGGGTTCTTGGAGATGGTGACAGCAACTGATGGCTGGCAACAACAAATTCCGGCATCCCTCGCAGTAGGCGACAACTCCTAGGCAGTATTTGACAAGCCGCACCCAATTTGAATACCTTTCTCACGAAGAATTCCTGATTTTCTCTTTTCTCGCATTCTCTCACCTTCTCCAACTTGTGCTCAGTAAATCTCAGCATTTCTCTGCCTTTTGGATCAGATTTCAATCAAATTTGGTGGATAGCAAAGAAATCTCTGTTGTAAACCCTTAATTTCTGCAGAAATTAGGGTTTAACCACCACCTCAAGACCAGTGACAGTTGGTGAAGGCATTGTACACTGAATTCAACACATGAAATTTGTATAATTGTCAAGAAATTCAGATCCCAACCCATTCATTGTAATTTGGGGCAACATTTGGCCAATTGGAGGTTCCTTTTGTGCAAGTCCTAAGTGGAAAAACAAGAGCCCGAATTGATTGCTAATTGTTGCTACAGCAAAGGGACTTTTGGAACAACAAAGGAAATTGTAAATCCTAGTTTGTACTCATTCCATTGGCAATCAAGTTAAAGAAATACCAAAAGGGACACCAATTTTGGGGGGAAATAGGGTGTCCAATCTCCGAGATTATTAAGGTAATTTGTGCAATTGAATATCCTCGTCCTCAAAATCCGACAATATAACCAAGGCATTTGCCCCATATCCATGTGCTTTAGAAGTCAAGGGCTGATGCACATCCATTGTGGTAGAGTGCTGCTATCTGCAGTCCCACGGAATAATGACTTTATTGTTCTTGTCCTAGGCCATACACTTGGGGGGAACACTAATGGCTCCTGTCGAGCCTTACAAATAGAGGTTGCCTTAATGCTCAAAGGTGTAACACCAACACCTTGGGACAAAGACTTGTCCATGCCATGCACATAGATACGTAGGGCATTCTATATATCCTCCAAGGATCCAATGTTCTAAACATCTTTCGACTTTTTATCCTTTTTTGAGTGCACTTCTTGCTAGCCATGGGAATCATTAGTGAGATGTAAAAGGAATTGTTTGTCTTTGCCCAGATTCCCCCCCATAGGCATCTATGTGCATATGCCAAGAAGAACCATCCTATTGTACAATGGGTACATCATTTGTTTGTCTTGTCTCTTCTTTGATTTTAGTACATTCACTACTTGGTCAAACCTGGTGAGACATATCCTTGACTCCCCAAACCTATGGAACCTTGTGCAAGGATTGGAACATTATTCCATACGATGTTGTCTACTAATGGAAGGCTAGATATGCCTTCACTATTGTCAAGTTGATGCAAGGTCTCTTACCTGAATTTCATTCACAGCTTCAACATTTTGACTTAACATTCAAGCATTGGGCACACCTGACTGACTGCTATGTAGCTCCGAATAGCACCCATCACATCAATTTCGATCATGAGCTCCGAAACTTTAAAATCACTGACCAGGATGACTTAAAAGTCAAGTTGGCTGAGTATTAGTGCCTTCTCACCAAGTTCTCTACCACAACGACTCCTAAGTCCTTTGACAATCAGGTCACATTGTTTCTAAACAAGCTACCAAGGAAATACCTCTATTTTATACAACAAGTGATCTCACAATCCACCATCCCAACATTCTATGAATTTGAGTGTCAACTACTGCCTTACACTCAATTGTTCAATCAATTTCATAGTTTGACCTCTACAAAGGGGGCTCTTGCTCCTTCTTCTCAAAAGGGACAGCAAAGGAAGGGTAAACAAAATCAAAACCAAACTAGTGAGACCCAAGGAAACTCCCAATCATCTCTAAAACCCAAGTGGTAGAATGTACCGAAGAAAAATCGGTATTGCCAACATTGTCAAAAGGCTGGTCATTTTAATGAGTGTCGATCAAAGGCACAAAGCACAACACCAAAAGATAATACTCAAACCCCCACTCCTCAATCAGGCAATCCCCAATAAGGGAGACAAGGTGGTAGCAACCCTCAACAAGGGCAGTAGCAAGGCCAAACCCACACTACCACCAGTTAGTCATCATAGTTGACAACGTTCTCAATGGCAAAGGGCTTGTTTGACTAGTCACAGTCAAGAACTTCAACTACTCCTTGGATTGTGGACAGTGGAGCTACCCATCACATGACCCCCGTCACGAACATTTTTCTTTCGTGAGCCCCTGCAACCAAGCACGTCCGAGTTGGAAACAATTCCTCAGTCACACCATTCAGACTCACGGTCACATCAATTTTGCCACTAGCTAAGACCCGGATCGCGCTACACTTGATGATGTATACTACATTCCCTAGCTTGGAGTGAACTCGTTATCTGTTCAGCAACTTTGCCAGTTTGGTCAAGCGGCCTTCTTCACAACAACCACAATCAAGGTCCTTCACTCTCAGACTAGTTTAGTGATTGCTCGCCGTGAGGCACAACCTAGTGGCCTGTACCACATGACAGATTCTTTCCAAGCTAACAACCGAGGGCTCTAAAATCCACTGCTTCCAAGCTTTAGCCACTACACGAAAGTCTACGAGTACTGAGTGTCTTTGTCATTTTTGCCTAAGACGTCTCGAATACAACTCTCTTTATGAGTTATCACGTCAACAGCTAGTTGATGGCCTTCTCCACCTTAAGCCATCATAGGACATTTGTAAAGCTTATCAACTTGGGAAACGTCATACCCTATTCTCTCAGTAGTCTACACATAGAGTTGAGGCGCCTCTTAGATTGATCCATGTTGATCTTTGTGGGCCGACATCCACCACGGCCTTAAACAGTGCACTATACTTATTTTTATTGTGGATGATCATCCTTGTTACATATGGACGTACTTTCTTAAGCATAAGTCCGACGCCTTCACATATTTTTCTACTTGGGTAATGTTGACACATAACCAAACTTGTCATCGTGTTGGATATATGAGGAGTGATAGTGGGGGCGAGTTCACCTCTCACAAGTTTTCCAAGTTTCTACAAGAGCATGGCACTTCACGCCAACTTACCTCTACCAACTCCCCTTCAAAGAATGGAGTTGTAGAGCATGGAAGCCAAACCATCATGATCATGGCACACTCTATGCTATTCGTAGCAGAGCTCCCAGAGTACCTTTAGATTGAGGTTGTTAACACTTCAGTGTACATCCTCAACTAGAGCCCCGCCGACTGCGGTTGTTCCTCACCGGCAAGGTAACGCATCTCGTGGAGGGATCCTGGGAGGTGAAGAATCTGTTGGTATCAACAAGCCATGTGGGTTTCCAAGATCCTTCCGGCTTGCATGTCCAACTTCATTTGCATCGTTGTTTACAGCTGATTACAAGCACATTCTAAGCTGAATAGTAGGCAGGAAGCTAATTAAGTGCTAGCTAATTAATGTGATAGGTAAGCACAAGACCTTCATGCAATGGCTGGAGCAAAATAAAAGCAGACTCTGATAGTTATTTTCCCCCCCAAAACTGGCTGAGGTTGGACCTGATCTTGCTGTGCCACCATCTCCTCATTTCCCCACACATGGTCCTTTGCCTGCTACGTGCTGTCACAAGGCTGGATGTCACATCATCAGTAATGGTGCCTGAGCCCACAGCAGAAGAATGCACTAGAAGATGAAATGCAAACTGCACCTTCAAAAGTCATATGATATAAATTACAAAAACCTAACATCTTAAGGCAATCAATTTGCAGAAATGCCAGACAATAAGAAGCCAAAACTTGTTGCACAATTTTGCCATGTGCACAATCTTTAAGCTACTTGCAGTTGACATTGTACATAGCTAATTGGGTTTTTTTTTTTCACTCTCCTTTTCGGGATGTTGCAGTCTACTTGTACTTTTGAATAGAACACCTCATTATTCATTCTGGAAGTCTAGTCAAAGAAAAAGTACAAATGAAACAAATTGCTACAGAACACGGGCGAAGCAGGAACTCGGTATGCATGAGGTCAAGCAAATTTTCAAAAGCAATGAAGGAAAATGGCAAAAGAAGAGACATTTCCTTATCAAATTCCCAGTATCAAAAATGAGAATAGTTAAAATAAATATTATATTTTCCACACGTTAAGCCCTTATTCACCCCTGCCTCAATATCAAACAGAAACTGATGGCATGCATATGATATGCCAGACAAAAAACTGTCAATCAGAATTCCCATTAGCAGTTATGAGGCTGCCAGGAAAGGCTTACAGGCATGTTACTTTCAATTCGTTGCAGTGAACCCCAAACCACTTGCATGGGTCCTCATCATACACATTCCAATTAGACAGCACACGATTTGGGTCATGTTCAATTCTTGAGCGGAAGTGCAGCAAAGCCCATCCTGTATGTAAAGCTTGTTAGAGAGCTAGACTACAGAATTTGATATTCTCCACCTAGGTTTAGTAGAAAGGAGGTGGAGAAAAAGAAAATCAATGAGCTTCACTTGGAACTTGATGGTTTGGAAATTAGAATTTAGATCACACACCATCTGGCGATAGACTAAGGGCAGCTTGCATTAGAAATGCAACTTGTGCCAACAGCATCAATATACGGACTCCCATTCGAACTGAATGTAGCATGCCCTCTAAAGAATCAGCTCAATCACAGCAATTGTATCAGAACCAGCTGGGTTCACCCAAACTTTGACCTTGCAAACTCCGCTTATGCAATGCTATCTCGAGGAGCTCAAAACCGCTTCGATTTGGACAAGAAACCGCCGATGATGTTCACAGTTTCAGCACTAACCAAATCCAAAGGAACCTAATTCCAATCGCCCGTTGCTTTCCTTAATAGGCCCAGCAAAACTTATGAAGGTCCTTCTCCAAAGACGCAGGAGAAGCTATTAGTCTTTCAATGTTCATGCAGATGATGCACATTCAACTTGGATTGGTTGTCGACTATATCAACTGTACTTAGTTCTATTCCTTCGCTGTTTGCTCTGTGATGCTGTATCCCTTGACGTAAACACAGGGCAAGCTATTACTCTGTCACTGTTTAGCAGATGATACACCTTCGCTGCTATAACTTCACTGTTTGCTCTGCGATGCAGTACGTCTGTACTCCACTAAGGCTCTGTTTATCCTGTATTGTTTTGCTTCACCTGTATTGAATAATTGTCTCAAGACCAACAAATGCAAAAGCCTGTAGCGTTATGCGTCACCTATACCTGCTTTGTTTATCCTCTATCGTTCTGCTTCACTTGTATTGAGCTATTGTCCTCAAAGACAAACCCACGCAAAAGCCTGTATTGTATTATTGTGCCCAAATGTAACAGCTGCTCTCTTTATCCTTAGCTTGATGCGCAAGCCAGAGCTCCTGATTTTGTCGGCTGTCTCCTTCTCTCTGTTCTTTGATGGCAGACTCTCTCTACTGCCTGTTGTTGTTGCAGGTCAAAAGGGGAACGAGCGCCTTTTTAGGCGAGGGAAGGTAAGGCTGGTAAGGATGATGGCTCCACCTAATCTTGATGACAACCTTTGAAATGGGGATGGGGGGGGGGGGGGGGGGGGGGGGGGCTGGTGCGGGGGAAGGAAGAGAAGAAAAGAGAGGAATAAATAGAAAAGAGAGCTTTTCTGATTCTGTGCAGAGACCCAAGAAGCTACACAGAGAGAGAGAGACAGAGAGAGAGAGAGAGAGAGACCTGGTCGCGGGAACAAGTGGAAGAAGGGAAGGTGAGTCGGGACAAAACACCCTTGAACGAACGATTATCGCTAGGCCTACCAGGATCCGATTGTGTTCTTAGCCCGGAAGACTAATCCATGCACCCTTTAATTAACAATTATCACTAAGACTAATCAACACCCCACTATTCATCACCAACTAACAAAAACAAATGGCCAACAAACACACCCAACGATTCAATTAATAATACACATATATCACCAAAAGACAAAGTCCGCTTGCTCCTTACAACACTTGCCTACATTCCATGATACACCACAATAAAAGTCCACCTTATTGCAAATCAACAACTACCTTGTCATAAATCAACAATCCCGGCTAGGGAATTGGTGTAAGCCCCAATGTTCACGCAAAACTATCCTTCTCTATAATTTTCCTAGTTGGATTTTTGGAAAACTAGTTCAAATTCGAGTCTGTCCTTATGAAATCCGACTACTTTTTTGATATTTTAGTTATAAACCAACTCTAATCCATATTTTTTTCCCCCAAAAATCAATCATATTTCAACATCTTCCTTTTTTTCCATTTGATAGGAAGAAAGTTTTTCATGAACACTAATCAACCCTCCTACATACAGAAATTAAGAGCTCTAGCACACAAAAGTGAGAGCCCAAAGGGAATATCTCAAACGGGAAAACCAACTAGGAAACACACCAAAGCGAAACACTTTAATAACAAGTTGAGATCCTCATTAAGGCCTATCAATCCCATCGAAGAATGTGATACATGTTGTCAATATACGCATTTCTTGCTGACATAAGGAAAAAGCCAAGTCAAAAGGCGAGATACTGCATTTTGTAAGATGTGTAAGTAAATAAAAATAAAGCTCATTATGTTATTTCACATAAAAATACATGGATGTGCAAGCTTTGTTTAAGTATGTGGAAAACCCAATAAGCACAAATCTGTGTTTGTACCTATGCCTATATTCTATTGCTACCTAATGTCTAAAATTTTAGCAAAGCCTAAAAGTGAAGCCTCTATCTAGCTCAAACCTTAAAAAAAGAAGGAAGTTGGACTTTCACAGTTACAAAATAAACATTGAATCAATACAAGAAAATCATGTGTTTTATATTTATGTCTTTGCCAAATTCATATTGCTAGCTGGCTTGGCCCGTGCTGATGGCCAAGCCTACTAACCGCGTTTCACACAATTTGCAACATTATCATGAAGCTCACAAGACTAAGCATCGCCGTGTCATAGTTGCTTCCCTTTGCTCATAAAAAATAAAACAAACAACATGCTTTATACATATCAAAGCCAATCACTTTGCACTTTGCAATAATGATGTATTTTTTAAACCTACTTGAAGCTATGATACAATTTTTTAGATATTGAATGTAAGTTTATTGAGTCAAGCATTTTATACCTTTTATAACTTGCTTTGTAAAACCTTCAAACTATAGCATCACAATATTGGCCTCTCATTGTGAATTAAGATTTGTGTGGAAATGTGCCATTTTGAAGTTCATTGAATTAAGATTTGTGTGGAAATGTGCCATTTTGAAGTTCATTGTGCCGCATTAGCTTCACATTTTTCTAAGCAACACATATTCTTCCCTTTATAGCCACAACATGAAGGGGATGCACCTTGATCACACTTTGCATACATGCTTTGGCTAGATGTATATAGATTTAGCAACTTGAGTTAAGATTTAGTTTCTTCATTGATACACCTATGTATGTATACAGATGTAGGTGCATCTATAAATGATCATGCACATACGCATGCGTGCACACATGCACACTCTCTCTCTCTCTCTCTCTCTCTCTCTCTCTCTCTCTCTCTCTCTCTCTCTCTCTCTCTCTCTCTCTCTCTCTCTCTCTCTCTCTCTCTCTCTCTCTCTCTCTCTCTCTCTCTCTCAAAATGAAAAAATGCACAAACACTTTAATTTACATTGTGATTTGACCCATTATTGCCCAATAAGCAAAACACTTTGATTGTAATTTTATCAAGATGTCACTTTGGAGATTAGCGTCACTTTATAGGAAGTGAGGTGTCAAGTGTTACCTATTTCTTTGGATAATTTCTCTAAATTTATATTAAGGCTACTTAGAGCAATAAAGAAAACTTAGCCCCAAATCACCGAACTATGTGAAGCAAGAAGACTACTTAAGAGCATCTTCACATGCTTAAGAGCTCCCATGTCAGGAGCAACCTGTAAAAGGGGATATTGTGAAAGTCAATGGTGGAAAAATCTATTCATAAATACATCTTACACATGCATTCTAATGACATCTACTAAAATGGACAAAATCCTACATTGATTCACAATAATCATCACTTAATCATGAGTTGGTGTTCTTTTTAACATTCTAAACTTCCATGCACTATCTACATGGTCTCCATCATTTGAGGGATGTTATCTTCTATGTGAATAGGTCCTTGTATATGTACACCTACCCACTCTTTGATGGATCCATCCCTTGATATATGGATTAGATGGTGTGTATAGCACATCCAACTTTTATTCCTAAAATGTTATTACCCTTTCAACCTATTGTTTACCATGTTTACTATTTTCTATTCTAAGAGTTGATCTTTAATGGGATTATTTGATTAATACACACATTACAATATTGGTCCCTTAAAATCTCTGTGTGTGTGTGTGGCAAAGCAGATCACATGCGAATCTAATATCTCAAATCTTAGATACATACAATCGATACTTTTTCCCATGTTTATGCTTTCTTGCTATCTTAGAGCACTTGTTGTGTGTATGGAAGGTTAAACCATGGTGTGACATTCCACACGCACGCGCACACACACTTACACACACACACTCTCTCTCTCTGGTGCACAGATCGGATGTTGTATGCTCGCGTAGTGAGCGCCGGAAGGTCCCCAAGAACAAAAGAACTCTACTTTTTGCACAAAACTCAAGGTAGAAAGCATGCACGACATGAACAAGAGACCAATTGGGTGCAATCTCCCCCCATGCCTTGTGTGAGCGCTCCACAAAGCATGTATTTTATGTATTAATCATCTTCAAGCTCAAATAATAGCCCAAATTACAAAATAGCACGCTTTTGGCTTTTGAGTTTGCTTTAGCACAAAATAGAAATAAAGCTAATGGGTGGGCGCCCAAAGAGTCAGGCATACCCAATACAATGTCCAAATAGAAATATCATAATCGTGCGCCCATACGAATACAAAATAATAAATAAATATCCAACGCCTTAATAGATAGGCGCGACAAAATATAGGCGCCATGCCTAAGGTATGCGCCCATCAAAATATAAGTGATAACTCGAATACACACTATCCTCCAATGCTTTCCTCCACCACTGCTGCTATCTCTACACATCAACTGAAGCATTCACAATCGTTAGTAAAATAATACAATTAAACTGACAAAAGTGAATACCTAGCAGTCTTCAACTACATAAATAAATTAACTGGTTAGAAATCAATCCTAACCTTAATTTATCACGAGTGTGCACTCTAAACTCATAAACGTTTATTAATTTAATATGTATTTTGTGGAATCACCCGCTATGGAATCACCCATGTATACACTAAATTAATGGAATGCCCGAAAAGGATAGGCGTCCCCATCAACTTCTCGCACAAAGAATCCACTTTGTGTATGAGCCTCGGTCAACAAAGTTTACGGAATCCACCGTAAAACCTCACGGAATCCACCATGGTACGGAATCCACCGTGAAATATGCCTCCTGGCATCATAGGCAGAACCTTGAAGTTTATCCATAAGATCATCTACCCTAGGAATTGGATATCTATTCTTTACAGTAATTTTATTTAGGGCACGATAATCAATGCACATACGATAAGTATTATTCTTCTTCTTTACCAACAAAACAGGTGCGCCAAATTGAGAACTACTAGGTCTAATTAATCCTCTGTTTAATAATTCCTCAACTTGATTTTGAATTTCTTTCTGTTCAATCTGGTTGTGCCTATATGGTGCTTTACAAGGTGGTTGTGTACCAGGAATTAAATCTATTTTGTGGTCTTTAGGATGTGAAGGAGGTAGTCTAGGTGGTAGATCTTCAACAAAACAATCTTTAAATTGTGCAAGGAAGTCTTTATGCCTAGGGTGCATATGTTTTTCTTTAGCTTGAAGTTCATTCACCCAAATTAGATAAGATTTACTGCTTTTGCGTAATGCACGTTAGCTTGAGTATGAGTAGGCAGTAAAAAATTATTAGATGCGTGCATACCATACAATGTAATGTTTTTTCCTTGAAAATGAATGTTAATTGAATGTGTGGAATAATCTCTGTCAGGATTATGCTGATAACGCCAAGGCATACCTAGGATAATATCACTGGACTGTAATGGTACAACTAGAAAATTCCTTCTTTCAGTATATTCACCAATTTGAATTTCTAAATCATGCACCTCTTGTGTTCCATTATACATTGTGCCTAAAAATGCTGCTTTAATGCGATAATGCATAGGAACAGTTTGTAATTTCAATTCTTTCACTAACTTTGCAAAAATAAAATCATGTGTACTACCATCATCATGCAAAATAATATTTTATTTTCCATACACTAAACATTTCATTGTCAACAAAGAATGTGGAGTTGGCATACCTGGTAAAGTATCCAAAGGAGTAGTAATGTCGTTCTCATCTTCCGTAAAGTCAGGCATTTCCTCATGTTCTTCATCTTCCATTGCTCCAAGATAATTGATATGAACAGGTGGCTTCTTCGATTGGAAATTGGCTGCTAGATGTCTAGGTTGATGGCATTTATAACACACTATAGGTTTGGCTTTAGATACATTGTTTGCAATGGCAGGAAGTCTAGGAATATTAGGATTTGGCTGTGAAGATGGCTTAGGGTTTTGATTGGTATTTGATGGCAAAGCAGGTGGTTTTGTCCAAGACTTACGAAAAGATGATGAAGGAAATCAACTTTGGTTGAATCTTCTAAAATTTGAATTGAATTGCTTAGAACCATAGTTACCATTTGCTTGAAATTGTTGTGGACGCTTGTCTCTTCCTCGAAGCTTGTCTTCAGTGTCATGAGCTAAAGAAATTGCATCTTCAAGAGTTGTAGGCTTGAACATATTGACTTCAGCGTAGTAATGCCCAAGTAATCAAGAAATATACTTGCGCTTGTGAGTCGCTTCAGGTACATCTTCAAGCATGCGTAGTTGGAGTAAGGCATTCCAAAAGCGTTCGGTGTACTGAGAAATAGGCTCATGATCTCTTTGCTGAAGAAGGTTCCATTGCTTTATGACTTTTTCATGGAATTGTGGAGGAAGGAAATTCTGCATAAACTTCTTCTTGAAAGTCTCCCAGGTAGTGGGACAATCTATGCTCTTACGAACCATGGTCCACCAAAGAGATGCTCTATCCACTAATTGATTAATGACAAACTTGATTTTATCTTTTTCAGCATATGTCTCTTCATGAAAGTAATCATCAAACTGACTGATGAATGCAAGAACAGTCTTTCCATCTCGAGTGCCATTGAAAGTACAGAATTTGAAATTTCTTTTACTTATCTTTGTTTCTTTGCGGATGGATTGAGCTTCGAGAGTCACATCGATGGTTTGTCGGATAAGATATTCGGGTTGTGGTCCATCTTTGTCGGTAGTCGATCTTTGTAAATTGGCCAATTGAACTTGCAAGGCTTGCCGGGCTCTTCATTCTTCGTCCAACTGCATCATAATTAAATCAAATTTTTGTTCCACCGTAGGTTCAGGAAGATTGCCTTCAGCCATTAAATCATCCATATTTTGTTCCATTATCCTGTAAAAATTCAAAAGACCTCACACTCTCAAAATCCAATTAACGGGATGAGCATAGCTCAAAGTCGGGTGTACAAGGCTTATAGATTTTTGTTTGGCTTTCACGGTCTTCGACTTTTACGGTTGCGAGATTTGAAATCTTTGTAAAATCTGCGTATGTCCATCTGCGTGTGCTGAAACTGGTTCAGCAAGTCTGCGTATGCGAACAGAGTCTTCCAGGGAACAACTCTGCAAGTCAGTGCTTCTGCTCAGAAACAATCCTTATGGGAGTTTTTGGCACAAATCAGTTCTGACTTTTGATGACTTGACTAACTTGCGGAGTTCCAGAACTTATGGAACTTGATTAATTTTGAAGCTTTGTGTGACTTATGACTCGATTGACTTAGCTTAAAGCTAGTCTGAATAAAAACGTCGAATTTTAAGGGGGGGCGTTTTTCAGCCGGCGGAAATTTCGGCGATCCTCTCCTGATGCCGTTTGTTGACGATTTGTTGTTTTAAGCTTCTTTAAGCTTTCTAACTTTTAAACTTAAGCTTTTAAGCTTGTTGGAAGATATGGAAATTGCTGTATTCTCTGTTCAAAGCGACTTGAAGAGAGGGATGTAGGAGTGGTCATCCACCGTCTCAGGCCGGTCCTTTGCGATTAGAGGCTGTAAACAGAGGTTCTTGACCGCTAGGAATCCACCGTCTCAGGCCGGTCCTTCGCAATTAGAGGCTGTAAACAGCAGTTCTTGACCGCCAGGAATCCACCCGTATCAACCGTTCACGATGAGACTGACCGTAGAGCTCAATCGTTCCAGGAGCTCCGCCTTCGCACACGATGGGTAGCGATTGGAAGCTCTCAATCTCAGCTTCGCTCTGATACCACTGGTGCACAGATCGGATGATGTATGCTCGCGTACTGAGCGCCGGAAGGTCCCCAAGAACAAAAGAACTCTAGTTTTTGCACAAAACTCAAGGTAGAAAGCATGCATGACATGAACACAGAGACCAATTGGGTGCAATATCCCCCCATGCCTTGTGTGAGTGCTCCACAAAGCATGTATTTTATGTATTAATCATCTTCAAGCTCAAATAATAGCCCAAATTACAAAATAGCACGCTTTTGGCTTTTGAGTTTGCTTTAGCACAAAATAGAAATAAAGCTAATGGGCGGGCGCCCAAAGAGTCAGGCATACCCAATACAATGTCCAAATACAAATATCATAATCGTGCGCCCATGCGCATACAAAATAATAAATAAATATCCAACGCCTTAATAAATATGCGCGACAAAATATAAGCACCATGCCTAAGGTATGCACCCATCAAAATATAAGTGATAACTCGAATACACGCTATCCTCCAATGCTTTCCTCCGCCACTGTTGCTATCTCTACACATCAACTGAAGCATTCACAATCGTTAGTAAAATAATACAATTAAACCGACAAAAGTGAATACCTAGCAGTCTTCAGCCACATAAATAAATCAACTGGTTAGAAATCAATCCTAACCTTAATTTATCACGAGTGTGCACTCTAAACTCATAAATGCTTATTAATTTAATATGTATTTTGCAGAATCACCCGCTATGGAATCACTCATGTACACACTAAATTAATGAAACGCCTGAAAAGGATAGGCGTCCCCATCAACTTCTCGCACAAAGAATCCACTTTGTGTATGAGCCCCGGTCAACAAAGTTTACGGAATCCATCGTAAAACCTCACGGAATCCACTGTGGCACGGAATCCATTGTGAAATATGCCTCCTGGCATCACTCTCTCTCTCTCTCTCTCTCTCTCTCTCTCTTTCTCTCTCTCTCTCTGTGCATCCCACCATGGCAAGGATGCCTAGTTACACTTGACATTAGATGCGTATTAGAATTCTCATGATATCTGCAGTGTTAAACATCAATCTAGGTACTGAGACTCATTTTTCCTTGGTAGTAATATGATGCCAAGGCTATTTTTTCATCATGCCCTAGTGGTGAAACTTTCAAGGGCTTTCTTTCACCTCAAGTATTGTTGATAAAGAGGTTTTGTATTCATGTGATGTGAGACTAAAGAGGGTCAAATAGATGCACATATGTTTGTGAGCTTCTTTGGTTGTGTAGGAATCAATGTGGGTTGAAGTCCTAGCATAAAGGACAATATATGTGTGGTATTCATTCTATGGTTTTTGTGTTTACTTGAGGAAGCAATATTACAATCTAACCATCTTCATGATAATGATTCAACTAGACTTGATGCTACAGAGGTTGTTGATCTTTACTGACAATTTGTTCTTAATCATGAATTGATTGCCATTTTCTTTTATTGTCGAGTATATGAACCCATAGATTGATCACCATTTCTCATTATTATTGAGTACACTAAGCCATGCTCATATTTAATTTTGTGGAGAAGTGTAGAGTCATTATCCCAATTCTCTATGTCTATTTGCCAATGGGAACACCCAACTCTATTAAACAAGATCTAAATCAATACTGCAAAGAATCAAGACTAGAATAAGACATTAATATTATATCAAATCAAAACGTCAGAACACAACAATTAGCCGATAAAATATGATAAGTTAGTAAATCATCACTATGCATGATGCATGATTAAAGGTGAATAATCACCTTGTAAGTACATACATGGGAGAGAACCCACTCACTTTAAATGCTTAGCCCTTGTACATATTATGCAATATTCAATATTCTTCATTTTTTAGTTTCTCTCTTTTCCTTTTCTAAAGGGTAATTATGTTAATTACTAGAAAAGTAAAAAAGTCATTAAGTAAACTAAATGGATGTGACTCTCTCTCTCTCTCTCTCTCTCTCTCTCTCTCTCTCTCTCTCTCTCTCTCTCTCTCTCTCTCTCTCCGTGGACTCCTAGTCTTGGAGCATCCCATGGTAGATATTCTCTCCTAGAAGAGAGTACAACATTTATTAGAGAGGCCTATTTATCATTTTCTTAGTACATGATATTAGCATACATTGGCAATCCTTAGGAATATGAACATCAATATCATTAGCTGTTTCATTCCATTTTCTTTGTTATTCTCAAGTCTAGATAACATGGTGAGATGTACTCACTACTTTTCTCTCAATAGGCACCATTCTAGCTTTTTAGAGATAGAAAAATCAACTTACTTCGAGGTTTTTTTTTTAAAGGAAAAAGGGCCAATGCTCTTGTGCACGATAGTGCACCCTTGTTGATTGGTGTATACATGTGAGAGATAACTCATAATGTCTAGTGTCATTGACCCAAAGACATGGGCATCGTGACACTTCCTTGTAGTCTCCTTTATAATTCTACCACATGTCAAAAATGATTTTATCTTTATTTGTGTATCTTAGTGGTAAGATGATCCTATTAGCAAGGTGCCTGCATTGACAAACCAATACACCTCGAAGGTGGAATAGACAACCAAGATAGTACCCTTGCCCACAAACTACTTATCTTATGATGTCACACATTATGTGACATCAATGAGGCTACTTCATCTAATGGGAAGAAGCTTGTCGAGAGCCTCTATCCTTATGGTACTCCTAGTCATCAATTACATGTGGTGGCAGAGATCTAGAATTGAGGGCTAAATATCATGATAATCATTATACATAAGGAAGCGTAGAGACAACATTGTTGTCGCTTCATGCAATCCACAAAGAGGTTCGCCCTAGGTGATCAACCAAAGGCCTTGTGCATATATATTTTTGTGCGTGCACATGTGCATGCATGTGTGCTACATGTCATTCATCAATCCATGCAATCGACGAAGAGGTTTTCCCTGAGTGATTGATCAAAGGCCTTATGGATATATGTGTATATGTGGTGCCTACCCTCAAGGTGGTGTGTAGCTAGAGGAATGTGGCCTTTAAGTACACATTGAAATCAAAATGCCATCAAAATAGTGAGGTGAGGGGATGTGGTGTGCCAGTTGGTGTGAATGCCCATATTGTAGATCACATGGCACTCATGTATCTATCCTTCTATGGGCATGTGGGTTTAACCTATGACATTGAGATGATCCACGATTAGGGACAATCCGATGATTGCCCCACCTCCTTGATAATTATGGAACCTAAGATCTCTAGTTGTTGTTAGGTCACTGTTGAGAAACACTTCACCCACACTTTATGCTTTTGCATTTTTGCGTTTTGCATTTAGGGTTCGGAGTCCCAAAAAGGGGCACCATCCTAGACTGAATATGCCTACTTATAGGCCACTCTCTCATTCATTCCTTATGGCTGATTCATTAAGTCCATTACCTCTTCTCTCCAGCCTCTCCATTACCCTCACACCCCTTCAAGAGAACAGTGTGGTTTTTGGTTCGTGGATGTCTTCATCATCTTCCTTGTGCTACGACAGCCTTGTTCCCTTGTATCACATTCACTCCATGATTCAGAACTTCATCATTCCATTCATTAGAGTTTTTTCTCTCTTTTGTTTTCTTCTCCATGTTTGCCAACTTCACTCCGTGTTCCTCCCCGCAAACCCTACTGTCTCATTGGTATGTCATTTTTTGACATGGTCTCAGAGCTAGAGTTTCTCAAACAGTGGCAAAGATTCTCCACTCCAATGATGGCAAAGACTGGTTGCAGGTTCGGCATCCACTTCTCTTCTTCAACTACATCAATATCTCATTTTTGTAGGTTTTAGGTGTTTTCAGCTTGCTGCCCACATCCCTTTCGCAGAGAACATTGCAGTCTTAGTTGTCCCTTGTTGTCATGTACAGTTTGGTGCCTGTTTCTAGCCTTCCACCCACAATTTGCAGCTGTTTACAACAGAGCTTCCCATACCCTATGTTCCTCTCTGTAAACCCTATTGACTCGCTGGTACGTCATTTTTTGACATGGTATCAGAGCTAGATCTGCTCAAACAATGGCAAAGATTCTCCACTCCGATGATGACAAAGATCGATTGTAGGTTCGGCATCCACTTCTCTCCTTCCACTACATCAATATCTCATTTTTGTAGGTTTTAGGTGTTTTCAGCTTGCTGCCCATACCCCTTTCACGGAGGACATTGCAGTCTTAGTGGTTTCTTGTTGTCATGTACAGTTTGGGGCGAGCCTTCCACTGCAGTTTGCAGCTGTTTTTAGTTTGTTGCCCACACCCTGGGCGTAGATGACATCACGGTCCAAGATTGCCATTGCTGTCTACAATAATCTGACACCTGTTTTCAGCGTATCATGCATTGTTCAGAGTTGATTTCAGCATACTGATTGCTGTTGTTGGTTTTTCTTGCATTTTTAGTATTTCTCTCTCCTCCTCATCAAAGAAGGCAAAAACTGGTAGTGGGTTTCGGCATCAACATTTGATTTCTCTATCATTTCCGCTATGCATTGGGAGATATCCTTTTTCTCCCTCCCACCCTTCCTTATCTAGTTTACCACACTGGTACCATGGTGTCTTCCTCAACATATTGCCCTTCTACTTGGTGTTCCTATCGTGGCACGAACAGTCATCCCATCAAAGACTATCGATATCGACCTCTGCTCCCCACCCCTCCGGAGTATATGCGTCTTCCACTAGGCACTCCTTGTGCCACCTCTCCTTTCTAGGCCAAAGAGATCGTTCCGCATTGGCTATCAGAGTATTATGCTCAAGGCAATAAGTTGCACCTGACACGCACTAAGTTCTTTCAAGCACATGGAGGCTTCAAGACCTTACGAGGTGATAAGCCCGACGCGCACTAAGTTCTTTCGAGCACATGGAGGCTTCAAGACCTTACGAGGTGATAAGCCCTCCTACAGACCACCCCACTCTGTGGAGGTTTCCCCTAGCCACTTTCGGGTACAATCGCTTCCTCGGCCCACATTTTCTCCACAGTCCGCTCTTCTGAGAGCTCTCAATTGTTCCCCACCCTTGGCTCATCCTATGCCTCCTTCTTCCCCACCCTTTTCCACTCAGGTTTGAGAGGTTACTTCTAGGTGCTTTCCAGCTTCTTCTTCCAACCAAGCTTTAGATACCTTATTCAGCACAACCGATGGTACTTCCTTCATCATCAGATGCTTCACAGTCCATGAGCCATGAGTGATTGGATTCCCTTTCTCTCTCAGACTCAGATTTAGAGGGGGATTTTCTTACTTCACCCTTCCAGGGGGCTTCCAGCTCTTCTTCAGCTTCAGAGGGGGTGCCTACTTCTACTCCTTTTGATTCAAAGAGGGACCCTATGTGCCATGAAGTTCTTCACATACCACCACCTTTCACTTTCAAGGAGTGGCTCTCCTTTGAGTAGTCATTTCCTCTACTCATACCCAAGATCTAGAGGATCCACCTAGATCAGGGCCCTTGGGTCTTCAATAGCGACTTGGTGGCTAGGCCTTCATATTCCTTCTAGCATGGAGTCATGGAGCTAGTGGTTTCTCTCCTGAGGTTGAGTTTTGGGTTCTAAAGTTCATCTAGTCTCCCAACTATCTTAAAGTTCTCCTTTTAGGTGGTATTCTTAGATTACAGGGTGGATCTTCTTCGTCCCTTGGTCAGCATGGAGCCACCTCCTGAGATCGAGTATGGGCATATCCTAATGGTTCTCGGCACCACACAAAGTCTGACATTCCTCCTATGCATCACATGTTTTCATCATCTTTGTACTAGGGTACTTGGGCAAGTAAACAATTTCCCCACGAGGGATATTATCCAAGTGGCACGTGTTGCATGAGCATTCTCAACATGTAGCATTGCATCTCCAACTCACTCTTCTCTTGTTTCCCTTTTTGGGCCTGAGAGGGGGTGTTGAGAAAACCTTCACCCTTCACTCATAGTTCGTGTTTTTGTGTTTTGGATTTAAAGTTTGCAGCCCCAAAAAGGGGCTCCTTCCTAGACTCTGACTATGGCTATTTATAGGCTACTCTCTCGTTCATTCCTTACGGCTAATTCATTTAGTCCATTACCTCTTTTCTCCACCCTCTCCACTATCCTCACACCCCTCCAGGAGGACATTGTGGTTTGTGGTTCATGGCTATCTTCATCATCTTCGTTGTGCTATGATACCCTTGTTTCCTTGTATACTTTCACTCCATGATTCAGAACTTCATCATTCCATTCATCAGAGTTTCTTTTCTCTTTTCTTTTCTTCTCCATGTTTGTTGAGTTCACTCTGTGTTCCTCCCCACAAACCCTACTCTCTTGTTGATACGTCATCTTTTGACATGGTATTAGTCTGCTCAAACAACGGCAAAGATCCTCCACTCCAATGATGGTAAAGACCGGTAGCAGGTTCCGCATCCACTTTTCTTCTTCCATTGCATCAATATCTCATTTTTGCAAGTTTCAAGTGTTTTCAGCTTACTGCCCACACCCCTTTCGCGGAGGACATTTTAGTCTCAGCTGTCTCCAGCCGCAATTTGTAGCTGTTGACAATAGAGTGACTGTTGCTGATCACTCTTCATTTAGAAAATAATCTATTTTTTGTAGATTTCAAGTATTTCAGCTTGCTACCCACGCCCTGGACACAAAGCTCATCGTGGTCCAAGCTAGCCATTGCTATCTACAACAGTCTGGTGCCTGTTTCCAGCCTACCACACACTGTTCGGAGTTGATTTCAGCAGACTAACTGCTACTGCTGGTTTTTCTTGCATGTTTATTCTTTCTCTCTCCTCCTCATCAAAGAAGGCAAAGACCGCAATAGCGGGTTCGTCATCAACATTTGATTTCTCTATCATTTCCGCTATGCATTGGGAGATATCATTTTTCTCCCTCCCACCCTTCCTTATCCAGTTTACCACACCGGTACCATGGCATCTCCCCCAATAGATTTCCCTTCTATTGAGTGTTCCTACTTCACCAAGAGTGGTCATCCCACCAAAGACTATCAATATTGACCTTTGCCCCCCACCCCTTCAGAGTATATGCATATTTCATTAGGCACTCCTTGTGCCACCTCTCCTTTTTGGGCCAAAGAGATCATTTTCATTAGCTATCAGAGTATTATGCTCAAGGCAATAAGCCACACCCGACGGGCACTAAGTCCTTTTGAGCACATGGACGCTCCAAGACCTTACGAGGAGATGAGCCCTCCTGGAGACCACCCCACTAGGCGGAGGTTTCCCCCATCCACTTTCGGGTACAGTGGCTTCCCCGGCTTGAATCTCCTCCATAACCCACTCTCCTGAGAGCTTATGATTGTTCCCCACCCTTAGTTCATCATGAGTGTCCTTCTTTCCCACCCTCTTCCACTCAAGTGTTCGAGAGGCCATTTCTGGGTGCTTTCCGGCTTCTTCTTCTGAGCCCTAGATACCTTATTCGGCACAACCAACAGCACTTCCTTCATCATCAGATGCTTTGCAGTTCGTGAGTGGTTGGATTCCCTTTCTTTCTCAGATTGGAATTTAGAGGGGGATTTTCTTACTTTACCCTGAGAGAGGGACTTCTAGTTCTTTTTCGGCTTAATGGAAGCTTGTTGGTTTTATCTTGTTGCCTTGCCATATCTAGGTTTCTGTCACCATGCAATAGCTCATAATGAATTCTCTTTGAAGGACATTTCTTGCATAAAAGGTAAAGGGATTAGAAAGGAACACTATTAGATGGTGAAAGGTAAAGACATTTCTCTCTTTCCTCTTTCTTACCTTTTGTTTCTCTCTTTCTTCCGTTATTATCTATTTTCCTTCCCAAGCATTAAAAATCTTTTTTCCTTTCCTTCTCTGTTCCCATATTTCCTAGTTATTACAAAGACTTATCTTTTCCTTCTTTTTTCCTTATTTCCCAAACCTTAATGCATTCTACTAATGTAAAACCACATACCAATAATCTAATTAATGCTCCTAAATCTTCCACAATCTAAACCATCAAACAAAGGAGATTGAACACCCTTCGACTCCCTCGCTTCCTACCTAAACCAAGTGTCATTTCAAAGATGAACTCCTACTCTGTTAATCGATTTGAGCATGCAAGTACTCAAGCTTGAATTCGTTGATCCTGGCACAACGGAACCAAAATGTCATCACTCTAATGAGCACATTGGCAAGACCTACATACCACTTTTTGCTTCAAGCATTTCAAGCAGAGAGATTTGGCTACCTCCCACATAGCCATGTGCACTCTCTCACATGCAAGTGTGGTGAGCTTAACTTTGAATCCAATTGAGTTGCCTCCTCCCATGAATCCATCGATAGCTCCATGATCCAAGATGTGCTTTCAAGAAAGCTCTATCTCCAAGCTCCAAGTATCAAGCTCCATAGCCATACACATGAGAAAGGAGAAGAGAAAACGAAGAAGATGAAGAGAGGAGAAGAAGAGCTTCTCCATGGTCCCTCATTCTCTCTCTCACACACACTCTTCCTCTCTCACACTCCCTCTCTCCCTCTCTCATACACAAGAATGAAGCAAGGGCAAGATGCAAGAAGAGAGAAAGTTTGACCACACACTAAGAATGAGGTTCTTCATTCACTTTTTGACTTTTATACATGCCCTATCTCCTCCTTGGGCAGCCATCCCCCTTTTAGGTATGTTCCTCCACTCTCTTTCCTCCTCCTTTCCTATTAGCATGGCCTTAACCCATGCCTCTCATTCTTTACAACTTGCACAAGAGAGAGCTTGATGCTCTTTTTGCAAAAATATTAAGGTGTGCTTATTCTTGTGTGCCTCCCTTTTATATTTAGAATATTTTCTTGCACTTTGTATATTCATATTTTCCTTAATGCACCTTTGTACTTTGTCTTCCACTTGCCTTGGGATTGTCTGCCACTTTCAATTTCCCGGATTTTTCATCTTGGTCTTTCAAGGGTTAACAAGCTAGCTCCTTACAACGGTATAGAGAAAGGGATCTAATTTATAAGATTTATAGAACCTTAGATTATTCAACCTATGTTTCTAACTCACCTTAATTAAATTTAACTTGTTGGTGCTAATTAAATACATAACTTAGCTCTCTCTCTCTCTCTCTCTCTCTCTCTCTCTCTGATTTTGTGTATGTGTGTGTGTACACCCCTCCCTCTTGCCCTCCCGTACACTTCACAAGCTATGATGCCTTTAAATGAACAATTGAGAAAGCTTATGTAGGTAACAATGTATTGTATGCTAGAATGAATGCCAAAAGGAAAAATCTCAACCAATGTATTTTGTACTATCGTTAGAAATATGTGGTGGTAATCTAAAAAATCATCATGATCATATGCATGTATGTATAATGTTGGTATAAATTGGCGTATATATTACTAAATATTCTAATGCATTCTATTGCATTCTATCAACTATAATATCATGGCATATATCACGAATGTGATATATTTTTTCATTTGCATCCATCTCTTGTGGTGAGAGAAACTACAAATAGAGAAACTTCTAGTATGCCCAATTCCCAAGAGCATGACCAAGCACAATCATTCCTTGTCTATGACATCGAGGCACTAGGCTCCTCTCATAAATAGAAAAACATTCAAAGGCTAAACTTACAATAAGATAATATCAAAACTAAAGACTAAATGTGGAAATATAGAAGCTTGCAATAACAAAAGCTGAGGATTGAAGTTGAAAGCATTAAGTTCTTTCTCTAATCTTTCTTACTCAACTATTGCTAGGTCTACACATCATGCATTAATAATCAATTTTAGGCATAGTTTTTATTCCAATGTTGCTAGTTCATCTAGGTGTGATGATCAAGTAAATCTTTATGTAATTAAGAAACTGCAACCATGTAATAATTTAGACAATTGTGATGTTATATCCTCCTTTGTTGCATGTCCATATGCCTAGGCAATCCATGTATTGAGTCCATGCTAGAGATTGTGCATCCAAAAAGCCCTATGCCTCCATCATATACACTTTAAATGCCACCACAATCATATGATGCTCTATCATCATTGCCCTCTAGTTTGACCCAATTGGGTATATTTACTGGAGAATCTAGGCTATCCCATTGAGTTTCTAGTACCAAATTCTTACTATAAAGGAAGGAAATTATATTTTAATATGGAAAGTAACACACACACACACACACACACACACACACACACACACACACACATTTCAAGGCTCGTTAGAAGCACATCATGAAGGAATATGGCCACTTGTTCAAGTGGGTTGCAATGACCCACTTCCTTGCATGTTAAATGACCTATCTTCTTGTGATATAACCACATCTAATGGCGGCTTTGTGAGATTTATTTTCTTGTATTTTTGGAGGCCTCTAAATTTTGAAACACCAATTATTCTTATTGAGACTTAGATTGTTGTAATTCTACCATATGAGAATCATTACGAGATGAATAGGAGAATGAGAAGGTACATATTAAGTCAACATGGGTGAAGAGGTTCCTATGTTAAGAACTTAATTGTGAGCAATAAATTTTTTGTTTGACCTATTACACCACTTCTTAGAGAATCTAGGCTGTTATGGGCTCATATAGCCATTGCTTAGGTACCATTGAGCCGATGCTAGCAAATGCTAAGTACTAGGAGGCCAATCACTGAGCAAGACTATCATTAGTTCAAAATGACAATTTGTTAGGCACGATTGAATTAGTGCTAGCAAATGCTAAGTAGTAGGAAGCTAATCACTAAGGAAGACTTGTCACTAGTTCAAAGTGTTTTTTAAGGGGACCCATTTCCTTATGTCAAAGGGGCTAGCTTCTTGTGTTGTAAACATGCTTGTGAATATCAAAATGTGTGATAGTGACCTAGAGGAAGACGGTAGTGCAAAGCTTTAGTGTAAAGCTACTCTAAAACCATGTAATGGGAGAGAGAGAGAGAGAGAGAGAGAGAGAGAGAGAGAGAGAGAGAGAGAGAGAGAGAGAGAGAGAGAGAGAGAGAGAGAGAGAGAGAGAGAGAGAGAGAGAGAGAGAGAGAGAGAGAGAGAGAGAGAGAGAGAGAGAGAGAGAGAGAGAGAGAGAGAGAGAGAGAGAGAGAGAGAACTTAAACATGTCCATCATATAATGAATATGGTCCTACCTTTATATTTATCTACTATTTTCTAAGTTTGATTATACTATTTGTTATTAGAAAGATAACCATAATCAGTTATGATATTTCCAAGTACACCAAGAATATTATAATGTATGTTATTTACATTTGCATGAACTTCAAATTAAACACAATCATTTAAAAAATATGTGATTTGTAATGATAAAGTGTAAACAATTATTATGCAGTGTCATTGCTTCACAATCCCTTCCCAATATAATGACAAGTTCTACCTTTCTAAATCTATTATGAATGTAATGTTTTCCATGTCCATATTGTCTATTTACATAGAAAACATGATTGAAATATTCTAACTTGATAAATTTTTTGAATCGTTGTACAATGATATGTAAACTTGAGTGCCTCAAAGTGTAGATGTGCTCATGTACATTCCCAAGAGCAATGATACTCAAGTAGTTATTTGATACATCGGTGACCACCATGCTTCCTTGCTTATAGTGCTTTCATATGGGGATTTGCTTGATCCACATGGAATCAAAACACATAATTTATCATGGATTTTTTGTTTTGCATATTCTTGCTATTCTCACATGTAAGGAATTCCAAAGAGCTTAACATAATGATCATGGAAAGAAAATGTAGTCTAACCCTAAAAGTCTTAAAACATCATGTGATTTTAAAATAACCACCACCACCATGCTTATCTAAGTAGAATTGATATTTCTAAACAATAGGACAACAACACATCTATATAATTAATATTAATAGAATTGGCCACAATCTAAATATTGTTAAGCTCTATGTGCAATATTAGGACTCTTATAAGGAAAGTGACATCATGAATTTAAAAGGATTCTTGACCAAATTCGTGCCTTAGATGTAGTTTCCTCATGATTATCTAGCAAAATTTTCACTTTATAATGCATTTATTCTACATCTAAATGTTTCTAAATGAGGAAATCCAATGCTAAGAAGGATGTAAATTGCAAGATTATGCCTAAATGATGGCTCACTATGATCATATGGGAAGCTAGTGATGTGCATAGTTACTATTTGACATATTGTCTTATATTAAAAAGACATGTGGATTAGTTTAGGGCATTACACTAATGGATTTTTAGGCTCACAATATGAGAGAGAGAGAGAGAGAGAGAGAGAGAGAGAGAGAGAGAGAGAGAGAGAGAGAGAGAGAGAGAGAGAGAGAGAGAGAGAGAGAGAGAGAGAGAGAGAGAGAGAGAGAGAGAGAGAGAGAGAGAGAGAGAGAGAGAGAGAGAGAGAGAGAGAGAGAGAGAGAGAGAGAGAGAGGGGTTCAATATGTGAATTTTTTGTTATTATTGTATGTAAACATTAAACATTTGGATTAACGAAATGACATATCAAATATGTGAATATATCGAAGGATGTAAGAGTAAACTATGCATTTCTTGAAGGTTATATAAAAGTGAATATATAGAAAGTATGAATTGCTTGAGTTACATAAGACTTATGAATTTGTGTCATACATTGAAGTGGCTTTTAAAAAATTGCATCATTACACATGTAGTGTATTATTTGTTGCATGAGAAGCATGCTTCTTTTATATGCCTCCTACCACAAGGAATGATTACTAATCTCACATTAATCATGATTTATCTCCTCAAGTACTTCATTCTCCATATAACATGAACTTGAATAGGCTTTGAAATGTAGAATTTAAAGGATAGGACTAAATTTGTAGGAATACGGGATCTTCTAGCTCCCCTCTCACCTAGGATTCCCTATAAAACACATGAGTATAGCACATGGCTTCCCCAAGAGAAATTAAGTTTAGTTGTCATTTATAAAGTGTATAGAGTTAAAGTCATAAAATAAATTTATAGCAACAATTTTCAAATAGCTCATAAGCTAAGAAAGAAGAACAATTAGTTGATTCAAGAATCTCTTGAATGCACATGAGGGATTTGTTGATAATGGACCTTGAAGCTAATTACTCCACAATTAGTTAATTTAAGAATCTCTTGAATGCACATGAGGGATTTCTTGATTATGGACCTTGAAGCTAAATACTCCAAAGAAGCATTAATGAGTATATAATGCTTCTTTATAAAGGAGATATAATGATATACCATTATAAATAGTGATAAAGGAGATATAATGGTATATTTTGAAGACAACAGAGATAGAGACAAGGAGAGAAACATTAGGAGGGAACAAGTAGAAAAGTTCTAACTAGATAGACAAGGATAGGACACACAACCAAATAGATAGTGGAGATACCTAGAGACCTTGATCTAGTCACTTGTAGGGAGGTGGTAGTCACACCTCAATCCATAAGTCATACTTTCCCAATATATTGAGGTAGATCTAGCTCCCATAAGCCACTTGAAAGGTCATATAGTCACACATAAATCTCCATCTCCCACCAATTTTGACCATTGCATGATATAGTTGCACATGCACCTCCATCTCCCTCTTGCTATCTATCTATAGCATGAAGCACAAGCAAAAAGGGGTTACACACCTGTCAATAGATGTGATTTTGAACTTTTGAAAAACTTACAAGTGCATCTATTTATTTGTTAATTCATTCATTTATGGACTTGCATTTATATGCATGTTTTCATGATAATTTAGTTATTTTGAGTTGCAACCATATAAGAAGTATCTCCCTTTTTTAATCCTATATGTTTCCATGCCGATCATTGCGCATTACAAGAATTACACAGAATGAGTTATCTTGATCAAGGTGAAAGAATTTTAGTCAAGGTGATGGGTTATTACCACCTTGAGTGGTTGGCATGGAGTCAATTGGTGAGATGGAGTGGAGGTACTAGTGATACAATGCACTAAGGATTGTACTATGAAATTGTTTACTAGCTCAAAACTTTGAATGAAGTTAGTTTTTGCTTTGAAATTTTATTCTCAAATTTAGTCTAAGTTTTCTAGTTGTATTTTGCAACTTGATTAGAATATTTCTTACATTATTGATGTAATTTATATGGGTTCTCCTTTCAATATCAATTTTGCAAGTGCCTTTCTAACTTGGAGTCTTGTCACGACCATATCGATACATAACACTACAAAGACACCCAAGAACTAAGATATCAAGATAAAAACTAAGTCACATTATTTAGTAAGTCAAGTTAGCTACTTGGGTGATTAAAACAATGTAGAGGCTACCTAGCTAGTGAAGAGTAGTATTCATATCAACGATAATTTTTTTTGAAAGGAAGAGTTTTCCCAATACTTAGAGTTATCAAAGATTAAGCTACTTAATATATCCATTGACATTAACAAACTAGAGTGGTTAGACGATAAGGTTATTAATATTAATTAAAATATATTACTTAGCTAAGGTAGGTAGTTAATTAGTATTAATTAAGGCAGGTTACTATGGTAGGTTTGTTTAATGTAACTTTTTATAAAACATAGCTAATTAAATCCCATTCTATCCCATTTTAAGGTGTCGTCTCATGTCATATCCATCTCCCCTATCCAAGTACATCATCTTCTCTCATCTTGCCATCTTGGCTAAATGTGGGTATGTCAAACATACTATCAACGCAAAAACTCATGATGAATTGGTCGATATCATTAAACCTCAATGAAGGAACTTATACTCCAACTTGACTAGATCAAAATAGAACTCAAAAACAATATGCTAGTTATTGTGAAGATAAGGACACCTTGATTTCTCTAGTAAGAGAAAGATGATATAATGTAGCTGATTTATCCCTCTAGTGTCAAGTTTATAAGACCCTTTCTTACCCAAAATCTTGTCATTCTCAAATCACAAAGTAAAACAAATAATCCCAAAACAAGTGCAGTCTAGGCAACATGAAATTTAATGGCCTGGCACGATCTGCAGTAATGCAATGCTATACAAAGGTTAATACTAAGTACCATTATCTAGTTAGTCAAGCTACTTGTTTAGGTGATTAAAGTAACATGGAGATTATCTAGTCAACGATTAAAATTTAACTGAATTAGAGTTGGCTCAACATCCAAAGCTATAATATACGAACTTATTGAATAGTATTAGCAATATTAAATTTGTCATGGGGGAAGAAGGGGTGATGGCTCTTCATGACTATGTTATCCTCATAAACCTTGTTCATATTGTCATCATAATGCTCATACTTGTTCTCATTGGTAGGCACAACAAGACAATGAAGACCATGGTATCAAAACTAAGCAGCCTTAGTTATCTCAAAGTTCTTTATCTTGTGATTACTATGGTAGTGCAATCATCAACCTCATCGATTTGCTAAAGACAATAAAATTAGCATCATAATTCTACATACATTACCCAACATAATTTATCCATGGATAATCATGCACATCAAGAAGTTATATTTTTGTGATGTTTCACATGAAAAGGTACTTCTAGGCCAAGTTGGATTTGTTTTTGTTATTGACTCTTGAGGCACAAGCAATATGATATATGAATCTTGTTGGATACATAATTATCATGCCTTTCATTTCCAAAAGTTCTTTAATCTTACTTATGATACTACTTTTAAAGTTATGGGTGTTGGTAATTTGTAACTCGGTACTATTTCTTCCACAACGTGTTACACAATGTACTACATATACCAAATCTTCAAAGAAATTTTCTTTCCATCTCACAATTTGTTGATCTAAGTCTATTGGTTGGCTTTGATCATACTCAATGCTACCTTGAGAAAGATGGATATTTTATTAAGTTTGCTCCTTGAGAATGAATCTTTTCGGCCTCTCTTTGACTGACGAAGTTGCAAATGTTGTCACAATTCCAAGTAAGCTTGGTTGCAAGGTTTGGCATTTCCACTTTTCATATTCAAATTTCGCAAACTTCATAGGCTTGGTACATGAAGATAAATTAATTTCTTACATCACATGCTTTTGTTTCTTTTTTTTGAACCAAACTTATATATCAAGTGTGCTTCTTCTTATTTTGTGATCCTTTCTCTTATTGTTGATGATACCATACTTGTCTCCAACTAGTTCAACTTCTTTCAGCAAGTAAAGGAAATCTTATCTTCAACATTTGAAATGGTGGATCTTAGTGCTTCCATCCTTATTTGATATTCAAATTCAACAATCTAGTCAGAGAGATATTCTAATACTTCATCAAACAAGGGTGCACTATTGCATGCAAGAGCATTGCCATTTTGTTTTCTGCTAGTGCCTTGTGGTACAAGAAGTGAAAATTGTACATAGAAGAGAGTATACATATTCTTCAATAAATTGCAAACCTTTTATTAGGAAAACTAGTAAGACTTTTGCTCAAAAAAGAAATGTTCTTGTAATTGAAGTATACATTTTGTTAAACAAAATGCATGCCCTTCAAAAGGAAAACTAGTAAGATTTTTGCTCAAAGTGGAGCAATTTTATTGTCAGGAAAATGATTCCAAATACAGACTATGGCCCATTCCCTTGATGGCATTTTTTTTCCCATGAAAAAAACATGTTTGTTTATGGCCAAAATCCTTTTGGATATTCTTTTCCACGAGAAAAAACATGTGTGCTATTGGCAACCTTACAAGTGTACATGCAAAGTTTTGTTGCATTATGATAAAAGAAAGTGCAATTTCACATGTAGCATTGATCATTTGACTATATAGTCCTCATTCTTTATTAAAATGCAAGGAAAATTTATAGATGCATTTATGAGCTGGTCACTAGCTCACTTGTTTTGTTTCGTAAAAAGAATGCGAATAGGATACTTGGCCCATCTCATATATCTAGCGCCATCTTTATGTGATTGTAAAGCCCTTACTTTTTATCAGAATACAAGGAGACCTTATATGTGCACAAAAAAAAAAGATAGCTTTTCAACAATCAAAATGATCAATCATACATGTGAAATTACCTTTAATTAGCTTAAGGTATAAAATGGTATATAATTCACCCTTCTTTTTATTTTCACACAAGTCACTTTCGTTCTTTCCTCCATTCTAGTGTCCTCAACTTTCATGTTTTATCCATCCTACTCTTCTCAAGCTTGTTGCATGGCATGCACCAAGCAAGATGCTCACCGCTTCTCACTAAAGAAAGATCCACAAGTACTAAAAGTACAAGGTCGGGGCCTCCTCAAAGTTGCAATACTATGTGTTAGTGAGGAGAGATTACCACAAAAGTAGAGAAGATGACAAATGGCCATTGTCTCCTTTGATATGAGGCAAGACAACAAGGGTGTGAGTTACTCATCCCAAATCTTCCTTTGAGAAAAATATCCCAAACTTTTGAGATATTTTTCTCAAAAGTTTTGAATAGCTTCATGCCATGAAGATGGAAAACTAGACCTATGGAGGCCCTAGAAACAAGGGCAAAGGGATACTTAATTAACCTCTTCAATGATATATAATTGATCGGTACATATGCAGAGAAAGCAACATTCACATTGCAATATGTACACATATTGTCACTAGAAGAAAGAAGGGAGATTAGTGACAAGGCCCCCAAAACTGGCAAATGTTTTATAAATGAAATTTATGATTTGTTTTTTGCAATGTCTACAAAATGGAATTCATTTCTTCAATGATATTTGTAACTTTACATTGTATAGATGATGCTTTCTATTACAAATCTTACCACAAGGCAACACTTTGCATTTCATTTGTTTTCTATTCTCTCTCTCTCTCTCTCTCTCTCTCTCCACACCTTATAGCAAATAACACACAATATACACCATTAAGAGAAGCAATTCTCATCCTTAATACAAGCAACATCACAAGGAGTAGTGTATTTCTCTCTCAAAGATCCTCAATAATTGGAATCATACTCATATGGTTGATTGAATTGCATATTTGTTTTGATTGATACTTTTTGTTGACTCAAATGTTTCACTTTTTAAAATTTATGTCTTTAACAACAATGTTAAGATAAGTGCCTTTAATTTTGGGGCATGAGAAAAATGAATTGACTTATGAAAAAGAGACGTAGGTATTTGTTTGAAGTAAGAAGAATTATAGAGAAGAAAGAAAGAGAGGAAGAAGTAACACTTGTGAACTTTGGTTAACATACGTAGATAGCTTTGGGTAATCATCCTATGTGTGAATAGCTATTTTCTCTTTATACCTCACCAATTATTGCTTATTGACTAGTAGTTATTACTCATTAAACATTGTATCCTCTCCTAAGATGTGATGGTACACATATCAAGGTTTTTGGTGGTGATGACACTCTCAATGATGCATGCAATGAAGTTAGTATTGTCCATTGTCGAAAGGGTAGATTTGCCAGAAAAGCTTAACATTATCATATTGGGACTGAAAGAATGGCATGGTGATGTAATCCTTGTGTCACTAAAATAAAGATAATCCATACATGACATATAACAATGCTACCATATGCACTCATTTCTATATGGACACCCAAAAACATGAAAAGATTATTCAAAAAGAAAATTACATCTATCAATGCGTAGAAATGTGAAGACCTTATTCAAAACAAAAATTAAAGGACGAATCATTCCTCTTATTTATGCCATGAGAGAGGGAGTTCTCAAAGCCTTGGTTTTGTTCTTCAAGAGACATGAATAGATCATACAATAATGTTATGCAACTAGATGAGATGCAAGAAGAAAGCCGTATTAATCATGAATACTCTATATCTTCTTTCGAAAACCTTTAACCTTTCAAAAATTATACTCTGTCTACTTGTTTTTGACCTTGATTGCAATCAAAATCTAAGAAGACCTAATGATAAAGATTGCAAGAAGAGGAATACTAGAGAGAAAGAGAGAAAACCGAGAGAGAGAGAGAGAGAGAGAGAGAGAGAGAGAGAGAGAGAGAGAGAGAGAGAGAGAGAGAGAGAGAGAGAGAGAGAGAGAGAGAGAGAGAGAGAGAGAGAGAGAGAGAGAGAGAGAGAGAGAGAGAGAGAGAGAGAGAGAGAGAGAGAGAGAGAGAGAGAGAGTCTACCTTCAAGAAAACCTATAATAAAACATGATGTTTTAGAGAGTGGACAATTCTACATAAATGAATACTAAAAACATGAGATATTGTAACAATTCTCAATAGCTATTTCATGTCTCAATAGTTGAGCTCATAAATTGCTACTATATGGCCAATGTAGACAAGCTTGGCATCGATGAGGTTCTAATCTTTTGAGCTTGCACATGACAATTGTTGTATCTTGCATATGCAAAAATGTTTTGCATATGCCCAAATACTACGAACAACACGAAGCTATGTGCATATGAGATACATATATAAATATACGAAGAAATATCTTACATATATTTTAATTCCCACATGATTTTCAAAAATGAATACCTCCTAATAGCACCCAAACTCAAATGTAGAATGCTCTCTACTAACATGAATATTTTTTTCCTATGACTTTCTAATTTGAGGGCTCATCCAAGAAATGATAGATGGATGAGGCTCCAATCTTTTAGCTTTTTTCCTCTTTTTCCAATATGGTCACATTCCACTTAGTAATGTTTCATGAAGCTTCCCATATACTCAAAGTTATAGATCATGAAGATACTCACATATTCTTGCCCTTTTGGTTTGAATGTACTAGAATTCACTTTCCACATAAAACCTCGTATGATATGTTTATTGTCTCTTCCTTAGTCCATACAGGATGCACATCTTCCTCGAGGTTTTGCATATGCTTTGAGATAGTACATACACTATTCTATTTGTGCAACACATCACTTGGCCATTGAACCCTCAAGCCTTGCTCTTTCTAACAGTCCTCCATATCCTGTAGGCCTATGAATGGACCATATTTTCTCTTTTATTGTCAATATTTTCTATTGCATTGTCACATGTTTTTTCGGCAAGCTACATTGGCCCTACATAAGTTGGGAAACCTCCCCTCAATGAGAGAACAATATCATGCATGGGTGAGCACATAAATAAATATCCTAGCTTTTCCTTTCTATTTTTATGTCACAAAATGTCAATGACATTTCACTTGAGAGATATTCATTGTCTACATTTCCATAATTGAAACAAGCTACAGAGTTGTGGCCATCTAAAAATTGAGTCTGACATTCCAAAGTGTGTATTATTTCTTTGAAGTAGTTTTATTTAGAGAAATGGGTATATGCTAAAAATGTGCCCAATGTCCATGAATTTACTAGACCAAGGAACAGAAGAATCTCCTTACTACATATGTTCCATTGAGAAAAGAAAAGAGATAAGTTTTAAGTGGAGTTTTTTTTTTGCTTGGTAGTAGTTATCATGCCACAAGAAAAGCCATGCAAGCATAATCATGGATATCATTGATCTCTTCAACCATACTAGAGGTAAGTTCTTAGGGGGGATAGCATGACTTATGTATACATAGAATTTTATTATAAACCTATTTGTGCACGATAACTTCAACTTACTAAACCTATAAAATATAGTGTGCATTTTACTTTTTAAGGCTCCCATCAAGTGTAGGAGAAACATTTAACTTTTCCAAATGGTTCTCAACCATGCTTTTGTTAGATAAACTCAAGAATAGAGATACTCTAGAAATGTAGCTTTTAGAAAGCCAAACAAAGATATAATGTGTGTCTCATAAGTATAGTAATGATGATGCACATAGTTTACATAGAACAATTCTTACAAGGAATTCTTATTAAGCACTTGCTTACATAGTTTACATAGAACAATTACCTAGTGTAGCTAAAACTTGGAAAACCATAATATGTATTATTTAAAAGGGCCTTTTTCAAGCTAGCAAAAAGAGCCTTCTTGAGGCAATCGCAAATAAATTTTCATTTACAATTTCTCAATCCATTGGAGCTCTTAGGGGTCTTTGTCACCCATAGTTCACCAATAGCTCAATACGAGCATGCAATGATGTGATGGCCTGATTACAAATGAGGTGGAAAAGGATAATCTCGTGATGTCTCATTGTGAAGAGTGGTAGGCAAAGGGTGTCAAGAATCCTAGCACTGTAAATAAAAAAGCGCTTAACCATGCCATGTATGAGGGAGTTCTGCATTGATGATAGTATCATAATCCTACATTAAATTTTGTAGTCAAGTGTCCAAGATATAGAGGTAGGTTTGCATAATAGGCAGTAATAGAGGTGATGCAAATCTTGACAAGAAAACTCTAGTGGTGATTTTCCTCATCAGTGGTGGAGGCAACAACATGGGCTGAGAGTTTTGACCCAACCAAATTTCTTCACACTTTACTCTTAGTTAGAATCTTTGGTTTGGAGTTGTCCTTGTTAGAGCCTTCTCTTGCATGCTTTGGCAAGCTAGAGATTCTTGCTATGCCACTTTGAGTAGATTAAGAAACTTGTCAACACATTTGAGGTTGAGCAAGCCCTAGATTTGCAAGTTCTCCTTGAGCCCATATGTAGTTATTGTGGATAAGAAAAGTATTGCAATTGGAATTTTGAGGTTGCTACATTGATTTTTAAAGTGGAATCATGCTTGTTGAATACATAGTTAGATGATTGAAAGGTTGGAGTCTCAAATACTCATGCTTAAGAGTTGCAACTATCTGAAAATATCTAAAAAAAGATGAATCGAGGCATGCCATTTTCTAAAGGCTTGCAATTCATTCTCTATATCCACAATTTTATGCTCAAGGCAAGTCTACTGCAATTCATCATAAGTGATGGAGAAGCCTCAAAAATAGAACTTTGAAGACCAACTTGGATTAATGCTAGAATGGATATGGGGTGTGGAGTGTCATTAGGAAAAGGAGGACCAAGCCCAACTCATAAAGGAAGACCTGAAGCATGTCTCTTTCAAATGATGCTAAAGGATATTCAAATGCTATAGAACATGGCATTGCTACTCAAGAACTAATTAAGTTCTCTTTTCTCACATCTACACTTGTTGGTTACTACAGGGAATATTCTAAAGTTTCTACCAAGTATAATTGGACAACAGTTATCTTGTCATCTATACACTGGCATTCTTACCACATTCTTTTTGAACTTTTTGGTGTTCCAAATTTAACAATGGGGTTAGAGATTACTCAATACCTAAGAAACTAGGAAATTAGATCCTCTCTATGGCCCAATGTCATGGGAAAGCATGCTACCAAGGTTGCATAGAGTATAGTAGGGATAGTGGACTATTGAAAGTAGGATAGTAATAGGTCCAGTTGAAGAGTAGGGTTGCAAAGCAAAGATGTTTGCAAATGGAAATCATGAGGATGCGGCATTGGTTTAAAATCACACTACATTGCATGAGGATATCCTAGAGGATAGATGATTAAAAAAAAAAGAAACATTTCTCTAGACTAGTGCTTACCTTGGAATCATTTCAAAATCTTCAAGGGATCATTTGGAGGAGGATAATATAAGATTATGTTAGTTCATGAACTTTGTTTCATTGTAGTCTTTTTATAAACAACTCTCTGGTTTGGAATAAACTTAATTTTTCTTTCATGACAGAGATACAAATGTTATATGAGGTGAAAGTGCTTGAAGAGAGATTCATTTGGAGCTATACAATGCTTAATTTGGATTACTAATCAAAAGTTATTGTAGATTTAGTGCAGTAGAGTCTATAGATAGCACAATGTCTATATCTAGAAGGGAGTTCCTAGTTGAAGAATTTGTGACCAAGGTCTTACCTTTAGGATCTCGTATAGATGTACATACATGACACTTGGTTCTTAGCTTGTGATTCTTTAGTTATCTTGGAAATTCTTGAAGATTGGAGGGACCAGGACCATGCGAAAAAGTGATCGCAAAGCGCGCGTCGAAGCGTTCCCCTCCTTCTCTTTCGTTCGAGTCGCAGGACGTCCGAGTGCGCGTGACAAAGCGTTCCCTTTTCCTTTTCGTCCGAGTCGCGGGACTTTTGACCTCGCACACGCGCGCGCCGAAGCGTCCCCCCTTTTCTTTTTCGTTCGAGTGGCGGGACATCCGAGTGTGCGTGCCGAAGCGTTCCCCCTTTTCTTATTCATCCGAGTGGCGGGACATCCGAGTGGCAGGACGTCTGAGTGCGCGCGCGCTGAGGGGTGTTATCGTCCGAGTGGAGGGACGTCCGAGTGCACGCACTGAGAAGGATCCGAGTGCACTGCGGTCTCTTCTGGATGCCTGCGCTACGCGTCTTCTACATCGAGTCGTCTCTCTCCTGTGAAACTCTATCACGATGGACGGAGATATCAATATGCAGCACGCAGATTTAAACCCTGAAGCATTCTGGGCGTGGAACAACAATCAGCTCTGTAGGGGAATGGCTGGGTCACTAAATAAATCTTTTGGGAATGTCGTTGGCAACCCATTATTCAATGGTTTATCAGGTCAACAAAATCACCATGGCGTCTGGGGAAGGAGTCAAAATGGAGGTTGCGGAGGTGGAGGAGGCAAATGGGTCCTGGAAAATGGACCAATCAACATGGGAGGTCCTTCGGACCCATTGGGAAGAAGCGGTGGAGGCAACCCCTACCTCCAAAGGGAGAGCCTCAAAGAAGCTGAGAGGTCTGACAACCAAGCAGCTTCTGGAGGTCAGCAGAGCTTTCCTCAAAGAAGCGAACATCAAGCTAAGGGTGGAACACAAAAAGGGCAATCTGACACCAACGGCATCCCCAAAGCGGGCCAAACTCCCAGTAACTCAGAAACAGACTCCACCACCACAGCAGGTAACAAAGTACCTCTGTTGGTTCCAGTAGGCGAGTTAAAAAAATGTAATTTGTCGTATCAATCTAGGGCTCTAATTGGATTATGTCATGGTGCCCGACCCCCAATGGACTTTCTAAGGACATGGGTATGAACCAACTAGGAACCAATTGGGGCTAAACCAATAGTCATGCATTATCTCCCCATTAGTTATTTCTTCTTCTTGTTTGAGAATGAACAAGCTGCCCTGACCATCTTGAGCTGTGGGCAATGGATGCTCAAAAGCTCACCGTTATCTCTGTTCAAATGGGCCCCGAAATTCGACCCTACAGGCCCAAAACCTACTTGTATACCTGTGTGGGTAGAGTTTCCCAATCTCCCACTGAATTTGTATCCATTCCTTAAGATGTTATCATCCCCAATAGGCAGACTTCTGGGACAAAGACCGTACACAGACATCAATCCTAGATGGCACCCCCAGCTGTTGATAGAAGTAGATCTCAGTAAAAAACTTGTAGAATCTTTGCTAATCTCTGACTTGGAGGGAAATTTTATAAAGGACCAGCTAGTCCTCTATAAAAATCTTCCCAACGCATGTTTTAAATGTCTCAAAATAGGGCACTTCATTAGAAATTGCCCAGAATGGAAAAATAAGGAAAAGTCAGAGCCCCAAAAGGAACAAACCCCTCCTCCAACTGAGAAAGCCCAGGATGATGGCTTTCAGACAGTAAATAGGAAGGGGAAAAACAAGAATCAATCAGCCCATAAAAATAGTAACCCAACTAAGAGTAAAAACAATAATGCCAATAGATTTTCAGCACTTCTAATGAATATAGAGGAGGAGCCCACTAGTACATTTGAGAAAGGAGAATCTAGTAAAGATAAGGAGAGAAAACCCACGGAATCTGATAATGATGATGTGATTATTGAAGAGACTCAAATGGAGGCCAATGATGAAGGGAAAAATAGGGAGAACCCCATCATAGACCTCAACACTCAGGATGACACTGAACTGACTCAGGCTGAAGAGGAGGAGCTACCAGATGGGGGAGACATCCCCCTAAGTCCACCTTTAGGGGAAAGCCCAAGAAAAGATGGAATTGGGGCACAAAACTCTAAAAGAAGATACTCTAGAGTAGGGCAGAGTCCTAGTAATCCATTTGGTTAGGGTAAAGAAGCGAGTAAGAAGGGAAAATCTTAAAAGAACTAGATTTAAGAGGATGATGGACAAACTGAAAATTATATCTTATAACACAAAAGGGCTGACAGACCCTAAAAGAGCATTAATCATCAGGGAATGGCTAAAAACTGATGCCATTGCCCCTGATATAATATGCCTACAAGAGATTAAAGTCACTGAAACCCCCCTACTTAAGAACTTAGATAGAGTATCAAGAGAACACATATGGTTCTCAACCAAACACACAAATAGGAGAGGGGGAGCCTGCATAGCAATCTCATCAAAGCTGAATGACAAACTGCTCAAAGTCACTCATGATGATAATGCTAACTGGGTTGCAGTGCACCTCAAGGATAAAGATGAGTTTGCAATTGTGTCTCTTTATGCACCTAATTCCTCTATGGAGAGAGCTAGAGTTTGGGATACCTTACAGGTAATCAGCTGTCCCATCATTTTGGCTGGAGATTTCAACATGGTGGAAACCTCCAAAGATAGGTATTTGGAAAAAGGACATAGTATTTCAGGTAAGGAAAAAGATAAATGGTTAATTACTAAAGCATTTCATGGTCTTACTGATGTCAGTGAGGATTTGGGATTCACTTGGGGAAATAATCAAAGTGACTGTCACTTAAGAAAGGCAAGGCTTGACATGTTTTATGTGTCAGCAGGGCTGCTGGCCTCATATATCAATTGTAGGTCCAAAGTTCTAGATAATATTGTGTTGTCAGGCCATAATCCCATTCAGCTTGTCCTGTCAAATTTTGGGCATACCATTAAGGCTAGGTGGTTTCATACAGACCCTAGGCTTTTCAAGAACCATAATGTAAGAGACACTCTTAGCAGGATATGGTCTCTATCCTTTCAACAAGAATGGTCACCTGCCCAAGCTTGGACTAGAGCCATTAGAGACACCCAACAATATCTTAAAGAGGTCAAGTTATAGCAAGTTAAAAGTACAAGGATTAGTAGAGCAAGAAAATATGCTGAATGTCAAACACTTGAAGTAAGGGTTGACCAAGGGGAAACATACCTTCAGCCTCAGCTGCTAAGGGTTAAACATGAATTGAGGTTAGCTGAAGAGAAAGAGGCCTCTAGTATTCAACTCTTTATTAGGCAATGGTGGGCTGGAAAGGCTGACAGACCCACCAAAGAAATGTTTCAGATCCTTAAAAAGAAAAAGGACAAAGACACAATCCCCCTGCTTAGAAGGGAGGATGGAACTTATGCCCAGAAAATGGGGAGAACCTCCTTATTGCCAAGGAGTTCTTCTTCAAAATGTTTAGTACTCCTAGGGAGAGCAGTTTGGATGACACTGCAGCTAAAGCCAAGATAGCAAGGGTAAGGAAGAAGGTTGTACCTTCTTGCTTAGCTAGCATCCTAGAGGGGGACATCACAGAAATTGAACTAAAAGACACCATAGATTCTTTAGCAAATGGAAAGAGCCCAGGGCTTGACGGTCTGCCCAATGAATTCTTTAAAGAATTCAAAGACTTCCTTATTCATCCTTTACTAAAAGTCTGGAGAGAGTCTCTCAAGTATGGGGCTTTACCACATATTATAAATGAAGGAGTAGTAAAACTAATACATAAAAGAGATGAGAAGGAAAGCCTAACTAATTGGAGACCCATTACTTGCTTGACCTCAGCTTATAAAGTATTTGCAAAAGCTCTAGCTAGAAGATTATCAACCCATCTGGATAAGTGGATCAGAAAGGAACAAAAAGGTTTTATAAAAGGAAGATTTATACTTGATGCTATCATTGCCCTTTGGGAAGGCATTGAGCATGCTCAGAGAGAAAACCAGGATTTTGTCTTCTTCAAAATTGATTTTGACCATGTGAAGGGTCTCCCTAAGACTAAATTTGAGATGAAGGATTAGGAAGAGCTGCACTATTTTCTTAGCAAAGAGATAATTAGGACTCGAGAGGGTATATAGTTATTGCTGAGATAGTACACATTGGATATGTTGAAGTAGTATGGTATGGTTGTTTGCAATCCTATTTCTATACATTTGGATATTAATGCTAAGCTTATTGCACATGAGGGTGACATGATTGATGATGTCACTATATATCAAAAGATTATGGAAAGCCTTATCAATTTGATAATCACTAGGCTGGATCTAAACTCTAGAATTGGTTTGGAGAGTTAGTTTATACAACTTCCACGAAAGCCACAATTGGATACACTGTAATGCATATTACACTATATCAAGTCCACATTATTGGATTATGCCTTATTCTATGGTACTAGCATATCATTGGATTGGTATGGTTACATAGATGCAGATTGAGCTGGTAGTATTTTAGATAGGAGAACTACTAGTGGTTTTATGTTGTTCTTTGGCAATGCTATTGTTACTTGCAATAGTAAGAAAATAGCATACCATTACCTTGTTTAGTACAAAGACAAAGTAGAGAGGTGCTGCAATTGCATCATGTGAGGTAGCTTGGTTGCACAAGCTACTTGGTGACTTGGAAATGCAAGTGGACAAGAAGGCTAACATCTACTACGAGAACCTTACTAGCATTCAATTGGCTAGGAACCCATAGTATCATGTGCAAACCAAACACATAGAGGTTCATTACCATTTCATGTAGGAGTGGATTTTGATAGGTAATATTACTTGGTTTATGTTAAGCTTCAACACTTCAAGACTATGCTTGGAGTTCACAAGTTCATATTGAGCTTGAGGGGGAGTGTTGAGATATCAAACTCTACATGAGAGCTGGCATCAACTATGTGTCTTGGTGATGTGGTAGGATATTATTCAATGGCATGTTAGGTGATTGACATGAGGATACATTGGCGATTCTACAACTAGACTACATCCATATAGTCCATCCTTGGTTATTGCTCATTTGTTGTGCCACCTATTCTTTCCTTAAGTGGGTTCACACGTAACAACCACATGCACATACATTGTGGTACTTTCATATTATTTGTTTATCATATTATAGACTTACTTATTTTGTGTGAAAGAAAAATGAATATTGCTATCTCTCTGTGTGCTTAAAGCCTCTCATTGCTTTTGTGTGTGTGCTCTTGGTCTCTTCATTTGTCTTCCCTCTTGTCTATTTTCATAGGCATGGTAGGGCTTTTGCATTTTAGTTGCATGAGATTGGCTTTCAGTTGAAGGCCGATGTTGTGACACTCCATGTTCACTTGCAAAAATCTTGAAGGATGGCTACAAGATAGGGTTTTGGGAACACTAAGGCTAGTGTCATTAGTAGTGTGTTTTGGTTTGCCATGTGGAATAGCACGTAAATATTACTTTAGCATCTCACTTTTCATGTGTTGAAAAAATAAGAAGGTGTTGAAGGGTTTCTCATACTTGGTTAGGAGCAACAATAGTAACAAGCTGGAGACAAAAGCTATGAATCTAAGCACCAACCATTCCAAGAGCTTGTGCCAAAATGGTGGTGTGAACTATACACATGGTGAAATGGGTTGATCCAATTCCAATTTGAAGTGAGTAACCGGAAAAGAGGTTAACTTACTAATCATTAAGAATTATTAGGGGAAACAAACCAAGATTTTTAAGGAGAAGCAACCTAAATACAAAAAGAAAGCATGTTTTCTATTTGGAGGATCGTGCCCATATCTTTCACGAGGGGAATGGGAGGTGGATTGGCTAGTTTTCACACCATTTTGGGAGGATGAGGCAAGAGAGAAATGGGCAGTATTGATTCTACAAAGGGAGACGAAGGATCATGTGCTTTTTGGGAAGAGTTGAAAGCTCTTATGTAGAGAATAAACATGTTTACTGTCTATGAATTGAGGAGAATTGAAGATCTTATGCGCCGGCGGGGGCTGGGGGGGGTTTGTAAAAGCATAAGAGCTTCAATTCTCCTCTATTCATTAGACAAGGGGCAAAACTTAAAGCTCTTATGTAAGATTATGCACACAATTTTTGGAGACGTTGATCTCTCAAAAATTTTGTGCATATTTAGTTGGACTATTTTGATGGTGAAGAGAGAGAGAAAAAGCGTTGAATTGAGTGAAGGGAAAAGCCTCCATGATGATGAATTGACTAAATCAACTATGAAAATCAAGCTTTCATGTTGAAAAAGAACAAGAATAGGTTGAGTTGACTGTGTGGAGATTTTTGGCTTTGCAAAGCTAATGTATAAGCCATGTGATGATGTATGTGCCGAATAAATGAAATTTGAGCCCAAGAGTTGATGTATGTGCCTGAAATATGCATGTTATTGTTTGTAAGGAATGATAATGCAAACATATATTGGTTTTTCAAGATCAATTAAAAATAGAAATTTTCTTAAAATTTTCATGTTAGAGAAAATAATAGCTCAAAACAAAATTTAACCTAAGAAAGCATATACATTTTTAGGAGTACCACATAGCCCATCACCTTACAGCAAAAACAATTGCAGAAACATGCAATCATAAAAGTTACAGGATGTGTACTTTTTGAATCAAAATTCAACTATAGGAATATTATAAAATTTAGGATAATTACATAGCCTTGTAGGATATATCACAATCAACTACAGAAACACTCAATTTGAAAGTTTTGATGATTCACTTCTTGAATTTGTAGTTTATTGAAAATTGCAGACTATAAACTTCCTAAACATAGAGACAATAAGAAACAACATCAAATCTTCAAGAGACAGAGATAGGGATTCAAGCTAAGTCATAAATAACATTGTAAGGGTCCTTGATTCTTTTTAGTGATTCAAGCTTTGCCTTGATTAGCCTTTTTGTATCTTGCGAGAGCATTTCATTGAATATACAATGTCCCTTTTGGTGTCAAGCTTGTAGATTTTCTTTTAATCCCCTAGGATTGTAGCTTGTCATTGAATCCTTTGACATTTCTGGTAAACTTGATGCAAAAGCCATTTCATTATTCAATGAGATGGGAGACAATGATCAAGAAGCATAACCTATCAGAAATAGGGAAGATAATAAAGAAAATGTCTTTGATAAAGGCTTCAATGCTATAGATATTCATATGACTCATGAGATCTGCAATTTTATGTAGACTTATGAACACATAAAGCATGAGGAAGCCTTGTCTAGGGCTCTATAGGCTATTATTACAAAGATGAACCAGAACCAGTTTGATGGTAGGATTATCTCTAGGTTTTGCAAGTTTATCAAGAGAAGCTTGAGCTTATAAAAGTGTGGTAGTCAATGAGATGCCACGATATTTGAGTAGTGTTGTAACTTATGAACTACAAAATTGCATTTATATTTTGTACAAAAATCATGGTTTGACATGGGCTAACTTCAAAAAGGCTTGGGAAGATAATTTTTTCTTAGAAGATATAGATCATGTAACAAAACAATCATTCTTGGAGTGCATCATGAAGCGAGGTAAAGGACTTCCACTTATAGAGTTGCTATGGGATTTTGAACAAAGATATGATCAGCTTAGTACCACTAAGAAGATGCTTCTACTTCCTAAAAAGGTTTTTCTTTTTCTATAGGGGTTGCGGATCCTCCATTGCAATCAGAGCTAGAGAAGTTTTTAGAAGATAATTCATGGAGAATGGGCTAAAAGAAGATTGGGTTGATGTACAAGAAGCAATTTCAAAGTTGCTAAAGAGTCAATGAAGACATGAGCAGTTGATGGCTCCACAACCTTCAATTCCTCCTTCATGACCTATACCTCTGTCTAGACCTCAATCTTATGTACCTACTCTTGCATTAGGTAAGGATGATATTATTGATGAACTTATAAAAGATACGAGGGATTTAGAGATTAAGATTTCTTTGAAGGGTGATTTTGGGTGAGCTAGTCTTTCTCAGGATTGCCTAAGAGAGGTTATATACACAGATACATGTGGTGTAATAGCACTAACCATGAGCATAGGGATTACGAGGCCTTCAAAGAGGTTCATAAAGATAGAATTTAGTATTTTGGAAAGATGGAAAATTTTGTTCTACTAAGGCAACATAGCATTTTTCACTAAACTTTGTTAAAGGAGGTATCAAAAATCTTTTTGAGGACATGTCTATGTGGATATCTAATGTAGCCTTGAGTGATGCTTTAGCTTATGGTATTTAGATTTAGAAGAAACTAGAATGTAAGTCAAAGTTATGGACTTTTTCTTTGCATACTACAAATAAGGGAAAAGTGTACTAAGTAGATTTATCTAGTGTAGGGAAGAATATCAGATTGAGAGACTAGGTGGGACTCTCCAATTGACGCATATTCAATTTATGCTTATTTAGAAAATACTCATGGAATAGAGGTGATTGTTGAGGAAACATAGAGAAGGGATGATGATGCTCCTAGCACTTCCAAGAAGACTAGAGGGGGTGAGCCGATAGCACTATCTTCTAGATCATGGCCTAATCAATGTAAAGTAGATGTACAAAATAAGGAGAATGCTAGATCAAAGACATAGCCCGATTATAAGCTTGCTTCAAATTTTTAGTTAGCGACAAATCTAAAAAAAGTGATGAGCGAGAGGAACTTGGATAGCAAGGTTGAGTTCACTCTAGGAGAGGTTTTGGAGATTGCAAAGAGAAAGATTCACGAGGAAATTATAGATGTCACTAAGAGAAAGAGACAAGTGATTCTAACTAGAGGAATGTATCATGCACGATATCTCAATTGAGGAGCTAGTTGAGGGGAGTTATGATGATTCTCTTGTTGAGAATGCTATAAAATGTCTAAAGATTGTGAATAATGTATGGTTAATACACTATACATGTAGAGGATGATGCACTTGTAATGATTCCTTGTAGCCATATTTCTAGAACATTAGGCATGAGCAATTGCCAAGATAGTGGTTAAGATTGGAGAGATAGAGAGGTCATGTGCTATCTTCCTAGATCATGGATTAGAGATAAATGTTATAGTTCCCAATCCATATGAGAGAAGGAAGTTTCCTATAGATATAAAGCATGGGTGGTAGATGAGAGTTTTTCCCATCATCATTTTGAGATTCATCCAACACTTTTCCCTTACCTTTATTAGAACAAGTTAAGTTGCACACCAATGTGGCTTAGGTAGGGCTATTCTAGAGCTGACTAGATCAAGTGTGTTGGACCAGAATCCAAAGTCAGAGCCAACTGGATTTGAAGTGTATTGGACCAAAATCCAAATGCATCCATTTGCTACTTGAGTTGTAGAACTTGTTGTTGAGGGAGAATGCATAGGGCGCAGTAAGGTGGAGCCACCTGAGTTTGGGTAGAGGCCACAATCTATCTCAAAGTAGGCAACAAAAGATGAGCTAGTGACAATTGAGCATTTACATCTGAATCATCATTATTGGGGGTGAGAAGAAAATGAAGCTTTACACAAGGATCTTGCATAGCTAACCTAATCAATGCATTACTTTCTCCCTATAATCCACCTAGACTTACTACTAAAAAGCAACTTGCAATTCTTTGAGAGACTCCAAGGATAAGATGGCTACCCCATCCTCTTTCTCCAAGCCATCTAGATAGGCATGTAGAAAAATGGCCTTTGCCTGAGCATAGTGCAGAGGTAATTTTGCGAATCGGCGAAATCCATCTATGCTTTGTAATATGCCAGAAGTCACTTTGTTGCTACTTGTGAGATTTTGCTTGCTCTTACCGGTGCATCTAAGCACGTAGAGGGGCATTCTTATAAGATTGCAGCCACCTCTATCTACAAGGAGTCCAACTCTTACTAAATTTGAGACTAGGAACCTAACCTTGCTATGACATACTCCAAAGAAAAGTTCAAAAGATTGAACTGTATCAAAAACTATTCTAGAGCCATAGATGATGAAGGCGTCAAATGCAATGGCTCTTGGGCAACCACAATAGTTGTCCCGAAAGTTGCATCCACATGATGGCTATCTCCTTAATATACAATGTTGGCTCGGGGCTCCCTATGATCATGAGCAATAACTTTGAGGAAGGAGTCAAGATTTGAAGTCTAGCCTACTATTTATGGGCTCTCAACCTATGGGAGCACTAGTGGAGGAGTCAAGATTTGAAGTCTAGCCTACTATTTATGGGCTCTCAACCTATGGGAGCACTAGTGGGTCACATGATTTCTAGCTCCTAAGGAGAGGGATCACCTAAAGTAGTTCTAGAGGCTCCTAAAGCCTCCAACTTTGTTGGGGGCTATTGTTGCTGCTCTTATGCCTCTTACTGTTGCTCCTAAAGCCTCCAACTTTGTTGGGGGGTATTGTTGCTGCTCTTATGCCTCTTATTGTTGCTCCTATGCCTCCTGTATAGAGCCTCTCTCCACAGTTTTTGGAATTGGCTCCTACTACGACTTAGTGGCACCTTCCTCGTTGAAAGATGCAAGGATAAGGGGCCATGCACACACATGTGCGTGCGCGCTCGCACACACACACACACACACACACATATGCACGCACGCACACACATGCGTGCATGTGCACACGCACGCGCGCGCGCGCACGCACACACACACACACACACACTCTCTCTCTCTCTCTCTCTCTCTCTCTCACTCACTCACTCACTCACTCACTCACTCACTCACTCACTCACTCACTCACACACACATGCTTTAGTTTAGCATGAGGTGGATATTCCTTAGACACATTCTCATTAGTGTTATCAACATTGTTAGAAGTATGTTACAAGCAAAGAACCGAAGTCAATGCAATGCTTTTGAGGATGAATCTATTTTGAAAATGATGCATTCATGGTAGATTATAAGATATGAATGATTTATTGTTAGCATTTGGCTTGTTATGAGCACATAAATTGCAATGCCTACTTCTAGAGATGTATGATAGTTTAGACCCAAAACATATAGAGATTAATTAATAAAATATTTGCATATACAAAAGTTGGATAAGGTCCTTTTGAAACCTTAGCCAAATCTATTTGCCCTAGTTTACATGTTTTACAAGACATTCACTTTGATCATTTTACGTCGTAAGTGATTTCCTCACTTGACCTATTATCTTGAATTTGCTAGCTTTAATCTAGTTTCCTAAATGGCTAGTAGAGTAAAGGATCTTTGGATTTGAAAGCATAATTTATTGTGCTTATTTGGATCTTTTATATTCCAAAGATATCATTATCCATCTTGTCCTAGTTATCACTTGAAAGTCAAAATGCATAAAGGACATAATGCCATGCCTTACTAGAAGTACATCCAATTGTTGCATAGGTATTTGAGAAATATTTACAACCACTTCAAGTGGAGGCCCAAAGAGGTTGCTCTTAATCTATTTGCCAAGCTGTTCAAGATCAAAATTTTACCTCTAATTATATCTAAAGAAATGCTACGTGCTTTAGATAGGTTCATGTTGTTCATCACTTCCTTGCATAACCTTACATATTTGTCCACCATTATCCATTGACTAGCTCTTAGGAAACCTTTCATTGACAATTATTTTAGTAAGGGAAGGATTGGGCACCCACACCCATAATATATTTTCATCTTATTTTATCCTTGTAACTTGAGGGTTCCACTTTGCCTTAGGATTTTTTTCTAAGATTCTACAAGATTGGAGATAAACCTTGCATTTTAACTTTTCTTATTCCTTAAGTAGTCGAGACATATCCATTCTAGTAGGATCCCATGAGCTACAATATCTCCTATTTCTATAATCGATACAAAAACCTAACTTGTATGACACATGATACTTCTCAGCATTGTGTTTATGAATACAAACATAGTAAGCCTTCCTAATAACTCCTTCCAATCATATATATGTCCTCTCTTAGGATCATAAATGGGCCTTTTGCTAAGGATGGTTCTCTTAAGATGAGAAAAATATTAGCCCAAAGAGCAAGCCATATTACATCTAAATACATCAAATAAAAGCACAAATTCAAAGACAATGTGATGACAAATCTAACATGGTTGTCCATCATTTGGGTTGTGCCTCTCACATAGGGTCTATTAGAGTGCCATTTGGGTTGTCTGTTACTTGAGATGTACAAAGGAGATGAAGACATCATATGGATGCAATGTTTTGTGCTTGGCTATTTCTTTCTTGCTGCCAACTCTGGTTTCTAGGTTGCAACAATCAATCATTTGATACTCTATTCCTTAAACTTACTTTGGGTGATGCTCTATTCTTTAAAGTTCATTTGGGTCACATGGCTCCATTTGTGTACTCTTGTTTCTTTGGGTCACATTATACTATTGGATTGATAGAAAAACTCATTGAGAGAGAGAAAGAGAGAGAGAGAGAGAGAGAGAGAGAGAGAGAGAGAGAGAGAGAGAGAGAGAGAGAGAGAGAGAGAGAGAGAGAGAGAGAGAGAGAGAGAGAGAGAGAGAGAGAGAGAGAGAGAGAGAGAGAGAGAGAGAGAGAGAGAGAGAGAGAGAGAGAGAGAGAGAGAGAGAGAGAGAGAGAGAGAGAGAGAGAAGGGGGAGGGGGAACTATTTGTGTTTACATTTTTCAAGTAGAAGCTACACTTCTTTTCACATTTGATTGGGGAACATTTGCATGCTGAATTTTTCTTAGTTGTAGCTAGGCAACCATAACAACAGTGACTCTCTAAACCTTGTATACTTAATTTGTGTTGCCAAAGTATTCAAAGAGCTAATAAACATGACATTTCATGGGTAATTAGGACATCATCTTAACAACTTGGGGATTGGGTGCACATTTCATGAACTAGAATATTGAAAGGTTGCTTTTGTTGTTGATATGGAGGTGGATCCACCCATGCATGTTAGCTCATTTCAAGATTAAACAACTAGATGTTGCAGCATTATGATCACCTCAAGACATGTAAAAGTCCTAGTACAACTTGGGGATAGGGATGCCGTAAACCAAAAAACATCTTTGAAAAGAGGAATGGCTATGTCACTTCATTGGTGGCTATCCCTTGTACTCTACAAATAAAGGGGCGATTTTTGGCGAGACAAGAAAGCAAATAGGAAATCAAACATGTTATCTATGGAGTCTTGAAGAACTTGGACTTACTTTTCAATAGCTTGCTCCTGTCTAGCTTGCAAGGCAGGCATTTCCTCAACCTGCTTGTGTTGCGCTTTAGCCCTCTCCTTTTGGGTGCCATCCATAACATCCATGAGGTTCTTGGTGATGTCTTGGAATTTCATTTTAATGCTTGTAACTTGTGCACTAAACTTGCCCCTCCTTTTCCCAATTGAGTTGGGACTGTTTGAGAAAACAAGATTTGAAGGGGTCTCTCCTCATTTGTTGCAATGTTACTAGCCCCATCTTCAACACTCGAACTCCCAGGTGGTGGATTCTACCCTGATTGTGAAGATGTGTTTATATTCTCTACAATGCACAACACATTCCACATTATTGTGAAACATATGCTCCAAATCTGCTCTCTAGAATGTCATAAAATTTCATGTCAAAGGACTTTGGAAATCCCACTGCTATGCACTCCATCATGTCCATCAAATTGTAGGTGTTTTTGCCAAATGGGACAACCCTATCCAATTTCTGTATTTTCTTATATTTTGGAAAGCTATTCTCCCACTTGTCTTGACACTGCAATGAACTTTTTTTCACATTTTCAGCTTTACACTATGTGGCAGCCCTATGCCATTTCTCATCTAATGAAAGAAATGTCTTCTTCCCTTTGGCCTATGTCATTTCCTTGTCAAGATGAACCTTAGGATTTGCGAGCACCGTGAAATCATTAATGGACCAATGATCTCTATAAGTGGAGGCCTCACCATTGGTGAACTTTTGCCTATGTGATGATCCACACTTTCATTCTTTGGATTTCCTTGTTTTATTATTAGTAGAGTTTGGACCTCCTTTTTTTGGAGGTGGGCCTAAGAGGCACTACTTTTGTAGGTGGCATGACAATATCAATCTCATGATTGTTGTGCATACGGCTATCACATTCATCATCTTCGTTAGAATGGAAGTGTTCAACATCTACTAGGATATATGTATTTGTATTGGCCTCACTTGGTACTTCAGATGCAACTTGTGTTCCTTGTGAGACATGAGGAGCTTGAATGGATATATGTGAGAGAAGCTGAGAGGGAATGGATGAGGATGCTGTTATTGAAATGGTGGGAGAGTGAATAGGAGGGAATGGATAGTAGGCATATTGTTGTTGAAATGGTGGGAGAGTGAATAGGAGGGAATGGATAGTAGGCATATTGTTGTTGAAATGGTGGGAGAGGAAAATGGGGTGGCTACACAAATGGTTCATGAAACGGACAAGGATGTTGTGATGATGTTGGGTTAATATGAGCAGTTGAGTGGACAAGTACATGAGACAATGAGGATGGCGAAGGAGGCAAGGATCAATTCATCTCCCCGCCATCAGATTGAGTGGTCTTGTTAATGTCAAATAGAGAAGACATGCTACAAATAAGTATTATACAAGATAAGATCTCTCTCCACAACATGTAAAAGCAATCCAGAAATTTCAATTCAAAGCACCTCTACTTGATTGTGTATGCACAAAATGAAGAACAATTTGATACTTTGTTCGACTCAAAATAATTTAAGAACTTAATATACCAATGGTGATGCTGGGGATGATTCTAGATTGATTTGTAAGACTCCATCAACCGTATTACCCCCTCTTGACATGGCTGGTGGGTTTTGAAGGGTGGGTAACTACAATGCAAAGATAATGGGGATTGGTATTTTGCCTTTTCTCACCCTCTACTTATGAATCGTAATAAGCACTAGCCAATTGATGATCGAACTAGGACAATGTGCTATATCTTGGCCCATCGGCTATGAAGCTCATGCTCAATTGACCACCATCACATATATATATATATATATATATATATATAGAGAGAGAGAGAGAGAGAGAGAGAGAGAGAGAGAGAGAGAGAGAGAGAGAGAGAGAGAGAGAGAGAGAGAGAGAGAGAGAGAGAGAGAGAGAGAGAGAGAGAGAGAGAGAGAGAGAGAGAGAGAGAGAGAGAGAGAGAGAGAGAGAGAGGTGTACATATGCATGTAGAAGTGTATGTGTCCATGCTCCATATTGATGCAAATGGAAAACATAAATTCATAGCATAGTTTTCTAAGGATATGCTCATAGCAATCCTTAAAGGAGATAGAAATGCATGTGATAATGCCGCTTAACTTAGCTTAACTTGAAATTGAAACGCACTTGGAGGCCTTCTCATCATAAAGTAAACCAATCAACATTTGTAAAACAACTATTCCTTTATCATCACTTATATTTTAAATCCGAGCCGTTGGTTTTGATCACTTTACATAGTCTTTCATTCACACCGTTTGAATTTCTACAAAGAAAATTTGCATCACAAGGTTTTGAAGAGTATGGATCCATAACTTGAGTGGTTTATGTAGTGTATAATACTCTTAGCAAAGTCGCATTCCTCAAGCATATGTAAATTTTTTCTTAAAAGCCAAAATTTATCCAAACAAAATCAAAACAGAAAAGAATTGGTGTAGTCTTTCATTCTACTTAGTTCAAAATGTAGAGTTATTATCTTTGCCATGTACATTATTTGAATTGCTATTGACCTACATTGACATACCGTTTTTGATTGTAATATCAATTGTAAAATCAATTCTTTAATAATGAATTAGAAGGCAATTTACCCCAAACCTCAACTAATGCAAATATAGTACATATGCCACACATTTTTGCAAGATACATTATCAATCATGACTTGAAGACATAAACCCTAATACACCCATCCTATCGCAATTCTTTAACAATAGCACTTAACACTATTATAGAATGTTCTTGCCATGACACCTATAGATCGCATTCCAACTTATGTTGTGTCTTGACTTGTAGCTCTTTGCACGAATCAAATAATTAAAAAGAATATGAAATTGTGTACATGTTGGTCATATTTCAACTTTAGGATTGTTAATCAACCATTGTTAATTACTTAAAAGAAATAAGATCACCACACATGATAAGGAGCATATAAAATCGTAGAGCCATTTCTTGATATGGCTTGAAGATTGCTATCAAAACCGAACCATATAATTGGCTCCTATGTTTGCACCTAAGAGTACCTAACATTGATGAGACACTTGCATGAACTTCAAAACATAAATTCAAACATCACAATCCTAAAATGTAAAGGCTAAATCTATTTGCAACTCGAAGCTTGAATTTAAAGGGTAAAATTTAATATTGGAAGCTTGATGTCTTACAAAGCAAATTAAGCTCTTATATCGTCAATCCTATGATTAATAATAACCATACTTGATCTTATAATTAATCCAATCATCAATAGAACCTAGGGTCAATACTATCGCAATAACATTAATATGTATGTATGCATGTAGAGAAAGAGAGAGAGAATATGTGTATGTCCTCATCACCTTGCTTGTAAACTTGGACATTGTGGCGGAGGCTGACAAAGTGACAACAATTGCAATGGTATGACACTAAGCCTGGACTCCCAAGATGATGGCAAGTGGCACAATAGGATGTGATGGCCAATAGCTGCTAGGTGAGAGTTGGGTGGGGCAGCAAGATAATAATTAGCTTCTTGAATCCCAACGTTTATTTTTAAGTACATGTGTAGGACATTGGAACTAGTTGAAATAATAATCAAAGGTCAAGGATGCTTAGGGTTAATGGGTCATCCTCCTTCTAGAAGCCTTGCTTCTCCATCATCATCATCCTCCTTGCCATCCTCTAATTTGTCTGCACTCTCTGCTTATGGCCAGGGGGGCCTACTGACGTGCTTTGCCATCATCTCCTCCTCCTCATCCTCAGTCTGCCCTGCTTCGTCGCCATCCTTCGTCTGCCCTCTCCGCCATCATCTCTATATTTTGGCCTCTCCGCCATCATCTCCTCTGCATCACGCCGCTCCACCATTGTATCCTCCTCGAGCGTCTCCTCCAGTGTTTCGTGGACTGTGCCCACCATCGTTCCCTTGTCCGTCTCCATCACCGAACTTCAACCTGCGGGTGCCATCAGATGCCATTGCTAATTAGACCAGATCTCTCTCTCTCTCTCTCTCTCTCTCTCTCTCTCTCTCTCGGTTTAGATTGCTTCATTACATGGTGCGTGGTCAAATTCCCATCGACGGCTTTGTGCATCACATACTACGGTTCCTATGGGTTCAAATTGTCTAAGGTTACCTTCACATGCATGATGTTGTCATGGTCCTCTACATGATTGACCCATAGGGCCTCGAGGACATAAGGATGGACATCCTCAAATTTGATCAGGATCGGACCCCTGTAGGAGCCCTACCCCCCACATATTTGCATCTAGGGGCCTGAATCTGCCTCGAGGCCCTATAGGTCAAGTTGCGTTGAAAATCAAAAACATTACCTTCTCCGTGTCATCTATTTGTCGTTGTAATGGAGCATCCAGGTTTGCCCCTACAATTGGGCCGCCCTCATCTCTCTCTTGGAATGAGGAATTAGCATTCAAAGAGAAAACTTGCAAGCAAAATTATGCAAGTTGCATGGCCCAAGCTAGACGAAGCACTTACATGATGGTCATGGCTATCCACTATCTTCTTCTTTATGTGCTCCAAGTGCACATCCTTAGTGGCCATATATTAGTCCACGACCATGTACATGTATGTGACAATATACTTATCTCTAGTGACAATGTGGTCCTCATCTAATCTCTATATACGTAATGATATACCATCTATTGTGACAATGTGTTCCTCGTTTAATAGGACATCCCATACTCCTTGTACTACCCATGCTCATACTTTAAGCGATTGATTTTGCGTTTGCGGTTTGGTGATGGAAGCATGCAAGGATGCACTCTCTCATATAGCAATTTGAAAAAATGCCACATGTCACACAAAGTACCGTCAACATATGGAACCGCATAATTACATGTAGAGAACCATCGATATGCAAGACTGCACATGATGATCAAGGCTATCTTGAGGCTATGGTAGTCAATTGTCATCAAGAGAGAACTTGTCTATAGGGCATCCAAGGTTGCACTTTCTTTGGAAGCCTAGTCTTTTGGATTCTCACGCTACAATGACACCTCCATTTTTAGGGTCGTTGGATTTGAGGCTCATGGCCACACTACATGCAACGTCTAACAACAATGCCTTTGTGCATTCACTAGTTGTTGGCTTCATATATTACACCTCTTGGTGTCCCTTTGTGTCTCCTTGTATCTCTTTGTTTAGAGTGGTCTCTTGGTCTCTTAGTCTCTTGGTGTTCGTTGGTCTCTTGGCTTCCCTCAGTCCCTTGGTCTCCTAGTGTCTCTTGGTTTTTGGTTAGGGTTTATGAAAATCTAAAAATGTTTATGGACTTAGAAATGTAATTTTTGTGTTTTTGAAAAATGCATCAATATGTTTATCAATTTAGCTTTGTCCACTCAATAATATAAATTGTAGACCTTTTTAGCATGGGGATTCAATGTGGCATTTGTAATTCTCCTTGGTGATTGACAAATTGTGAAATGTTTCACAAATTGCAATTTTGTTTAGTGATTTGTGAATTGCAAAAATTGTAATTCATAGATACTTTGTGTTTAGATAGTATGGTGATTTGCAAAACTACACAAATTGTAATTCACAAACTATAATTCATAGATACTTTCTATAAAGATGCTATGGTGATTCACAAGCTGCAATTTGCAAACACTTTGTCTTTGCACGGTATGGTGATTTGCAACTTATGCAAATTGTAAATCACAAATACTTTGTGTCTAGATGGCATGGTGATTTGCAAACTACACAAATTATAATTTCCAACTATAATGGCCTAACCTATCGTACGTCTCAAATTAGGAAGATAGAAAACCAAATCAATAATTTGAATACACATAAGAATATCTACATTTCATTTTGCATAATTTGTGAATTAGAAAATAGTTGGGAATTGCAACAAATTTTTAGGAAATTAGCACTGGACTTCTAATCACAACATCTACATCCCAAAACATGCACTACTTTGAATATTTCATAACATGATAACTCAAAATGTGTGAATCATGATGGGTTACAATTGCAACCTATTTGATAGAAGTAAAGGGATGTCTTATATTAGACTATATGTAAGTGTTAATTAAAGGTTCTAAAGCATGTTATCTTAGCCTCAACACCTAGCACGTCCAGATGGATGATTAGAACACTCAAGACTCAAAACTACAAGATGCAACTAGCTAGCATGACTTGATATTGACTAACTTAAAGAAGACTGTTATACCTTGCTAGAGTCCTTTCGCTCCACACAAAGCCATGCTAAGTAATCATGAACATAGCCCCTCTAAGATGTCATGACCCTCTTCACACAGTTGCATAATAGACTCTACAAGTCAATGTACATGACAAAAGAGAAAGTAACCAAAACTATGATGGTATACATGAAATGAAATAAACAAGTAGCTAGTGTGATAATCATATAAGCTAAAATGGTGGATATGGCACTTTATCAAAGATATTCAAACACATTTATACAAAATCTTGGCTATGGAGAATAAGAACATCATCTTATCTTCTGCCCTAATTTACTCTGTCACTCTATCACTTATTTTCTTAATTCATTTCACACAATCCTCTCTCTCTCTCTCTCTCTCTCTCTCTCTCTCTATATATATATATATATATATATATATATATATATATATATATATATATATATATATATATATATATATATATATATATATATATATATATGAATTGATGCTTAAGGATTAAAGAACAACTGTGAAGAATAATAACATCACATAGATTTAAAAAATAAAGATACCTCCATTATCACTTGATTGCTTGTAGTATAGACTGTTGAAGAGAAAGATATCTTATAGCATAGTACTGTAGAGGAATATTACTTGTAGCAGGGTAGAGAGTGTTGTAGATAGAGATTATTTGATTTCAGTAAATGGTATCAAAACCACTCCTCAATGCTTCTTTAGAAAAATTTGTATACAAGAAACCATATTCTAAAGGGAAGGAGAAGAGTACACAAAATTTGAGACAAAACTAGAGCTTTTAGCAGGAATGAAAAAATGCCCAAAAATAGGCATATACTTGTTCAAAAAAGATAAAAATTTACAAAAGACTCTCGAGTAAAAAAGGTGTCTCTAGGTAAAAAATAATCTTAAAATATGATGTGTATGCCATTTTATATCATTTTTTAACTTTTGCCCTTTTAAGAAGTGAGAATGAGAATGATTCTAATATATTTTAATGTTGAAAAGTCATGAGGGCATTAACGAGTCATATATCAATGATTGGCTCCATTTTTAGAGAAAGCAGAATTGTATTTTTTAAAGTTATGAGGATTTTGAGAAAAAGTGAACTTAACCTACAGTTTGGGAATAAAATAATAGGTGAAATTAGTTGAAAATACAATACAAGATTTACTTGATTGTAGAAGATATCTTATTATAATATTATTTTGAAATCTCTTTTTAGAGAGAGAGAGAGAGGTGAGAGAAACCCCTTAAGGGGCAAAAAAGAGAGTCCATATTTCTCATAATGTGAAGTCTGCTAAAGCAATCTACAATTGTATGCTCTTTTCCTAGGATGTGGATAACCTCGTAGTCGAATTCTCATAGCAATAACATCCATCTTGCTAATCCTCTAGTTAATTGAGGCTTATTGCTCAAGTATAGAAAAGCTTGATAATCAACATGAAAAATAATTTGATTTTCCAATAGATAATGCATATTATTTAAAGACAATATGTCATTCCTAATGCCCCTCTCATAGTAATTAAGCAATTCCTCTCTACTATATTAAGTCTCCTACTAGCATAATATATTGTTCTGAGCCAAGTAGGCACCTTTTCTTACTTCAATATAGCTCCTACAACCAAACTAAAAGCACAAAAACATGGAATGGTAGGTCCCAAGAAAAAGTTGTAAGATAGAGACTACAACCAACATCTTCTTAAAGCCTTTTCTTCATCCTCCTACCATATGAGTTACATGCCTTTGTTTGTAAAGGTTATGAGGGGAGAGAAAATATGGGAAAGATACCTCAAGTACCTACTATTCCACTTGACCTAGACTACAAATCTCCTAAGTTCTTGAGGAGATTTAGCCTTTCTAGCAACAAATATGTTCATTGGTTCAATAGCCATTTTCTCTTCCAACAATATATCACCCAAAAATATTCCCCTCTTAGCTACCAAAACTTATGTGAATGGGTTTAATGACATTCCTAGCATCTTGTACATATAAAAGCATAATCTCATATGTTTTAGGTGGTCCTTTTTTTTGCTATAAAAAACATAGAAGTCATCAATGAATACCCTCATCCAAGTTTTCAGATGTAGATCACTTTTAGGAATAGGGTTATCAAGGAGCATCTACTACAATGGAAAGATTCCCCTGAAGAAGATGCTACCTAGATAGATGATGCCAACAAAGTCTTCTTAGCCTTGTTGCCAAGTATGCCAAGGTCTATGCCTTGGTTGCTACCATAACCTTGTTGCCAAGTATGGCTCATTTTCATTGAAATACTTTTTCTTTTTTTCCTTTTTTTCATGCCATAAATATGTACTTGCCAAAGAAAATATCATTATGCTTATCACCTTGATGTCCCAAAATTGGCCCCTCATAACATCATTGATACAGTATGCTACAAATGCTAAAGGACCCCCCACCCCCAACCCTAGAAATTATGTAAGAAGGGATAGGGAGGGAGAAAAACTCACATGTGAGGAAAATTCTTGAGAATTTGAATGTGAATGGTTCTTCAACATCTTTATCTAGTCCCCACCCCCCCCCCCCCCCCCCCCCACCCCCTTCGTTCTCATTAGTTATCTCATGCCCAATTCTATTAACCTCTACATCCTACCACCCTTGCCTAAACTCCTCTTCACTATGCCCTCAACCCTCTTTCTTTTAGAAGTTCTAGTACTTGTGTACTTGGAATTCATGGCCCCAAAAATATGTGCTCCAACTACTAGGCATACCATAGTAACCAAGAGTGTGGTGCCTGCTACTCCAATGCAGTTGCTTCTAGATAGTGAAACTCCTACACTAGCCTAGCCCCTAGTGGAGAGCATGACCCATGTACATCTTCTACCATTGATGGTACATTAGGTGCATTGTGGCCAACCCTCCTCAAGACTCTTGAACTAATTGGACCATGAGAAATTATTCCTCTCATTATAAACTAGGCATTTAGGACTACATTCCTCTTTTGTTTTCACATTGTTCTTATACCACTTTCCTAAAGTTGGTTGTAGCTCACTAATGTTCACAAATAAGGAAGTTATTACTTGAATTATATAGGGGTTTAACTATGTAAGTAAGTCCTAGTATCAATTAAATAGACTAGAAATGATTAGTTCATCTTTATCATTAAGCAAAGAGTTGTACTAAGGTGATCTGTAGTTACTACAAAGTTTTCAAAGGAATGTTTGGCATTTGTGAGGTTGGCTATCCCCAAGTATCGTGCAAGATTCCTCATCAAGAGCCAATTTCTAGTATGGATACTAGGACCAAGCCATACTAGACCTCTTTCTACAGGAGTGCTCACTTTGTTGAGGGTTGCAATGACCAATGGGACTCTAGTTAGTAACTACCTTAATGCCGACGAAAAAGGTGGTATCCTATAAGCTCAATGGACTCTTAAAGACTCTCATACTAGATATATAATGGTTTTCTAGCTATCAATATGGGATGGTAGGATTGTATTGTCCCATCCAAAGTGGGGAAGGTTTTGCAATCATGGATTGGATGTTTTTTACTTTCTAGTTTGGCAAAAAGTTTACTTGTTTGGAAAAGTTTCTTTTGTAATGTTTTTTTGTTAGTGCTTAAGTCAGTAAAGGAATCGATGATAACAAGAGTAATTAAGGAAGAGTATTTTGTATGTCTCACTTACGTGTGCTTGGGATAATTAGAAAATAGAAGAATATCTTTTATAGAGGGAAGCAAAAATGTTATGTCAACTAGAACATCCTATGATAGGGTGGACTTGATAACTTTGGGTGGTTTTCCACAACTAAAAATAGGACAGAGCTAAATGTGATGACTTCCTAGGTTCTGTTGTAGACCCAATATAGCATTGTGTTAGGGGGATAGAGATAATATTTTGCCTTATGGATATAGGGGTTGAGTTAACTCCCCCTTGCCTCACTCTATTTGAATCAGGTGTGGTGCTTGCCACACTATGAGACTCAATTGTACACACAAATGTGCTCTCTTGCTTAATGTTATAATGCTATTAGGAGACCTAGAGTATCCTTAGGCATTTTGGTCATTCCTCCTATGGGCTACGCCAAGCTTTCTTATTGTAAGGTAGACCGAGGAATACTTGATTGTATAATCTCAAGAGTTTCCCCAGGGAGTCCACCTATAAGAAATAATCTATATAGCATGCATTTAAAAGATATTAAGAAAGACCCTTTCTTTACATGCTATAAGGCCTTAAAATGACCCCTTTTACTTTACTAACTTATACCCCTTTTATAAATATAATCTTGTAAATTTACTAAATATAATACCATTCCTTTTGAACTCACATGGTATCTTATATATTCTATAAGGTCAACCCTTGGGAGAGTTCTATGAACTCTAAGAGGTGGTGTGTAGGAAGTGCCCTCTAGGACATCTGCCTGAGATGATGCGTGCTTCAACTGGGAACCTTGAAATGAGCATGTTACATATAGAGAGACAAACATTCACTCCATGGTATTATGCTAGCTTGTATATAAGATTTGTGATTCTTTGTTCTCTCCTTGATATTAACATGGAGTGCATGAAACTTGATCTCTAGTATTTTCGAAGTGCATAATTGCTAATGGTATCGCTTGGAAGTGCAATCTCAATCTATAAAGACCATTGATGTGGAAAGGGTAAGGCTAAGTGATGTGAAGCTTTGTATAATGTGCTTAATAATCTTGGAAGTCACTAATAGTGATTCTAATCACTAATTAATCATATTTAGAGTTTATTGCAAAACTGAAAGCTCCATCTCTAGGTTGGACACACTTGTTGGATATCATTAAGTCCCCCATCAAAAGGTTGACATTTCACATCTCAAGTGAGGCATAAACTATGAGATGAGTGCTTGTAAGCTCTAATGGTACATTTCTTAGTCATTTCTTGCTTATGATAATAAAAAATATGAATGTTAATTCTGAGATATGAATGCCATTTTGCATTTTAGCACGGTCATTAAGTGTTGTTCCCCTCATTAAGTGACACTATAAGGTTATGTGTAAAATTATAAACACATAGACCATGCTTCTCTCCAAATGTTGTCTTGCTAATTTTTAAATCACTTTCTACTCATTACTTATCTAGTTTAAACATCATTTCATTTCATTTTGTTCTTATTGCTTGCCTTGTAAAGGATTAGACATGAAAGGTGAGAAGGATCGAAGCTTGCATGTGAGCTATGGTGGGAGAGCAAGAGCAAGAAAGAGAGAGACAAGAAATGGGAACTCCAACAGTCACAATGTGTGACCGGGCCTTCCTTTTTTACTAGTCACTAAAATGAATGTAAAGAATAAAGTGACGTGACGAGCACCCACCACCTGCAGTGTGCAGTGGCGGGTACTGTCAATGTAGTAATACACGGGGCGGCACGACGGAGGCGCCTTTACCCCAACAAAGAAGGATCGAAGCTTGCACGTGAGCTATGGTGGGAGAGCAAGAGCAAGAAAGAGAGAGACAAGAAATGGGAACTCCAACAGTCACAATGTGTGATCGGGCCTTCCTTTATTTACTAGTCACTAAAATGAATGTAAAGAATAAAGTGACGGGCGGCCGCCACCTACAGTGTGCAGTGGCGGGTACTGTCAGTGTAGTAATACACGGGGCGGCACGACGGAGGCGCCTTTACCCTAACAACCTCCCACTTAAAGGCAAATCTGCCCCAGTGAGAGAGAAAAGAAAAGAAAAAGACAGTACAACTGTACATAGGTACAAGGGATGAGGAAGGGTAACATCTCATCCAATGCCCATCAATCTCCTGAGGAAGGCAAAGCACTCAGTAGTGAGGCTTTTCGTGAGCAGATCTGTAGGATTCTCGTCAGTTGAGATCTTGACAAGGTCAACAGACTTGTCCTCCATGACACCACGTATGAAGTGATACCTCACCTCAATGTGTTTCGTCTTCGCATGGAAGACTGGATTCTTAGCCAACTGAATGGCACTCATAGAATCCGAATGCAGTGTAGGTATAGCATCAATCCCAAGGTCATCAACTAGACGGCCTAGCCATATGGCCTCCTTACAAGCCTCAGTGGCTGCAACATACTCGGCCTCAGTGGTAGACAAAGCCGTACACTTCTGAACCGTGGACATCCAAGAGACAACACCTCCAGCATAGGTGAATACATAGCCAGAAGTGGACTTCCTACTATCTGCATGTCCTACATAATCGGAGTCAGCGTACCCCACGACCCCTGTATCCTAGCTGCCATAGCAAATACACATATTTGTTGTGCCCTTCAGGTACAACATGATACCCTTCACGGCATCCCAATGTTTCCTGCCAGGTGTAGCCATATAGCGTGCCACAACACCAACTGCAAAGGCAATATTTGGACGAGTGGCTATCATGGCATACATAAAACTACCCACGGCTGAAGCATAAGGGATCTGGGTCATCTCGGCCCTCTGCTCATTTGTCTGCGGACAATCGGCCTGTGATACCTTCACATAAGAAGGCAATGGATAACCAATAGGCTTTACGTCCTGCATGCATAAGCGCTCAAGGACTTTATGAATATACTCCCTCTGTGACAAGTAGAGGAGTCCCTGATGCCTGTCACGTCTAATGCACATACCAAGTATGTGAGAGACCTGTCCCAAATCCTTCATCTCAAAGCTCTTCTTTAGCTGAGATTTAAGAGCATCTAGCTCATCATGAGCTTTCCCTGCTATCAGCATATCATCCACATAGAGTACCAAAATAAGCAATGAACCATCACGGGCTTTCTTCGTGTAAAGACACGGATCCATAGCAAAAGTTTCCTAATGAGGCTTTTAATGAGCAGATCAACAAGATTCTCATTTTTAGGGATCTTAACAAATTTTATGCACTTGTTCTCAATTACCTCTCTAATGAAGTGATAACATACCTCAATGTGCTTGGTCTTCACATAAAAGATTGGATTGTACCAAGTAGATGACACTCATAGAATCCAAATGCAAGATAGAAGTCATAGAAGTAATATCAAGGTCTGTAACCAAAAAGCTAAACCACAATGCCTCCTTGTAAGGCTTAATGAGTGCAATGTACTCAACCTCAATATAGTAATAGATAAGAAAATGCATTTCTACACCCTAGACATCCAAGAAACAACACATCCAACAAAGATAAAGATATAGCCAAAGATGGACTTTCTACTATCTATATGTTCTGCATAATCTGATTTAGTGTAACTCATGACTCTAATATCCTAGCTGACATGGCAAAGGCACAAGTCTACACTACCCTTAAGGTATCTCATGATACCCTTCCTAGTGTCCCAATATCATCGGGCCAAGTATCAAGCCTTATCTCCCAGTAGAAATGATATGTTAGGTCTAATGGCTATCATGGCATATATCAAGTTCCCCACTATAGATGCATATAGAATCTTGGCCATCTTAGGCTACTCATTATCAGATTTTGGGGATAGATTCCTTGACTATATGTCACATAAGAAAGAAAAGGGGTTCTAATGGTTTTACCACTTTGCATATGGAACCATTCAAGGGTCCTATGAATGTACTCTTTTTGCGATGACAAGTATAGGAGCCCCTTAGAGAAATTGTGTGTAATACACATACCAAGTATATGAGAATCATGCCCCATGTCCTTCATCTCAAAGCTCCTCTTCAATTGAGTCTTTAAATCATTCAGCTTATCATGAGCACTCCTTGCAATTAGCATATCATCAACATAGAGTATCAGAATAATAAGGCTACTATCACAACCCTTTTCGTGTAGAGACACGGATCCATAGCACTGTGGGAATAACAATTGAATGCATAATGACATCAAAGTTATGATATGATTCCCTAGGTTCCTATAGTACATAAAGGCTATTCCTCAACTTGCACACTAGGTGTTTCTTTCCCTTTTCCACAAAGCCCTCAAGTTACTGCATATAAATGTATTTATGCATATCCCATATAGAAAAGTTATATTAATATCCATTTAATACAAGCTTGGATCTAGCTATTCAAGCAAGGCCAAAATCAAGTGAAGGGTAGTCATTTTGACCACAGAAGTGAAAATCTCATCAAATTCAAATCTCTTTCCTTGTTTAAAACCCTTTGCAACCAAATAGGCCTTCTATGCTAGCTTAGGGTAACTAGAAGTGCTCTTTAGATTATACACCCACTTGCATGGCAATGCATGTTTCCCAATAGATACGGAAACCAAATCCCACGTATGGTTTTTCTCCAATAAGTCAAACTTAGATTTCATAGCCTTCTCCCAAGAAGAACTATCACCTTTGTGCATAGCCTCCTTAAGAGTAAGGGGCTCACCAAAATCTATCGCCATTACATAATCAATTGAGGACTCATAATGATCAAGAGAAAACAAAACTCTAATAGATCATTACAAAATTTCTTGTGGAGCTGGTATATCATATCCTTTTTGTCCAACATCAATATGACCTTACATAATAGACAAATCTTGGGGCATTGGAGCATTAGCACCAATTGCAGACTATCTAACACGGGCTAGCCATAGAGTTACAAGAGGTTTCTCCAAAAATATTATTTTATGCCACTCAATCATTTTCTTAGATTTCTTATGTATCTTATCCTCATTGAAGACAACATCATGGAAGTGGATAACTTTCCCAACATGCGGATCTCAAAGATGATATCCCAACCTACCTGTATCAACATATCCAAGAAAGATTCATTTGACAAACTTTGGATCTAGCTTAGTGTGCTTGTCTTTGGAAATATGGCAAAATGTCTCACATCCATAGACTCCCAAGTTTGCATTTGAAGGAGATTTACCAAATCATATCTGCAACTTTGCCACCAAGAGCAATGCATGGGGATGTGTGAAATTGCAATAGTAACTTTGTTAATCCAAACTATATGGAATATTTATTCATGACTATGAGCATACTCCAAAACCTCTCTTGAATGGTCCTATTTATACATTCGGAAAACCATTATATGGTGAGATATAAGGAGTGGTCAACAGATCTTAATGCTTTGATCATCGCATAACTTCTCAAAAGCATGGGAAATACTCACCTTGATTATCTGATCTTATGCATTTTAACCTATGCCCAAACTAGTTCCCAACAGAAGTATCAAAGCGTTAAAAAGTAGCTAAAACATCTTATTTCTGCTTTTTGTGGATAGGCCCAAGTTTTATGTGAAAAATCATCAATGAATGTAAAAAAATACATAGCACTACCCAAAAGACTCTTAGGGCATGAAACCACGAACACCTGGATAAATAAGGGCCAATGGCTCATCCATGCACATGAGCCAAGATTCTTATGAGCATTACGAGTTTGCTTGCCATATAAGCAATAATCACAAGAATCAAAACAAGAATATTCCAAGGGTGGGAGATATTGCAAACAAGTCAAAACTTTCATTCCTTTCAATGGCATGTGTCCAAGGTGACTATGCCACAACGATACATGAGGAAGATTAGTAATGGCCAATACACAATCCATAGATCTAGAAACAAGAAAGGGATAAAGACTACCAACTTTGGCTCCTCTAGCAAAAATGAGGTTGTCATGAGTAATCTTCCAAGAAAAATCACCAAAAGAGACATGATAACGAGCATCATCCAACTATCTCGAAGAAATAAGGCTTTTCATCAAAGTTGAGACATAACATACATCATGTATAAGAAACTGTAAGAAAACATCACAAATGCCAATAATGTCACATACATGATTATTTTCCATTTATAAAGACATGATAACCATCATCATCCAACTATCCAATAGAAATAAGGCTTCTTGTCAAAGCTTGATGTAACAAAGAATATATTCATAAATAATTGATAATCAATCTAATAGGAGAAAGTTCTAGATAATCAAAAAATCAAATGCAAATCATCCCATAGTGATTAGTAGCTACAAAGACAGTGTCTGCATAAACCAATGAACATATATGAGAGACTCCCATAGTCTCTAAAAACCTAGCTCTATAATAAAAGCTCAAAGTCCATTGGAAGCAAATAGGAGCATCCACCAAGAGCAAAGCAATCTCAATACATGTATGTCACAACATCTGAAAACCCAAAGATACTAAATAATACATTCAGGGACATGTAAATAGCATAAGTATCCAAGCTTGTAATAAGAATTCAAGCTCATAATAAGTATCCACGCTCGTAATAATAAGAAATCACTAGACCATGCAACCTCTACAAACATAGATGTAAGAGAGATTGGAATCAAATCTCAAGTCCCAAAAGAGAGCATATCCATACATGACCAACGGTTTCAAGCATACATACAATCAAAGAGAATTCTTAAATGGCATGTAAGCATAGATTGCATTGACATTCAAAGCATATGCTTGCTACCCACTTTCTATAATAGCTAAGATCCTTCTAATTGCTTAGAGAAGTAAGCTCTAATCAATGAGCAGAGCATCCCCAAGCATCAATAGATCATCCTATCATTAAATACTTAGTGAATAAGTAGTAGATGAAGCATAAATATTCAAATGCTTACCATCTCAAATTGTGAATGGCTAGCTATCCACAAATGATAGTCAAAATGAATGATGATTTCTTCCCCAAATGATGCCAATGACAAAGCCAAAAGTGTAGGGACAAGTGCCCAATAATTGAGCAAGGACTAGAAGGAAGTGTGTATTTAAGGTCAATGATATTTTCTAGAATTTAAATTCTATTTAGATATTATTTGCATATTAGCAAAAGAGAAGACATTCACGAAAGGAGCAAAAAGTGTGGAGGTAATATCCTATTATTGGGCATAAGATCAATGAAATCAATAAATAGATGCATTGAGAAGAGCCCTCTCAATGCATGGGGGAGATTATACCCAATTACTATCGTACTCTCTGTTTGCTTTTGTCTCTCATTTACTTGTTGTGTCCAATTTGATTTGAGCTATTGTTGAGTCTATCAATTTATGGTCTAATTACTCAACAAAAAGTCGTAGGGAAAGCATTCTCTTCAAGCTTAGTGGAGGCAAATAAACTCTTAACTCCATACATAATTGCTCCCTTGTACTCATAGACTATATCTAGAAAGATTAAAATCTTGACCCAAGACTTGCACACCAATAGGATCAGCCTCATAATCATTTGCAACTCCAACCCTAGCAAGTATAAGCTCTCAAGCAATCCTTCAAATAGACTTCAAATCCAAATCTCACTACTTACAAGAATAGCTTTCAACAATTGTGCTACCTCCACACATGTATGATGTTGCAAGGCCTTTGATATAACCACACATCCACCCTTTTTCACAATATTCTCTTCTACAAACTCCTATTTTTCTTCACATCCACTTTAGCTCCATCAAATCCCCCAACTAGGCCTCAAGTTTTCTTGGCATGCCTCTCCTTCATGTTCATACTACATTCGTTCTTCTCCCCCCTCCACATGTAGCATGCCTCTTCTTAAATACTTTTGGGTGGAAAAAAGCACCCTTATTTCTCCCTTAGGATTTAACAAAAGCCTCCTTTATTATCAAGGTTTCTAGTCTTCAAATACAAAGCAATATCTCTCTGCTACTCAAAATAATGTGGCCGCCATATTCATCCAAATAGCACATTTATATATGGCACCCTACTTTCTCTTGGTCTATACAAACAATGGTACTAGCCAAAGCAGAACCTTGCATTCCCTCTAAATCTCATGATCCACTAGTCCATCATGTCCACATCATCAAGTGACATAAGCTTTCTAAAATCACCCTCAACCTATCTATCCCAACTAATCACATCAAAAGAAATAGCAATCTCATTGGCTCCAATCCTACCACCATTTTTTCACCAAAGCCATGTAGGTATTCCACATAAGTCATCATTTAATAAGCACATTAACATGCTTTGCAATATCTCCAAGGAGTCTCAACTCCACCATATACATATGATAATAGAGCAGCATCATAGCATGCTTCACCCAAGGGGTTTGTCATAGCCCAAAGTGCAAGTTGACTATTGGCATACATATCACTAAGCATATTAGTAACCCTGAGATTAACCACATAGCATGATATTTGGAATTTTGTGCTATCATATCCAACTTAATGAGGATGCACATGCTCCCATTCCCAAGATAAGGTGCATCAAGCCTTAGCAACAAGCAAACTACCCATAGTCTTTATACCCAGTCCAAAACCCTTGAACAATGCTATAGATACCCATAGCTCTAGATAAAATCATGCTTCATGTGAAGGACCCTAGAACTCTCTCCTAGTAAAAACACAAAACTATAGTTGTTAGAACCATCTAGATACATAGTTTTGTTCAAAACATCTAGGCATATCCTACTATGTGACACAAAGTGTGTTTCATTTACATCCATCACAACTAGAACAAGTGTCATTGCATCCTTGTTAGCTCCTTTTTAGGTCGAAAATTGCTTCGCAATAGCCTATAGTCTCTTGATCTTGACAAAGTACATTTGGATAAAAATTAGCATGCATCATGTAGATGTCCCATGGTCTCTTAGATATGGGACTATAAGTACATATGTTCCTTGTCTTATTTGAGAAATTGTATCGTCTCTTGGACCACCTCTTCATACAAGATGGATATGTATGCCCTTCTTATCTACATTTCCAATAGGAACTCTAAATTACTTGGGAGACTACTCTCATGACTATGATAAATCTTGCTCTATAATAGAAGGTTCCAACTAGCAGTATCTTTGAAAAAAGGCACAATATTTTCATCAATGAGCTATTATAGTTCCATCTTGCAATCTCTACACTGAACTCATGGGCCATGCACTCATATTTAGAAATGATTTCCTTATTGAGCAATGGACACATTGGCACCATTAGATTGGAGGTGTAGCCTCTAACCATCTCAACCCAAGAGACCATATGAAGAAAATAAGGATTTTTCCTCTTGATGAAATAAAATAGAGCCATTGAGGCTTCATATTTGTCTCTCCATACTCTATGCTCTCTTCCACAATAACATGCCATAGAAAATAATGACCTCTTATGGATGCAACCTCATATTGAGGGAGAGAATGAGCACTTGTGACATTTACATAAATGGGATTAGTCTTTGCACATTAAGGAATGTGAAAGGGGCACCACCTAGCCAAATTAAAAGTGGACTAGGACACTTTTACACACGAGTAGAGAGATAATTATATAAAATAAGAAGAGAGCAAAAGATATGGTACCCAAAATTGTGGAGGGAGACATGCACATATAAGTGGAGGGATAATGGTAGTAACAATATAGGAAGAGAAAGAGGAAGAAGGGATGGAGAGATAGCGAATGAGGGAGGATGAGGGCAAGAGTAGGAGAGGGTAAGGATATAATGAAGTGGGGGATAAGGAGGGTAATGTAGTTGGAAAATGGATGGGGGGTGAGGAAAAGAGAGATAATGTGTGTGATGAAGTGGAGAAGAAGGGTAGTGGAGTGGAGCGAGATGGAGGATGGGAAAGTAGTAAAGGAGAGGAAGAGAACAAAGATAGTGAGAATGCTGGTAGAGTGGAGTATGTGTATCTCCCCTTTGAAAGCTCAAAGCAGTCTCCTTTTATAGACACTTGGCTAGATTATATTATTTGCTAGGCCTAATTAATTAAGCATAATCTTAATTGATTAGATCCCCAAATTGGATGATGCACTAGGTGATGTAAGGCAATGCATAATACATTTTGTTGTCTTGTATGCATGAGTAAGAAAATATGAGAGAGAATTGTACATGTGCATTACTAATATAATGTGATGCTTTACAATATGGGATTGATAGTTTTACAAGGTTTTAAGTAAAGAAAATGTGAAAATGTATATACACTCCTTACAATATGTTCCATCCTCCAAAAGGAGATCAAGCTTGCTTTGAAAAGAAATCCATGGAGAAAAAGGCTTTGAATAATAATTGAGAAGAGTCTCAAATCTCCACCATTGTAGATATGGCCTTTGTTACTAATCTTTTAGTGCACAAATATATTATTATATTTTCTTCTTTTGGTGGCCAAAGCCTTTTTCATGCATACACCATTTATGAAGCTCCAAATATTAAAAGAGAGAATATCGTAGTTAATAGATTAGGAAAGGTGAGATGCATGAAATGAGAAAACTATAAGAGAGAAAAAAGGAAACGAATGTATGCACCACATGGAAGAGTTATTGGAGTATTTTTT